>NC_081560.1:30023174-30076396 GCF_022355385.1 Mustela nigripes | reverse complement strand
AAAAAAAAAAAAAAAAAAAAAAGAACCTCGTTGCTTTGAAGAGGGAACACAACAAAGCTGATTCTCAGACCGTTATGAAGGTGATACTTCTCAATTCTTCTATTACCTGTGGGGAACACAATTAGGTTGACTCTGAAAATGACAAAAAATGGAAATCTGGAGATTTGCCTGCTGCTACTTCTAGGACAACAGATAGGAACAGGGAAAAAGGAAGTCAGTACCTTCTCCACAACTCCCACTTCCTATGATTTCTTTAGGGCCTACTCTCTAACCTGAATTGAAGCCAGCTCACAATGAAATGAGTCTTAAGACAATCATGCAGAATATAGAAGTTTAATGTAGAGCTGAAAGACAATAGATAAATTTACTGAAAAAAATTAACCTTTTTTAATGCAGTTTTAGTGTTATATGTACATTACATGCTCATCATTATACTGATTAATTTTCCTTGCTGTGTGTATATATATATTTTTTCATTTTAATATATTTGGAATCATTGTGACAGTAGAAAATATATAAATTATAAACAAAATAATGCTCTGAGAGTTACCACCCTAAAGGTAGAATGAGACTCAAACATAGGAAATGTGATGACTCTTCAACTTGTAGCTTCTTGAAATGTTTCATTCTTTCTTCTTTTCCAACATATATGTGGAAGGTTGTAATTATCTTTATATACTCTGCTTCAGCTGCTTCTCACACGTTTTGATAATTCTTATTTGTTTTTCAGTTACAAGTATTTTGTAATTGTCATTTCAATGTCTTTTTTGACCTGTGGGTTGTTTTGAAGTTTATGCTTAGGGTTGAACCCTTTAGGGACTTTATAATCATTCTGTTACTGCACTGAAATCATTACAATTTAATTCCACATTATTCAGAAAAATCTTCTGTATTATTTTAATACTTTGAAATGTCTTTATACTTACTTAAGTGTCTAGCATATAGTTCATTTTGAGAAGTGTTCCATTTATATTACAGATGATATACATTCTGTTCCTTTTGAGTGTAGGGTTCTATATATGTCAAATAGAACAAGTTGGTGAAATATGTTTTCAAATATTGTATATTTTTGCCATTTGTATCAGTCTTTTCTAATAGTTACTAAGATTTGTGTTCAGATATTCATCTATGATTATAAATTTGTCTATTTTTTTTCCTAAATCTTCAAATTTTGGCTTTTTGCATTTTGAAAGCAAATTTAAGATTATTATACCTCCATTTTTATAGGAACCATTTATCCATATAAAGTGTCTTTCCTTTCCCCTAATAATATTTTCTACATTCAATTTTTTTATATTATTATCATTATGCCAAATATCTTTTGAGTATTTGCATATTTCACAGGATACTTTTTTTTAGTCACTCTTCTTTCAAATCTGTTTATATTTTTATCTATAGTGAGACTTTTATAATGGGAAAATAATTGTGTCTTTTGTTTTTAATCCTTTCTGACAAAATTTGTCATTTAATTAGAAGGGTTTTTTTAATGTTTAATTTAACCACTGATATAGGGAAATTTAAATCACCATCTTGCTATTTATTTACTAATTGTTCTGTATATTATTTATTTCTTTCTTCTTTTCTAGCCTCCCTTTGAATAATCAAGTTTTTATTTTTTTTGTTGTATCTCCATAGTACATATGTTATTTATGCTATTTTACTTTTATAAGTTAGCTAGTATTCTTTTACAAGTTAACTAGTAATATAGAGATTAAAATATGCAACTTTTGCTGTTTACAGTCTACCTTAAATAAATGCTTTCAGCATGTCTCAAACAACTTGAGAATCTTAGAACAGTTGAACTCCATTTATCCCATTCCTCACCGTCTTGCTATTATTGTAGGTTTTATTTATTTGCTTTAAAATTCACATGTTATACTTAATTTTTTCTTTTGCTTTTAAATATAAGACTACTTTATAAATTTGCTTATATATCTGTTCCTTTCACTGCTATTTATTCCTTTAGGCATCGTGGAGCTTCTGTCTGGTATAATTTCCCTTCCATACGGGATACACCAAAAATAACTAGCCGAAACAGTCTCAGGTGACTAATAATTTACAAGAGGAATAGGAAGACCCCACCTAGAAGTTACCTGCAGATCTTGCTTTTCTGCATGCTTGCCCACCCTCCTCCTCATGAAGGCTAAGCAGAAAATAAGCATAAATAACTTGTAGCACCACCCAAACTAACTGTGCAAAAAGAACAAAAGCATATACAACAGAAAACTTCAAACGCAAAGGAAGTACAATCAGGACTCAACAAATATATGAGAAAAGCCAATGACATAAAAGGCTGATCATGATAAATCAAAGTAATTACAGTTGCATAAAATATTATTAAAATCTAATATGGGGAAAGAGTTAAATCAACCCCTACATATTATAATGTGTCAATTTGGACCTTCTTTGCTTCTATGATTCTATGTTAGAATTTTCCTGCACTGTTGCTTATTTATTTATTTGTTTATTTGTTTGTTTGTTTATTTATTATGTCTGTGTCTGCCTTCTGGAATAGGGACAGAAAATAAAGCATCATGCATTTACTTTGTCTCTCCAGAGGCTTAGATAAATTTTAACTTTTAATAAATAAATCTTCTTAACCTTGAAGTCTGAAATAGAAGTGATCTATGGGAATCTAAAATGAATGCAATTTTAAATAAGTACAAACAAATATAATCAATAAGACAGCTTATTAAAGGAAACATAGATAAATACAGTTGAAAATTTTAGGTGGTTGTTGAAATAGTTTTTAAAATATTTAAATGTCAAATAGTAAAATTATAGTTATGCTGGATTTATTTTTTTTAAAGAGCTGAATAAAATACTACTTTTCTAAGATCTAGCCATGGAATCATTCTAAAATGGAGCACAAAGGGTTGACAATGAAGAATATACAAAAGAAAGACAAGTGAAATAGGAAATAGAAGCAGACATTCTAAATCTAATGGAGAATGAAGGAGGAAATAGAGAATGGAAGAGTTTCTCTTTAAAGAAATAAAAGAGAAGGATGCTCCAAAACTGATGAAAAAGAGGTATACACAGATCAAAAAGGACATACAGCTCCAGGAAAAAAAAAATTATGTCTCTCTCTTTCTCTCTCTATATATGTATATACATAAACACACACAATTATATATACACATAATAAATATAAATATGTATATACAGAATACATGCATAAATGTACAATATATAAATTATATGTACATATATATGTATATATAGTATATATACAATACCAAAGTTGATAATGTTAACAAACAAAAAAATCTGAAATTATTATTTATAAGAAAGCAGAATCAAACTGATACCAGACTTCTCATCAAAATAGAATCTAGGAAAGAGCAAATGGCATTTTCAAAGGAGAATTAACAGGTTCTATACCTAAGCAGGTAGGATGTTGAAGTAAAGTTACTCAAACATGAAAATTCTCAAGAGAGTATTTCAAAACTTCTAAATCCCCAAGGGAAGAATTTCTGAAGTATATACTTCTTTAATCCAAGAATTAGATTGCAGGAAGACAATAGGAACAATGAAGTTAGTAAAGCAAATGCTAAATGTTAACTATAAATACATACATATGAGAAAAATTAATAAATCTGGAAATAAATTGCCAGACAAAATCATCAGAGGAAGTGAACACTAATGGCAAGGAAATGACACTCTCTCCTTGTCTAACTTGACCTCAGATAGCTGAAACAATAAAAAATGGGATGGGTCATTTGTTTTTCTAAGACATAGACTATAGGTAATAGTTAATTCTATATATTCCTGGACAGCATAAGTTTAAATATATGTTCTAAATATTGAATGCTGAGTGACTTCTGATTCTTGAAACTAGATATAGAAAAAAATTCTCCTACAATTCAAATAGCTTTGAATTTCTACAGACATACCTCTTAAAGCATTTCTGGGCTCATTGGAAAAAAGAAAGCACGAGAATGAGCTAAATAAATAAACAAAAAATAAGATAAATTGATTGGTTTCATCAATGTACACAAATGCGTTGCCTTGGGTCAAAATGGCACAAGGCTGCTAAGATCTGGAAATGAAGCCTTGAGTCCACACCAAGGTGTGAGCTTATTAGGGTGGAACATTCAAAGTTAATAAGGTTGTTGCAGATAAATAACATCATTATTTTCTTCCTGGCAAAAATAAATGCAAACATAAATCTCATCTACACCCAAATGAAACATATCCCCAACTCAACTTGCCCTCAGATCCCTCCAAATCTCAGCAGCCACTGCAATGCCATTTAACCAGAGAGAGACTGAAAGGGACCCCAGACTGCCAAGGGGTCGCGACCACATACATATCTTCTACTTGAAAACTTGACAGAAGAAGCTGATCCAGGAAAACATTGCTGGAACTCTTATGGTTAGAAGAATAAAACTTTGTTTTTTCTTCTTCCTGCAGAGGTCCGGCCAAACTAGCGCCCCTAAAGTGTATATTTCTCTAGCTTCATGGTTAGTCCACCTCTATTGCCCTGGCATCCTCCCTCTTCCCCACATGTATTTCTCATCCATGTATCCCTGAAGTAGCTCTTAAGAGATGCAGCATTGTGATGGCCCAGGAAGGCATAGGACTAGTCATATTAATCATCAGTTTGTTAGAATATATAATGAAATACCCCAGTTCAGATGATGCTTACTTAAATTTATTGCCCATGGCTTATAGTTCCTTTGACTTCTGAAACAGAATAGGAAAGACCAATCCAGAAAGAAGAAAGAAGAAACTTTAGCTGATACACCTCAAACAGAACCATTGACCTGCTGAACCTAATAGTCTACTTAGCTATTTTCCACAGGTTACAATGATAAAATTTGGGGAACAGTATAATTTTTTGGAAGTTTATACATTTTGAGTGACCCAAGCTCTTAGAAAGATATAAAATATAAAAGGTGCCTGGCTGGGTCAGTTGATAGAGCATACAATGCTTGATCGTGGGGTTGTGAGTCCATGCCCTCTGTTAGGCTTAGAGATTACTTTTAAAAATTAAAATAAAATAATAGAATAATGCTTAACTAGGAAAAAAAGAGACTCAGGTTCTAATGTCAATCTACATACTGACTAAGATAACTTAACCTAATTTTTCTGAGATTTTTCTTTTTGTTAAAGAAAAACATAACCGAATGAAGGAAAACAACTAGATTAAAAGGTAAAAAAAAGTCTCCTATGAAACACTCTCAGAAAACCATATTGATATTAAAAATTTCACAAGCATGCACACACACACATATGCAAACACAAAGGTGCCTATGTTGTTTGCTTAATAGTGATGTATAGAGGTTACAGAGCAAAGGAAGCACGTTATAAACTGGAACAATACAATAACTTACCTAATAAATTCGAAACACCAAGAAAGAACAGTTACTGGTGAAATCTCTGTTGTCACTTTAAACACTGAGGAAAAGGGCAAAGAGATTAAAGTGATAAGAATGAGATAAGTACAAAGAGACTGATGATCTAACAGACGTTTCCTAAAATGGAGAATGCATCAATTGAAATCTAAAACATGTATTCAGAGAAATGGCACAGCAAAATTTCCCTGAAATGAAAAATTGTATAAGTACATTAAAATATGCCAATTATACCAAAATGAATTAAAAGATAAAAATCAACATTGAATTATATACTGGATATTATAAAGGTCAACTCTTTTTAAAGTATACTTGGTTCATCTAGGTAGAATATGAAAGTCACCTGCAGAGTGAAAATCAGGCTGGACTTAGACTTACCCACAAAACCAAGAACAGTTCGGCAACATTTTGAAAACACATAGGAAATATTGTTACCAAGAAAATTATATTTAGCCTAATTTTCATACAAGTATAAAAACAAAAGGAAGATATACTCGAATATGAGGAAGCTCAAAGAAGACAGCATTCACAGGCACTTTTTGGAAAAGCTACTTACTGGATTTCACCAGGAGAGTCAAAATACACAGTTTGGAAATGAAGGTATCATTTAGAAGGACTGTTGCTATATATTGAAATCCTATATAGAACCAAGATTCTGAAATAAGGAGAATTGTTGGTACAGACCAGATAATGTAAGTGCTATGAAGTCTAATTAAACATATTCTAAAAATGCAAAAGTTGTATGAAAGGAGAAATTAAAGTGAAAGTTATAGTGCTGATATGTCGTTTGCAAATATCTTCTCCCATTCTGTCAGTTGTCTTTTGATTTTGTTAACTGTTTCCTTTGCTGTGCAAAAGCTTTTGATCTTAATGAAATCCCAATAGTTCATTTTTGCCCTTGCTTCCCTTGCCTTTGGCGATGTTCCTAGGAAGATGTTGCTGCGGCTGAGGTCAAAGAGGTTGCTGCCTGTGTTGTCCTCAAGGATTTTGATGGATTCCTTTCTCACATTGAGGTCCTTCATCCATTTTGAGTCTATTTTCGTGTGTGGTGTAAGGAAATGGTCCAATTTCATTTTTCCGCATGTGGCTGTCCAATTTTCCCAACACCATTTATTGAAAAGGCTGTCTTTTTTCCATTGGACATCCTTTCCTGCTTTGATGAAAATTAGTTGACCATAGAGTTGAGGGTCTATTTCTGGGCTCTCTATTCTGTTCCATTGATCTATGTGTCTGTTTTTGTGCCAGTACCATGCTGTCTTGATGATTACAGCTTTGTAATATATCAGATAAAGGACTAGTGTCCAAAATCTATAAAGAACTTAGCAAACTCAACACCCAAAGAACAAATAATCCAATCAAGAAATGGGCAGAGGACATGAACAGACATTTCTGCAAAGAAGAAATCCAGATGGCCAACAGACACATGAAAAAGTGCTCCCTATCACTCGGCATCAGGGAAATACAAATCAAAACCACAATGAGGTATCACCTCACACCAGTCAGAATGGCTAAAATCAACAAGTCAGGAAATGACAGATGCTGGCGAGGATGCGGAGAAAGGGGAACCCTCCTACACTGTTGGTGGGGATGCAAGCTGGTGCAACCACTCTGGAAAACAGCATGGAGGCTCCTCAAAATGTTGAAAATAGAACTGACCTATGACCCAGCAATTGCACTACTGGGTATTTACCCTAAAGATACAAACGTGGTGATCTAAAGGGGCACGTGCACCCGAATGTTTATAGCAGCAATGTCCACAATAGCCAAACTATGGAAAGGACCTAGATGTCCATCAACAGATGAATGGATCAAGAAGATGTGGTATATATACACAATGGAATACTATGCAGCCATCAAAAGAAATGAAATCTTGCCATTTGCGACAACATGGATGGAACTAGAGCGTATCATGCTTAGCAAAATAAGTCAAGCAGAGAAAGACAACTATCATATGATCTCCCTGATATGAGGAAGTGGTGATGCAACATGGGGGCTTAAGTGGGTAGGAGAAGAATAAATGAAACAAGATGGGATTGGGAGGGAGACAAACCATAAGTGACTCTTAATCTCACCAAACAAACTGAGGGTTGCTGGGGGGAGGGGGTTTGGGAGAAGGGGGTGGGATTATGGACATTGGGGAGGGTATGTGCTTTGGTGAGTGCTGTGAAGTGTGTAAACCTGGTGATTCACAGACCTGTACCCCTGGGGATAAAAATATATGTTTATAAAAAATAAAAAATTTAAAAAAAAAAAACAACCAAAAAAAAAAAAAAAAGAAAGTTATAGTGCTAATAATTTCATCTTTCATAGCAGGAAGTTCATAATAGTAATATATTATAGAAACATGGGATAGAACTATTATAAAATACAAATATACATTAACTTTTATAAAATAGAAATAGCATTTTAAAGGGAAACAGGAATGACTTCAAAATCTCTGATACCCCTTAAAGCAAAACTCTGTAAATGCCTGTGCTCACTATTTGCATTTCTCTCCCAAACCTGATACAATCAGTCCTTCATCCTCTCTCCACAGAAACTGCTTTCGTGAACTCTGTGTTGCCATACCTAGTGGTCATTTCTCAGCCTGCATCTTACTTTCTTTATCTTTTTTATTGGGCACTCAGATTACCCTTCTCCTGGCAAGACTGACTTTCCTCTTAGAGGACATCAATGTCTTCCCATTTTTTCTTTGGTTTTATGGCCTGCAGCTTTTTAAGATTTCAATTAATCTTCCTCAAACTAGAACTATAAAGATTGTAGAGTTCCTAGATTTAGCACTTGAATTTCTTTGTCTTTATGACTTCTTAAGGGATCGCATATGATTTCGTCAATACATGAAATGAATTGTCAGCATTTATATACTGTCAGTTTTTAAAAGTACATCCATCCTAAACCTCATCCTGAATTCTAGACTCAAATATTCATCCACTTCCTTGACATCTAAATTTGAATATCTGATAGCTATCTCAAACTTAACATGTCAGGAGTGAAACTCCCTTCCCTAAATTTCTCATCCTACTGCTCATCCGGTTTTCTCCATGTTAATAAGTGACAACAATATCCTTCCCATTGACTTTTCTCTCTCATATCCTATCCATAATTACTCATCAAATGCTGTTCAGTTTACCTTCAAAATATATCCATCTCCAGTATAGCTTGTACAAGTCACTATTAACTGTCACTGTATCATTCCAATAGACTCCTTTCAAGCTTTCTGCTTTTCCCTTTCTTCCTACAATCTACTCTTAGAAGAATATCTCGAATGAACATGCTAAAAATTAAATCAGATCATTTGCTTTTGTACTCAAAATCTAATGTATTCATGCCTCATAGTAAAATAATAATAATAATAAATAATAATAGTTGGTGTTTACTGGTTTTTACCAATGGGGTGGGGGCCTCCATTACATCTCTGCATTGTAAGAAATAATCTTTTTCATCTGCAATGAAGAGATTATTGAAGGCAAGTCTTTGATGGATCAACAAACCAGTATCAAAAAATATATATGGTAATGAGTAATTCAAGAAAGAGTTAGTGGGCTGATTGTCTCTAACTACACTGAAATTTTTTAAAGAAAGTGAATTGTAAACTTAAAATCCAAAATTCTAATCTCAAAGTTTAACCAAAAGACAAGGATTTTCTCCAATTTTATAAAAGAATTAACTGTAACCATAAACATTTAATCTACAGTGTACCAAACTGCAACATTACCTGAATTCAGAGTCATGACTAGGAATCTAGTCATGACTAGATTCCTATGAATTGAAAGGGAGGTATCATAGAGAACTCGGGGTCTCCCTAGGAAACAGGAAAAGCTTTTCTTCTATTTTATAAGGGTCTTGATAGCTTCCTGGAAGATGTTGTAATGATGTCTCTAAGGTACTTTATTGGCAAAGGGAAACAGGGTTGTTTTATTTTGTTTTGTTTTCCCATCACTTAATTGCAAACACCCTTCTAGGCTTCAAGAGTCAGAGTCCAGTATTGTCTAAAGAAATAATATAAGTTTAAGCCCAAAAAAGTATGAACTCAAATCTCAAGATCTGCTAATTTATATTGTGAAAAACCTGGGAATGTGTGGGAATGGATTCTAAGATGATAGACCAGAGGGCTCAATTTATCAGTTGGGCTACATGTACCAGAGATTTGAATTCAAAAAGGTAAGGAACATAATTTCTGGCTTTGTTAGTTGGTTGTTACAGAGGCTCAATAGTTGGCATGAACTAAAGTGAATTCTCAGGATTTCTTGGTGTGTCACATATACTTCCTAAGCATGCCCAAACCAATGCCTTCTATCTCATGTGCTTTATTTATAACATGATTTTGACACTCCTCCACCAAAAGGTGTAAGTAAGTATATTGTCTCTCTCTCTGAAATCCAGGCAGGCCTGTAACTCAGAAGTAACAGCTTACATCTAATCATCATGGGATACTTACCCTTGAAACCAAGCCACTTGACCATGAGTATGCCAAGCAGCCACATGAAAAGGCCAGACAGAGTCATCCAGCTCAGCTGAGGTCCTAGTTGATAACCATCACCAGTACCCAACAAGCGAGTAAGTGAGTTGAGATGTCAGATTCCAAGTTACCCAGCCAACACTTAATACACCAGAACCCTACACAAATTCCCATTCATGAGCAAAATAATATTTCTGTTGTGTTAAGCCACTAAGTTTTGGACTGGTTTAATACTCAAAAGTCAATAACCAGAACACTTGGTGTAATGTCATTTTTTGGCCTATTGGTGCTCACGTTTCTTCTCCACCTTTTCCCTGCTCTGCTCTGTATTGTAGTAAGTATGAGACCTACAAGTTGCATCCCCAAATTCCTGCAAGTTGGCTCACTGCTTGTTTAGTTGAGTAAACAAAAAGAACTGAAAGTGGTTTAGAAAGTGGGAGGAGGGGCGCCTGGGTGGCTCAGTGGGTTAAGCCGCTGCCTTCGGCTCGGGTCATGATCTCAGGGTCCTGGGATCGAGTTCCACATCGGGCTCTCTGCTCAGCAGGGAGCCTGCTTCCTTCTCTCTCTCTCTCTCTCTCTCTCTCTCTGCCTGCCTCTCAGTGTACTTGTAATTTCTCTCTGTAAAATAAATAAATAAAATCTTAAAAAAAAAAAAAAAAAAGAAAGTGGGAGGAAAGGAAAAGCCAGGATATTTAACGTGAACATTCATTCTCTCTGAGTCAAATGAAATACCTTCACATGAAATACCTATTATCTTGCCCACGGCTCCAGCTTTCACCATATAGGTCTGTTGTGGTTTGAACTCCTTCTGGTTGACTTTATGTTTCTTGGAATATAGTAAAATGGCCTTCTTCCTTTGTCTGTCCAAGCGGGTAGTTTACAGCAATTTTAGGAAGCTGGTACTTCCTCATCATTTATTATATGGATCCTCAGATAGTCCTTCACCTTTTTGACAAATTCTCTGTGTTAAATTCCCTGTATTTTAAATACTGTAAGTAGTTTATTGGACCCTACCTGATAACAAATATAGAGAATACAAATAAATAGAGAATCCAGACAAGATTATAATAGAGAATTCAGAGGAATCCAAACAAATAGAGAACTAGGACATTTGGAGTTGATCCTTCATGCATGAACTTTTTATCCATCCTTTAATCATGTTAGAGGTGGGTGTAGTCATTAATAACCAGAGTACATTGATGGCAAATGATGATATATTCTTGTGAGTAAGACACAGTAGATACCCTAAACACCTTGGAAAAGCACGTGGATGCCAGTTATAAGAAATAAATCCCAAGAAATTCTAGGTTTCTGCCATCTGAATGAATTTTCTAGGAGGTCTAGTGTTGTGGGGTATATCATCACAACCATTCTAAATCAAAAGATATATTTAAACTCATTTCACTCCCTTTTGACTAAAGGAAGCATAGTGCTTAGTAGGCTTGTTTAGCTATTGGTTAAAATATATCACATTTGGGGGGCACCTGAGTGGCTCAGTGGGTTGAGCCTCTGTCTTCGGCTCAGGTCATGATCTCAGGGTCCTGGGATCGAGACCCTCATTGGGCTCTCTGCTCAGCAGAGCTTGATTCCTCCTCTCTCTCTTCCTGCCTCTCTGCCTATTTGTGATCTCTGTCTGTCAAATACATAAATAAAATCTTAAATATATATATATATATATATATATCATATTTGGATATTATTTTCACATCCTTTTAGTGAAGTCATTTTTTTTTTCTTGGAAGGAAAAACAGAATGTCTCCAGTTAATCTCTGCTGCAGTTCAAACCATGCTACCTCTTGGTCCTTATTTCCCAAGATATCATGTTGTTTAACACTTCTGAAGTAGATCAGGTTAATGTATGGAGTCTAATGTAAATACCATGATGTAATACTGAGAAGGTCTTTAAAATTTTGGAAAAAACTCTTTGCCTCTTCAGACAAATGATTATTCTCCATCTGATAATTATTAACTTGTCATTAATTGATTGTCTGATCAGAAGATATGAGAAGTCTGTGTCAACTGAGTTCCACGTCATGAACTGAGTACCCAAGAACATTCCTTTTTCAAGTAGAGGAGTTATTTATAGGACTACACTTTGACAAATACTGACATCCCGACCTCTGTCAACAAAAGAAGTTGTATTTGTATACAGTTACACATCCTGTATGCCTCTCTGTGCTATATTGTCCACTGTCTTCAAATCACATGTATAGCCTCATGGATATTGCCTATTACAATGTCCATGTTACCAAGGAGGGGGAAGAAAGAGGTCTTACTTGACAAATAGTTCCTGGAAATAAACTTAGATAACCAGGATTGGTAATACTCCTGTTATGCAGCCTTATTCAGGAATAGAGAAGAAAGAAAATCCTGCCAATGATTATAAATTCATCTTGTGTATCCCATCATCTACTCAGTCTAGAAGAAGGGAAGCATGAATTCATGGGCCATAGCTAAGAGGTTGGCCAGATGCTCAGAGAGTGAAAGGAATATGAGTAAAGGCTTAGAGGCAAGGATATTTTCTATGAATGTACTCTGGTTGCCTTACAGACAGGCCCAGGCTAGCCTATTGGATATTGAGACACCACATGCAGAAGAGTAATCTTTCCCAGTTGAGCCCATCCTAGACCAGCCCAAGTTCAGCCAACCAGCTGTTGCCTGCAAATACATGTGTGAGCTTAACCAAGGGCAAAAAACAAGCAAGCAAACAAACAAACAAACCACACCCATTAGAACCCAGAACAGTTTACTCAGAATTGTAAGTGAAATAAATTATTGTTTTAAACCATCTGTTTTCTATAAAATGATCTCTCTACTTGTCTGTCTTTATCTTTTTATATTTTATATTTTTTGTCTTGAAATATTTGGTAGAATTCACCAGTGAAGCCATCTGGGCCTGGGCTTTTATTTGAGGGAGAAGTTATTCTGTGTATGTGTGTATGCACCCCCCCCCCCCCCCCCACACACACACACTGTATTTCCAGCAGTTAAAGTAGAGTTTTGTAATTAAAATGTTCTGAGATCAGTTAAGAGTCCTAGCATGAAAAGAACAACATGCTCTATTTAGGAAAATATAATTCAAGGAATGTTTAATGAAGGACAAATAGGTGTGATTAGGTGGGGAGATCATAAGAAATATCTTAATTCCTAGGTCTAGCAGCGCTAAGGCTCTTAGCACACTGATACCCAAAGTACCAAACAGAATAGAGTGATTATTAGAACCTAGAGGAAGCGAGGAGCTGCGTCTTCCTTACAAGAGTCATACTCATCCCAAGGAAGCCAAACAGAAAGGGGGCCTCAACTTTCCTTTTCTTCCTTCTTCGGCTTTTTTTGTCACATCTTTGAAGCTTAACCCAATCTGAGGCCAAGAGTAAGGAAGCCAATTCATGTGGTTAAATAGATAATCCTCCTAGAGCAGAGAACAGGGCACATGATGGCATATAGTGTATCTGCGAAAGCAGGCATGATGTACCTGCTCTAGCACTGAAGAATATATATATTTGAATGAATTAGTGAATGCATGGATGTTGCTGTAGAACATTGCAATTACTCTGAAGGCAGTTTGGAAGCATTCCTTGGCATTTGAAATACTTGATCCCATATCTCAGAATCTAAATGAAAGAAACATTAGTACAAATGAAACAGGAGTTAAGTTTGAGAAAGGTAACTGAAAGATATAATTTTGGTCACCATCTGAGATTAGTGTAAGCTTTGTGGATAACCTTCTATCTATCATTAAAAAGTTAAAAGGATATTTTGTATGTATACAATGTAGATAATTACATGGTAATTTATATTTTAGAAAAACAAATACAGTAGTTATACTAGAGCCAAGACAGAATTATTCCTCTTAGATTCCTGGCAGCCAAGACAAAATGAACAATATAAAAGATTATATAATATTAATTGTCAAAAGCAAACAGACCAGTTGAGATAAATGTTTTATTTCTAGTAAGCTCCTTCCAATATTAAACACAATGTTTCTGTAATTTTTTAACATGAACTATCATATAAATGGCAGAAATATTCAAGGTATTATCTTATTGGGAGTTTAAAACAACTTGTAAAAGCATTCTTTTTCATGAACATTTTCTTACACCAAGTAGTTAAAAATGATAGACATTGCTATTTGAAGGCCCAGTGAAGAAATTAATGCAATCTTAAGTACATTATGTTCAAGTAGTGTAATGTGAGCAAAGGATAAAAATGCCATATTTTCATTTTGCATGCTATAATATACTATTTACATGAAAGTGGTTTTATAATAAAGATTACATAAACTTCATCATTTTATTAAATATCCTTACCAAAAACAATGATAGTTCAACAATAAACTAAAACCAGATTACAGTAGGTGATCTATTGCTGTTTTTCAGTTATTCATCTTTCATGTACGAGTAGAAAAAGCAGTAAAATAACATATGGGCCACAAAAACACAGTTTATAACAAAAATGGGATTGTGTGATTTTTCTGTGTATGCAGCTCTTCTCACCTTTCTAACTTCACATTTAAGTGCTCCCTATTAGAATGCATTTCAAATATTATAATATTTTATATACATTATACATATATTGTATAACAAAATTTATTATTTTATATATATTTATGCATATATTGGGACCTCAGCATGACCAAACTAGTTTGGGCATAATATACAAAGACAGTTATATTTTTATGGCTTTTAAGAGTTTTATTACACAGAGTACCAGAAGAAAGAGTTGTAGTTTTAGCATGAATTTTTGTAAAGTGTTGTATTTCACCTGCTTACAGATACCAAAATAATCAATTACGTCTGAAAAACAGAAATATGTAAAAATGAAGATCTCCTTTTCAAATAAAAAATACTGGTTATGACTATATAAGCCATAACTCTGGAATTTCCTACAAAAATATAAATTCTTAGTATTAATAGCTGTTTAATTATATATTTTGGTAAATAGAACATCCTAGTGATAGTTTATTTCCCATGTATGTGCATATTTGCAAAAAAGATCAGAGTTCAATAAAAGGCATTAAATATTTTTAAAATTGTCATGTATTATAGTCCACCCCAGGAATGGACTTTAGGAATTGAAAAAGCTAGACTCATATTCTTGCATCTTTATTCCCCCTTTATGCTGTCCCAGATGACAATGGATATGTGTATCTTACCAGACTTTTGAAAAACAGAACTTAGGGAATAAAGTCAAGTTTACAGGAACTTTTAAGAAGTGAAGAGAATATTGAAAAAAATGTTTTCTGCTAAGTCAAACTATTTCAAAAGTTGCACAGAGAAGGGTGCCTGGGTGGCTCTGTGGATTAAGCCTCTGGGTCAAGTCATGATCTCGGGGTCCTGGGATCGAGCCCCACATCAGATTCTCTGATCAGTTCTCTGATCGTGGGATCAGCAGGGAGCCTGCTCTTCCCCCCTCTCTCTCTCTCTGCCTGCCTCTCTGCCTACTTGTGATCTCCCCCTCTCTCTCTGTCAAATAAATAAATAAAATCTTTTTTAAAAAGGTTGCACATGGGGCTGCCTGGGTAGCTCAGTGGGTTAAGCCTCTGCCTTCAGCTCAGGTAATGAACTCAAGGTCCTGGGATCAAGTCCTGCATCGGGCTCTCTGCTAGGCAGGGAGCCTGCTTCTCTCTCTCTCTCTCTCTCTCTCTGCTTGCCTCTCTGCCTACTTGTGATCTCTCTCTGTCAAATAAATAAAATCTTTAAAAAAAATAAGAAAGTTGCACAGAGAAATAAAAGTGTAAATCAATTAGCTAACTCAGCTATTATTAATGGTTAAACTGGTGAGAGGTAGCACTGGGCAAAGACTCCTTGTCAGTGTGGTGTTATGGGGCTGACTGTATTGACAGGGTGCATTTGGGGTAAAATGTGCTCATAAAAAAAAAAAAAAATCAAAGAAAGAAAGTGGATGAGGGTAATAACTGGCTAAGTTAGAGCTATGTAAGGTTTAGTCCAGTAAGATATTACTGCAAGGAGACGTACAAGCAATGGTGAGTTGTTCATCAGCAAATTACTTGAAATTTCTCTAAAAATCCCTTTCTGTATTATATCATGTCTTCATTCCAGACAAATAAAAAATGAATATTAACTGCATTATTGATGCTTGACTCATCTTGGAGGATGAGGTCAAAGTCTCAGCAATGGGGATTTTTAGCAGAGTCCTGACAACTTCAAGTCTTAGGCCAGTGCTTAGGAGAACAAGCCTTTTTCTGCATAGCAACTATTCTCTCACTCTAAGGGCAAGGGACTTCCTTAGATATGATTACCCGCCGTAAAAAATTTACATTTCTTAATGTACAGACTCAGTGCAATGAACTTTGGCTTTGGCTTCCCCAACTTTATACAAGAATCACTTCTTAATTATCTGGATAGATTTGTTACATTCTCTCTTCCTTCAGAAATACAGATATGAGGGAGGAGATGACATCTACCTGACATTGCCAGGCTTTAAATAAATCAGTTTATCTGAAATCACCTGAGATTGCTATTATCCACATTTTTACAAAGAACAGTGGATCACTGACTGGCCCAAGGTCAAATGGGAAGGAAGGAATTTGAATCCCAGACTTTGAGCTTTCACTTTTTCTAATAAATGATAATTTCTACTAATATAAAGCATCTCTTTAGTATTCTGAGCTACAAACTATGGACTGGATTGAGTAGTCGCCCACAAAAAATCCATGTTCACCCAGAACCTCAGGATGTGACCTTGTTTGGAAATAGGCTTATTGCAGGTATAATTAGTTAAGATGAGTTCTTGTTGGATTAGAGTTGGGCCTAAATACAAGGACCGATGCCCTTATAAGAAGAACATGTGAAGACACAGAGACATAGATGGGCACAGAGGGAAGAAGACCAAGTGGAAACAGAGTCAGAGATTGAAGTGATGCACCTATAAGCCAAGTCAAGCTAAGGACTATAAAGCAACCACCAGAAGCTAGGAGAGGCAAGGAACCATTTTGCCGTATAACTCTGAGGAAACATGGTCCCGCTGACACTTTAATTTCAGACCTCCAGACTTAAGAGAATAAATTTATGTTATTCTGAGCCATCAGGTTTCTGATATTTTATAGGCAGGAGACTCATTTTTAAGGTATTTCTAAATTTTTTAACCTTTAAAGGTATTTTGTATTAGGGGAAACTAATATAAAGGCCAGTTAACAAAGAGTTATAATTATCTTGTCACAGTGCTACTGGAAATAAATATCCATTAATAATTTAGAGGATACATTAGAATCTTGTATTTCCTCAAAATTATAATTAAAATAACTACCAGCCATAGTTTTTTTAATTGATTTTGTCTATTGCCTCATTTGACTACTTTTCCCCACCTGTATAGCTAAACCCAAGCATTTGATGCAGCATATTCTCAGTGCTTGTATATTTGCTGGAGGAATGATTTAACAAAGGGTTGCAGAATTTGTCATTGAAACTCAGAGTAGATGTACAGAGAAGCTGACTAGCAGATAGTCTTAATAAGATTTGGCAAAACATTTGAAGCAAATGTGGGACCTATGTCACTGACTTTTTCTCTTATGTAAATAAAAAACATATAAATCCGATGAAATGGCTAAAGAACTAAACTCCATCATTTTTTATGCACAGCTACTGCCCCTTGAAAGAATACTTGCCAAGTGGCAAAGTAAGAATGGGATATATGAACTGAAAAAATAACTCCTTGATGGCCCCATCTCAGAAAAAGAGAATTATTGCCAGAAGTATCTGCACATAGATTAGGAGTCATGTCTCCAGTACCTGCAAAATCTTAATAACAAGGAATGGAAAACTAAAGATCTTGCCATACAAGTTGATAAAGTTTCTGAATATTAATACCTGAGCTTGAAACAGTTACAAAAGACAAATTTCTTTGCAATCATGATATTACTGTTATTCAAGCATTTGTCTGAAAAAACTTGAACTGATTTGGACCTGGATTATTAAAAAAATAAAGAAAAAGAAAGGATGCCTGGGTGGCTCAGTTGGTTAAGTATCTGACTCTTGATTTTGGTTTAGGTCAAGATCTTGGGTTCAAGATCTTAGGGTTGTGGGCTCAGGCCCTCCATTGGGTTCTGTGCTCAGCACAGTCTTCTTGAGAGTCTCTCCTTTTCCCTCTCTCTCTGCACTTCCCCTTGCTCTATCTCTCTCTTAAAACAAAACAAAACAAAAATTTTTAAAAAAGAACAAAGGAAGGAAAGACAGAAGGGAAGGAGGGAGGAAAGAAGAAAGAAAGAGAGAGAAAGAAAGGAAAGGAAGGAAGGAAGAGGGAGAGAGAGAGAAAGGAAAGAAAGAAAGAGAGAGAGAGAGAGAGAGAGAGTACAACTCAGGACCAAAATAAAAGAGATCAGTAATGTCCTTAGTTTGGTAATTAATTTTACAACCCCACCTTTAGATGTATCTGTGTGGTATATATTTTTTGTCTTTGATATTTATATTTAAGTCATCTGTTTAAATAGTGTGTCTTTCATAACACATCTTTTCTGTCATTGGCAAAACTGCTTTCTCACCAGACAAGAGGAAATAAAACTCACAACCTCAAAAACAGGGAGAAGAGATCAGTTAAATCTACTCCTTATGCTTTTTATTTCCTTGGTTTTGCTCTTCTATAAATAAGAAAAAAAAAAAAAAAACAACCTCTCTTCCATTCATATATTTAACATATGCAGTAGCTGTCAGCTCTGAGTCCCACAATTTATCACTTTTAATCAAGCTTGAACAAAAGGACTATGACATCATTGGATATATGATCCAAGAACCTAAATTGTCTTTTGTTAAGCCCACTTGTTTCCATAGCTTCACTGAATTCTAAAAAACTGAATTCTAGGAGTTGCTGAGCATGGCTGATAGCATGTCTAGTAGGTGTCTAGAGCATCCTTGATGTTAGCACTGCGGGACAAGAGAGATCTATCCTTGTACACGGTACAGACCTCCACAGGGACAGCTCATTTTCTTTTGTTTTCTAACTTGCCATAAAACACATTTTTCCTACAACTCAGTGTTTAAAAAAAAAAAACTAGATTAAGTTCTCTGCTGTTGAAAATTGATATAAACTACTTATAAATTTATTAAACTTGATTAGATCCACTCAAGAGTCCCCATGTTTTTGACAATTTAAATAAGAATTACTAAGTGGGTAAATTTTTTCATCTGTTTTGACATATCATATTATACAAGTACTTCCACAATGGAGATAAAACATTATATATAGACATTTCCAGTAAAATATATCCCTTGTGTAGAAAGCATATTAAACTAGCAACCAACATCTTAGCAGCAGTATATATAAATAGAACCTTAACCCAGAAGAAGATTCAGGTTGTACTTTTAGCACCACTTATGAAACTGTAACCCTAGGCAAGTTATTTATTTGAGCCTCGAAGAGGCCATCTGAAAGCTGGATAAGAAGATAAAACCTACCAAACTTTTTGGAGTAATAACTGAGTTATTAAAATTGAATCAGATGGGTAAGAAAGCACTGTGAAATAAATATATCATATATGTGTGTGTGTGTGTGTGTGTGTGTGTGTATAATTCATGTTTTACGTTTTTTTTTAATTTTTTATTTTTTATAAACATATATTTTTATCCCCAGGGGTATAGGTCTGTGAATCACTCATGTTTTACTTTTTAAAAATTATTTTTTTAAATAAGGTAATCTCATACTTTAAAATTTTGACAAATTTGACTGTTAAAAGATGTGTCCGAAATGGTAATCTTCTTCTGTACATTTTGGTGTCCTCTAATCTCACTTCCCGTAGTCAACAACTTTCAAAACTCTTGAGTATTTCTTCAGCCATTAATGCCCATGTTTTTAAAAAATATGTTAATATAATTATTTGTATATTTAAAAATTTCATAGAATATTGATAGATATCCTATTATAAGTTATTTAGCTCTTTTGAATCTCCTGTTCCACCTTGAATCTTATTCTATCTATATATCTATATGAATCCTATTCTATCTATATATCTATATATCTATATCTATCTACCTATTCTATCAATATTGAAATTGTTGGATGTTTGCATTACTATTGACAATGTAAAGTACTAGGATTAAGTTTCCATTCTTGTAAAAAAAATTTTCTCTGGATTTATTAATTACTTATTTTGGTTATCTGTAGCTAATTTTTAACCCACTGAGCCACCCAGTTGCCCCTATCTGTAGCTAATTTTTAATATGCTCTAACAGATCCATCAAAGCACAACAATTATTCTAAATGCCCAGGCACATTAGGTTCCTTTCTTCCCCTTGGACACCACCCTTCCACAGCTATCTTCCTACTCTAATTTTGACTGTGCAGCCTTTGATATTGCAAATGCCTTCCATAATTCACCTTTAGGAATCTCTTGTTTCATGAGTGTCATCTCTTTTTGTTTATGTTTCTTCATTAACATCTTCACCAGTCTTTCTAAAAGGAGGGATTACAAAATAATTAACTGTTTTTCTGATTTCTTGCATGAAAAATGTTACATTGCATCCTCTCATTTCAATGATTTGGGCCAACTAGAGATCTCTCTCTCCTTACCCTCACTGAGGAGTCTCCCTCCTCTAGAGATCATAGGGAACAGTCGGCTGTTGGGAGTTAGAAACCCCATGCCTTCCCATAAATCCCACCCTTGAAGGAATACGGATAGGTAGCTGACAAAGCAATGTAGATAAGCTCATCAGCCTCCATGCCAATGAGAAAAACAAGAGGTTTCCAGTACCCAGAGGTTTCAAATGTACAGGTTGAGATTTACCTATACAAATAATTATTTTATTTATTTGTTTGTTTATTTATTTATTTTAATCTTTTTTTTGAAGTATTAATTTTTTATTTTTTATAAACATATATTTTTATCCCCAGGGGTACAGGTCTGTGAATCTCCAATCAAATAATTATTTTTGACCCAACTGTAGACTTCATCTAACTTCCCCTCCAGTCTCACTCAGGGTAGAGCCACAGATCTGCTTACTTCTCCCCCCAAATTAGCTTGTTTATGTATAATGTCGTAATTCATGAACTGAGATTTAAGCTGTATTTTTCATGCCTCAACATTCACTTTTTTTTTTTTTTTTTTTTTTTTTTTTTACTATGTATCTCTTTAAAATCTTTGTGGAGAAACAGAACATTCTTTTTCTTAATACCTTATAGACAACAGTTGGTATTAAACAGAATCCATCTGTTTTTTTTTTTTTTCCTACTCTCTGTACTTTGGTTTCCATTTTTAAATTCAAGCCATTTTTTTTCCACATATTGGTAGCATACTTCTAAAATACTATATTAACTTGAAATTTTTTTAGTACATTTTATTTTCAGTCTTCAATTTATTCTCCAAGGTTGAAAGGTAAAAACCATCAGAAACTTGAAGTCATGACTCTGCTGTCTTCTGGGACTCAGGATTACTCTTCCATTCTGATTTCCAGTTTGGATATTTACTGGCTGCATCAGGGTGGACTTCACTAAAGAGTAGGCAATTTCATAAAGCTGATTTTATACTGAGAGTATCCAGAGACTTTAAGGTAAAAGAAGACAATAAACCATTCAGAAGTAGAAATCTTTGCAAGAAGACCTGGGATTTCAATTATTTCCCATAATTTTAAACTAAAAAAATTAAAATTTTTATAACTGTACTGGGAAATAAAATTTATAGACACAAATATGGAGATGCATATACAAATGCACATGGATATGTCTATACACACACACACATACACACAAACATATGTCTCTGGTAGTTAAAGGATTCTATATTATACTCTAAGTTAAATAGAGATACGTGATTACTTAGCATAAAACAGTTTATTGTTTATCTTTAAAACATAAAATGCCAATAATTCCAGCTAATTGCAACAAATATGGTACTGAGTTCCGCTTATTGGCCTGTTTTCCTGCTTCATGGTAATTGCCTCTGCCTATTGTTTATTTCTGTTTTTTATAAGTCCAACTCACAGAAATTTATGAGCCTAAGGCTATTTTAAACAATTGAGGAAAGTGGAAAATTGCCAAATGAAAACCAAACATAAATATATAATCAAGAGAAACTGCCAAATTAAAAAAAAAAAGAATTACATGTCCAGAATCTTACATATTGACTATCTGCACAGTCTTAACTTATCAAACAACTGCCAGCTTTTAACCTTATTTTTTAAAAATATTTTCATTGAGTAATAGTGAGAGTAAGAGAAATTACCAAGGTCTTGTCCATTCTGATCCATTGATTTGTTCTATGACCTTCTGTCTTAACACTGTTGGACCTCAATTTCACAATCTATAAAACCATTCCTGTTAGATTTACTATGGTACCAATTACTCTCATCCTGGGATACTTTAGAAAATAAACAAAAGGGGAGAGATGACATATCTATCCCACCTCTTTATAGTATGCAGTTCAAAATAATGCATTTCTTTATTACTTATGTTTTCTTTAATCTGAATTTTTCACAGATTATAATTTTTGTTATTTGTATGTGTTTTATACAAGTTCAAGATATTGTATTAGTAGTAATTTAAAAAGAACCATATTTGATCTAAATTTAAATAATTTAAAGTATAATTAAAAACTACAGAAAATATCATAGAATATATGATAGCAAAAATTATATTTGTATAATTATTTTTAAATTTTTTTTTCCTTCTTGGAAAAAATGAAAGTTCTCCTCTAATGGCACTGAAGAAACAGGTGATAGCTAGAATTCCCACTGAAAAAAAAAAAAAACAACCTTGATGTATTCCTTATGTAGATTTGATGTGCTATTCTCCTCTTTACAGATAAGAGCATTTTCAGTTCTGTGATATATGTGTTATAAAGTTAAAAAAAATCCCCCAGGGTATATAGAGAAAACAATGTGCATAAATTTGGTGCAAAATTTATCAAACTATACTCATATGGCATCTTTTCAACTTCTTTAGTCTTTATGCATATAGATGGTATTTGCAAACATTGTAATGAAGATCCCTAGCACTTTTTCCAAACCTTTGTCTTTCTTAAATCTTTTTTTTTTTAAGGTTTTATTTATTTATTTGACAGACAGAGATCACAAGTAGGCAGAGAGGCAGGGAGAGAGAGAGAGAGAGAGGAAGGGAAGCAGGCTCCCCGCTGAGCAGAGAGTCAGACGTGGGGCTCAATCCCAGGACCCTGGGATCATGACCTGAGCTGAAGGCATCGGCTTAACCCGCTGAGCCACCCAGGCACCCCTGTCTTTCTTAAATCTTAAATATTGCTGCCTTAATAAGGCAGTATCATGAGAGGCTTTGAAAAATTATTTCACTCTAATTCAGGATTATTAGTAATGAAATCAGTGGAGTTGACTTTTAAAATATTAGTCATTTTGTATCTTCATAATGAAAAAGTTGCCTTTATTTAAAGTAGAAACTTCATTTATTTTAATTATCAATATATTTGTTTCTCCTTTAATGTGAGTTTATATAACTGAGTAGGGAGGATCCTTAAGACAAAAAAGGAAGCACATGACACCTAGTATCATTCTATTCTAAAGATACCTTTAAGAAAAGATTCCTCACTAACCACACAAATAGAATTAAGACAAGCTGAATTCAGCTTTCCTTACCCCGTGGCTAAACATCTGGAATTCTTGCTCCCTTCCTTCTTAGGGTGACTGATAATACCACACATTTCTTCTTCAAATATTTATAGGTCATTTATTAGAAATCAAGAAATGCCAGGAGGCCTAAAGTCAAAAGATACTTGACTAGTGTTAAGTATCTTATGTGTAACTTAGCAAGAGTAAACTGAATTTCATAAAAGAGATATTGGCTGTATGATATTACATATTAATTCAATAGTTAATATCAATGTATAATAGAATATATTTGTAGCTGTATATTTGTACTAATACAAATATAATTGGTGCAATTGAAACCACTGAAAGGCAATTGAATCAATTAATATACAAGTAATACAGTAATATATACTTAATATAGAAAAATGAATTTGGGGAGCAAAATTTTCCATTGATGGAGATATCTCCGAATTTAAAGACCCAACATTATTTTCCTAAAGTATTCCTTTTGAAGCATCTAATTGTAATTTTGTAATCCTAGGAAGTAAAATGTATGTATAAAATCAGCTTCTATTTAAATATAACCCAAATTTGTTTGAATCTTAAACATTCAGTTACAGCAACTCCAGAATCTATGTAAAAAAGAGTTGTTTGAAGGGTATTCAAGAGAAGGAGCTCCCTATTTCTCTAAAATGTAGATATTTTACATATAGCACCATGTCATCCACATATAATGAGAGTTCTACTTCTTTATTTTTTTTTAAGATTTTTAAAAAATAATCTGTACACCCAACATAGGGCTTGAAACTATAACGCCAAGATCAAGAGTTATAAGCAAGGCAGGTGCCCCAGAATTTTACTTCTTCCTTACCAATGTGGATGCCTTTTATTTCTTTATGTTGTCTAATTACTGTGACTAGGATGGCCGGTACTATGTTGAATAAAAATGGTGAGAGTGGACATTCTTATCTTGTCCCAGACCTTACAGAAAAGCTCTCAATTTTTCACCACTGAGTATGATGTTGGCTGTAGATTTTTCATATAGGGCTTTTATTATGTTGAGATGTGTTCCCTCTAGACCTACTTTGCAGAGAGTTTTATACAACTCAGTACCCTCAAAAGAGCAAATAATCCAATTTAAAAATGGGCAGAAGATATGAACAGACATTTCTCCAAAGAAGATATCCAGATGGCCAACAGACACATGAAAAGATGCTCAGCATCACTCATTGTCAGGAAAATGCAAATCAAAACTACAATCAGATATCACCTCACACCTGTCAGAATGGCTAAAATCAAAAACAAGAAACAACAGGTGTTGGTGAGGATGTGGAGTAAAAGGAATCCTCTTGCACTGTTGCTGGGAATGCAAATTTGCAAGCCACTGAGGAAAACAGTATGGAGGTTCCTGAAAAAGTTAAAAATAGAACAATTCTATGATCCAGAATCACACTACTTGGTATTTACCAAAAGAAGGGGGGGGACATTGCACCCCTGTGTTTATTGTAGCATTATTTACAATAGCAAACTGTGGAAGCAGGCCAATCCATTGTCCATCAGTTGATGAGTGGACAAAGATTTGGCACACACACACACACACACACACAGACACACACACAGCCATTAAAATAATGAGATCTTACCATTTGCAATAACATGGACAGAGCTAGAATTATAATGCTGAGCAAAATAAGTCAGTCAGAGACAAATACCATATGATTTCACTTATATGTGGAAATTAAGAAAAAAATTTTTAAAAAGGTAAATCAAGAAACAGACTCTTAGCTATAAAAGAACTGATAGTAAACAGAGGAGAGATGGGTGAGGCAGTGGGGGAAATGAGGGTTTGGAATTAAAGCGTACACTTACCATGATGAAAATAAATAAAATGAAAACATAAAACATAAAAAAGAAAATGTAGATGCTTTCGGTTGTTTCATATTTGTTCAACATGCTATGCTTTATTTTTTCTTCAAAGATATTCTGCAGGTCTCATTTCTTAGATTGAGGGTTAAAAATTTCTGTGTACTGGGCACCTGGGTGGCTCAGTAGGTTAAGCCTCTGCCTTCGGCTCGGGTCATGATCTCGGGGTCCTGGGATCGAGGCCCATGTCTGGCTCTCTGCTCGGTGGGAGCCTGCTTCCTCTCTCTCTCTCTTCCTGCCTCTCTGCCTACTTGTGATCTGTCTGTCAAATAAATGAATTAAAAAAAAATTCTGTGTACAACTATTCCGCTACTATATGTATATATAGTTAAATATCTGTGAATACAGATTATATAGATGCTATGTATATATATCACAATTTATTGATCCAGGACTTACAGCATTTGATTAAATGGTCAAGAACATCTATCAGTTAAACAAGATGACTCATGCATCAAGTTATTGATTGACCTTTACATACGGTATTTTGGTATTGCTTCAAACGTAAGAATAAAAAAAAATAATTCCTGGTGAATGAAATTCCAATTTCAAATTGTGTAATTTAGGGATGATTATCACACTGCCTTATTTTACCAAGCAATTAACTTAATGTACATATTTTAAATGTGTTGGATACTTGCCCTCTTGCCATAATATAAAATAACATCCTCACTGCTGCTCACATGGTTTTATGATCTTAGTTGTTAACAGCCTCAGGAAAGAACCCAACCATCATCTATCACCTCTATGTGGTACTTTGATCCTGTCCCTTTGTGTAGCCCCACCATGTTTTGGAGACTTCTGAGAAAGGAGGCAAGACAGTGACTTTCTTTTCTAGGGACCTTTCAGTAAGGAATTTGGTTTGCCTTTTAGGCCCTGGTATCCTTGCATGGTGTATCTTAATGAGTACAAGAAAGAAGAAATTGTCCAGGATATGTGTGTACTACTATTGTATAACATTAGGGCAACAGAAGGCTGAGCAGATTCCTGTTTTATATGATGTCTGGCTAGCAATCAATATTTTTGGAGTTAACACGATTCTGCATTAGCTCCAGACTGCAATTCTCATGTCAATTGCATGAGATGGCAATTTTGTTGAAAATTTGGCAGTAGTTTGGAATTTAATCTTTAATTTTGAGTGCTTTGACTTTTTGCTAAATCTTCATAGATAATTTAGAGATAATAATTTACTGACTGCTCCTGATACCAAGATTCAAATCCTATATCAACATAAAATTGGGTGATGATTTTTAGTTTGGATTAATATTAGACTAGAGAGTTCAGTGTTGGCTAGAGTAAAAGACGGCCATCCATTTGAAACATACACACACAAATACATTTATTCATACATATCTATACACAATGTGGTGTTTTATATGCACTGTATCTGAAATCTGCATTGTAAGTAAATGATGGTGATAGTAAATAACAAGAATTTTACTTGAATTGGTAGATGTTTTAATCAATATTGTGGAGAACAAATTTGTGGATTTCTCTAGCATAAAGAGGAAAATGAAAAAGAAGGTAAAATAAAATGTAAGGATGCAAGAGGATAGATATGACAAAACAAACAAACTCTAAGTAATAAATTATAGGTATTTCTCAGGAAAAATCACAATAAATCTCTGGAACTATGCAACCTATCAGGACAACATCATGAAGAAATAGAAAATATGAAAAGACCAATTATGACTAAGGAAATTGAATTAGTAATGAAACAACTCCCAACAAATAAAAATCCAGGACCAGATGGTTTCATTAGTGAATTCTATCAAATATTTAAAGAAAAATCAATGTTATTCTTTTTCAAATTCTTCTAAAGGTTTTAAGAGCAGGGAACACATCCAAACTCACTTTACTAAGCCAGCATTCTCCATATACCAAAACCAGACAAGGACCCTATAAGAGAAGAAAATTACTGGAAATATCCCTGATGAACTTAGATGTGAAAATCCTGAACAAAATATTAGCAAGCTGAATTTAACAGCACATTGAAAGAATTGTACAACAGGGTTGAGTGAGATTTATTCCTGGAGTGCAAAGATGGTTCAACAGTCATAAATGAATAAATGTTACACAGCATATTAAGAAAATGAAGAATAAAAAGTATATGATTTCTCAATAAATGCAGAAATAGCATTTGAAAAATACAACATCTTTTTATGATAAAGCTCTCAACATATTAGGTGTAAATGGAATACATCTGAGTATAATAAAGGCCATATATGACAAGACCACAGCTCTCATTTTCAGTGGTGAAAAGGTGAAAGATTTTCTTCTAGGATCAGGAGCAAGAGGAGGATGCCACTTTCACCATTTCTACTCAACATAGTACTAGAAGTCCTAGCCAGAGCAATTAGGAAGAAAAAGAAAGAAAGAAATGATAATGAATTGCAAAGGAAGAAGTAAAATTGCCACTGTTTGCAGATATTTTATGTGTGTGTGTATACATATATATGTATACACACATATATGTGTATACACACATGCACATATATATATATATATATATATATACAGATATCTATATATCTATAAAGACTGCACAAACACAAACAAAAACTATTAGAACTAATAAATGAATTCAGTGAGTTGCAGGGTAAAAAATCAATACACAAAAATCTGTTGCATTTCTTTATCATGAGGCAATATATCAAATATCAATTCATGATAGTAAATGCAGAGAAGAGGGGCAAACATGTCCTATAGTACATAACATGACTGTATTCAAATGACTAATCCAATCTTCTCCTTTTTATCTTTTCTTTCATGTTATATGTACGTGACTCTAAGAAGATGTTAACTTCAGAGGAGGTTGATTATTGCTTTTTCCCTTTCCAAATTTGAGTCAAGTAAAGGGGCTGCCTTCAAAGGAAATAAAGGGAGTGCAGGAGAACCAGTCAGAGGGATGCTGGGCGAGGGGTGGGGCATAGATGAAATGGAGAGTTGTACCCTAGTTGATAGCTGGACGTCTTTCTTTTTTTTCTTTTTTTTGAGAGAGAGAGAGAGTTGGAGGGGGGTAGGGAGAGAGGGAGAGAACATTAAGCACACTGCATGCTTAGTATGGAGGCTTACATAGAGTTCGAACTTATGACCCTGAGATCATGACCTGAGCTGAAAGCAAGAGTCAGTGGCTTAACTGACTGAGCCACTGAAGCTCCCCTGGACACCTTTTTATATAGTAGATTGTGCTTTACCTTCTGTGTTCATTTGAGCAAAGGCTGAAGAGACTTGGAGAAAAACAGCAGGTCAGAGAGTTATCCATAGAGCAGGCTGCTGTACCCCCTCTAGTAAGACAAGTACTTACGAGTTTCTTGTAGGTTAAGTGTAGTTGGGGGTGGGTATGGAGTGCAGGTGAAGAAGTCTGATCACAGACCATGTTCAAGGATAGCGAACCGTGCACTTGTAGGTTTTCTGAGATCTTCTCATAACAATCACACTACAGCTCAGTATTTGGAAACCTGCCCCCACAGTGCATCGTCAGTCTTCATTAGTGTCAAGTCCTCTGCCGTTCCCCTCCTCCACCCGAGCCTGCTGGAGCAGTAGACTACCAGGAGAGGAAAGGGACTAACTAACTAATTCAGGAGGAGGACTTGCATTCTAGATCATGTGAGCACAAGTGTAAACTAGTGTGGATTAGAATGGAGGAGGTCACAAAGCTTTAAACTGGGTATGAAATTGGAATTTTTAAATAGCCTAGACAAGACAGAAGTTTATGAAAAAGAGATTAAGATCTATAGATTTTCTGAAGGTATCATTTCGGAACAGAAGAAAAAGAAAACGGGGTGAGGGTGCATATTTCACAGCATGGTAAAAGGCAGTAACTGGAGAAAGGAAAGCCATTTCTATTCTGTAATCCACTGATTCCAGATAGTTTAATAATTGGTTAAAGTAATTGCTTGACAAGAAAATTAATAATGGAAAAATAGCCTAGCATTATCACTTGTGCCAAAACTCCAGGTAGTAATTTTGACTGCAGTCTTAGGAAAGGCTATATGCTAAATAATTTCATTTGCTAGGTCAATTATTTAATAACCTAGGAATGGGGGTGGAACTCTTTATAACTAACATTTCATGACAGGCCCAAAGTTGGTAGGCTTAATAATTTCTATTTCAATTAAAGTGCCTAATGTCTAATACCTAACTTTAAAATTTTAAATACTATATTATCTCTTCAGTCTCTGACATGGAAATGGAGGGTTTCAGCCAATTATTTGAATAAATATAAAGATAGATTTTAGGACAGTTTTGGCCTCATTGATGGCCCTCTTGGAACATTTCTTCAGGTTGAGAGGTGAAGACAGTTCTTGGAAGCAGATTCAGGCTCACTATTTTATAGCTTCATTTGTTGTGCTTCTGTGAAGACACAGGGATCACCTGTCCATCAATAACCAGGGCGTGCACTTATGCAGATCCTGACGATTCACAGTAGCGCAGTAATATGAGGCGAAGGTGCTAGGGCCAGACTGCCTGAGACCACATCTCAGCTTTGTCCCTCCATGTTTACATAACTTTTCTGTGTCCCAATATCCTCATCTTTACAAAAGGGGCTAATAAACTGTTTTATTCCATGGGGTTATTGTAAAATAGAAAATCAAAATAATGCAAAAAGTCATTCAGAATATTGGTATTAACTAAGACACCAGTTTTGAGTGAGCTCTAAGCAGCTTTTGCCAAAAATGGACTAAAATAATCATTATTTGAGAAAGATAAGAAAAAAAGGATAAGTACATAATACCCTATCTTCCCCTAAGTTTTAGTCCTGTTTTTATCTTTATACCTGAACCATATTATTTTAACACTCTGACATTTTTCTAGATTATATTTCAGGACTCATACAGCTCTAGTAGACAAAATGGGTAATAAAGAAGATTGCATAGGCATGCCCTTGTATGATAATATACATGATACTTTTTTTAAAAAGATTTTATTTATTTATCAGAGAGAGAGAGGGGGAGAGAGCGAGCACAGGCAGACAGAATGGCAGGCAGAGGCAGAGGGAGAAGCAGGCTCCCTGCTGAGCAAGGAGCCCGATGTGGGACTCGATACCAGGACGCTGGGATCATGACAGGAGAAGAAGGCAGCTGCTTAACCAACTTGAATAGCAACAAATTTTTTTCTCTTCCTTTAACTTGAAATAGGATTATATCCTTTTTTCAGTGTATGTGAGAAATAAGATATATTAATCAATTGTAACCATATTAGACTAGAATTTTTATATAATCTTCCCCGTTCAAATATTTTGCATTGTATTATTGCAATTATAGAAGTTCAGGTTAACTCAAATCCTATTGTTGAAGCAAATTGAAATTAAATTATAAAATTAATTTAGAAGACTATGTGTAAACTACTACTGACCTAGACTTTCCCACTCCATAGAACTAGCATTTCTCTGTTGAGTGAAATGCAGTCAGTTAGCATTTACCAGTAATCTGTATAAAGAGTAGAGATTCATATCTAATACCGTTTGCCTATGATAAAAGAGTCCATCTAAATCCTCTTGGATAGAGACAGAGAAGAAAACAAAAGAAAGACAGATTGAGGAAGATAGGAGAGAGGGGGAAGGAGAGGAGGAGGAAAGAGAGAGAAAGGGAAAAAGAAAGGGAGGAGGAGTCTAGTGTTAGGTACAAACATCATAGACCACAGCTTCCACCATCGGTCATGGGCTAGCGGTTAGTAGGCGTAATTTATCTTTGAAGCATATATAGATGACTTCAGTCTGGGAATGGAGCCCCTCTCGTTCCTCAGATAATAAACTATTGCAAATAACACTTCTTAGAAAATATGCCAGTTGAATTCAGCTGAAACCTACCAATCAGAGGTTTAGCAGTGAGCACTTCTGATACCTGAGCTCAAGCTGCTTAATATGGCATGAACCAATAAACGTTTCACATTTATCTTAACTCAGGACCCTTCAGAAGGCAGAGTTGAAAGAAGGCAAACCCAAAATGGTACTGGCTCTGCCTGGAGTTCAGACCAAATGAATGAAACTTTGAAAACCAAATTTCCTTAAGTCTTTAAGTATTACCTACAGATTTTATAGATTACCTCATCAATTGTATTGATTAAATTTACAGTGAATACATTTGAAGATTTATCTGTTTATTTTTTTAGAGAGAGAGAGCAAGCATGAGTTGGGGGGTGGAGGGCTGGATGGGGGCAGAAGGAGAAGGAGAGAGAGAGATTCTCTGGCTGATTCCCCGCTGAGGCAGAGCCTGATATACAGCCGGATCTCACCACTGTGAGATCATAACCTGAACTAAAACCAAGAGTCAACTGAGCCATCCCGGTACCTGATACATTTTTTTTTTTTTAATTATAGGTGCATTTGAACATCCTAAACAGCAGATAAAACATCTTGTAAAAGAAATGAACACTAAAGACTTAAAATATTGTATCACTTAACATAGAATCCTCACGGGAAATATGTCTTCATTATATCTAATGTTTTGTTTATAACTTTGCTTATAGCTTTAATTGTTTGAGATCCTTTATGGTTCTAGTAATGTACATTTGAATCTTTGCAAGAAATGTGCACTATTTTTACTAGAAGTGAACATAAAAGAATGCCAAATCAAGCTAGCCAAGGATTTGAGTTATCCGTCTACTGATTCTTATCAAAATACAGGATTAAGATGATTTTCTTTTGGAGACTCAAACTTAAAATACTCACCATCAGGCTGAGATTCTTTTTTGACAGTTAATCTTATTAATATGTAAGCTATAGGTATGCATATCTCAAACATGGAGAGCACAGTCTGAAAACTAGTAAGTACTCAATAAATAAACACATATTTGTTAAACGTATTGATTTGTTAATTAGCACTTTTTGTTTAATCATTTATATTGGTTTTATTTTTCAAAGCCTAGTTTGAGTTTCATAATGTATACCATGTATTTGAAATTTGGTTTTACTAGTGTGACAGAATCAATTGCCTTAATATCATGATATCTTGATCTGTCCTGTCAGCACTAATAAAAATATACACCTGCCGGGGCACCTGGGGGGCTCAGTCAGTTAAGCCTCCAACTCATGGTTTCCGCTCAGGTGTGATCACAGGATGGTGGGAGATTCCTTCTCCCTCTGTCCCTCCCCCCGCCTAAAATAAACAAACAAACAAATAAATAAATATATTTTTAGAAAATGTATGCTACCTCCTATTAGTATTTTATAATTAATAACATCATTTAGAAAATTCATCTCCTAGGAGATGAGGACTGTGTGTTCACTAGTAGTTCTCCTTTTTTGATACATTTGGCCAAGAAAACATATTGATCACAATATATAAACTTTTTTTTTCTCTTTGCTCATTGTTTGTGACAAGTGATGCTGATTACCTGCTGGACCCCAGGATAATCTCTTATCTAACTCCCATTGCCATTTCTCATCACATTCTTCGTTTTCCTGGAATAGTTGTGGTTGCTTCTGAAATACTGGCATTATTATTACTTCCCAATGCTTACTACTAGTTCCTGTTTATATCCTATCTTTTTTAATACCTTACTTTTGTATCCCAATTACCTTTGATTTTTTATTATCTCTTTCTAATTGAAATATATACTAGTTATGGTAATAATATTAGCTGTATAATGAACAACCCTCAAATCTTTGAGAATTAACAATACAAAGGTTTGTTGTTCACTCATGTCACAGTACAACACGGTCCCCGAGAGTGGGTTTAAAATTCGGATTGATTTGATAGATGGGGTAAAAGAGACTGCGGAGCTTTTAACTGCTCCTATTTCATTGGTATCAACCAAACATATGACCCATCTGTAATTGAAGGAACTAGAAAACAGTGTAAGTGCATTCAGAAAAAGGGGGAAAGTTTAGTGAACATCCAGCCAACATTTGACATAACTTTCACATAAACACATGGATATTACAGACTCAGCTTTTTCCATGGAATTATTTTTTTATCATTACCAGTATGATGTTGATATAAAAATTACCATGGCATTTCCAGTATAAGCTTTCATGCTCTTTTCTGAAAAGATATTACGGTTTGAGAAAATTCTTTTATTCTAGACAAAGGGAAGATATAAAAGATCCCTCTTAATCGTTTTCTTTACTCAAGACAGGGATTCAGCTCTGCTCCAGATTCCTTTTAAGTGGAGAATAGTAGTAAAATCCAACATAAAGACACATGGGCCAAGATTGCTACAACTGCTGGGTCAGTTTTAGCAGTGACATATGGAAGATGTATATATTTAAGGTTATGAAGTGAAATGTATGTTTTAATTCAGTGTAGTATGTTGCAGTACTTTTTTTTTTTTGAATAGTAATAGGGTTTCATTGACAACTAAGATTTCCTACAACTTTGACAATAGTTATTTTAAACTTTGGTTAAAGCCTTTCCAGACTCAGTTGGGAGCCTAATCAAGGTATTTCCAGGTGAACGATGCTTGTGTCCAGTCATTTTTGAAATATAATTTTTTTTACTTATGACTATAATCAGAAAGCTGTCTGACTCCTATAACTAATAACCAACCATGTCAAAATTCTCCTTGTAAGATAACTGGTAAATTATAGTGAAGATATACTCTATTATCTTATAGGGAGAATTGAGCTTCCATGCTATCACAAGTTGGTTTGAAATTCTAAAACTTACGTAAGGTTCAGGTTTCCTTTTTCCCTTCACACTTTGAACAGAAAAACATCATCACTTATGTTTATTACTGAAGCCTAAAATTCTAAAAGTTATTTTGCATGTATTTCATTTGCTGGGCCTTTTCTAGTCCCAAATTCATTCATATGCAGAATTGCCATGATATTCTGAAGAAAACAGGATGTCATTCTCTAAATGAAACACTTGGAAGGAGGATTATTTCTATTTCAAGCCTCCAGTTTATTTTAATTTATTTGCTGATGGAGCCAAGATCTGCAAGAACAGTCCCACTTTCTCATGCTGATTCTAAGTGCAAAAATCTACATCATGACCTTTGTATTAACAGACACAATATATCTTTAAAAATAGAGTATTCTTGCCATATGTGCCAGGGCCCTAGTGACTTCAAGTCCAAACAGACAACATTACTATAGGAAAGCTTCAGTCTTGAGAAGAGTGGCTTTCATGCAGCTGAATGAGAATTAAAACAAGACCAAAAAAGAAAAAAAAAAAAAAAAAGAAAGAAAGAAAAAGAAAAAAAAAAAACATGCTGTGCTCAAAATACATTGTCAGAATACCAGAATCCAAAATAGAGTGAAAATGTATGTTTCAACTCAAGCAGTTTTTGTCTGTCACTCATCTCCTGGTTTATAATCATTCTCAAGTGCATATTATTAAGAAGGCACATTAGCCTCCCCAGTCTCCATCTCCCGCAGGTACGCTTCTGTATCCCCAGGAACAATCCCCAGAGGAACCTTAGAGGGAGACTGAATTTGCTATTGACATTTGGGTTTCACGAGCTCCAGGGATGGGGTCGAATCAGTGACTCAGCAGCTTTCTCTCTGTTCATGCTTGTTCTTCCCACTCTGCTATGACCACAGAAGAAGGAGGATCACCACTAGCATGTTTGGAGGAGGTTATGTGATAGCAAGATAATCGAGTACTTGATTTGTTGTTGTTGTTTTAGGATACAGATGTCACTAAGTAATATATCCTTGGAAGGCAATATAATTACTTAAAAGGAGAAGAAACTGTTGAAATTGTGAGCAATTGGTCAGTGGAACTGGGGAAACACAAAGGAACTAGCAGTCTGGATGTTTTCCTTGGAAGATGGGGAAATCAATGTCAATTACAGCATCAATTAACCGTGTATAGCATTGCATAGTTTCCTGTGAGTGACGTCTTATTCAGGTATTATTATATTCGGTTAGATGGCATAGGTGTTACCTATAGTTATAAGCTGAACAAATGAAGATTTGCAGAATTTAAGTGATTTAGCTTGTCTTCACCTTAATATGCTCCAGAATCAGCATTTTATAAAACTCTTATCCTTTGATTCAAAATCCTACATCTTCATCTTCTCGCTTTCTTTTTTTTTTTTTCTTTTTAAACTACACTACTAATTTTCAGATTGTATCTTGCAGTGGTGTGAGTCTCTGGAAATGAACTTTGAGGTTACTATAAGGGGAAAGCAGAGAATCAAAGCAAGTGAGATGTTAATAGCTTCTTCTCTTGCTTCAGTCAAAGCAACCTTATTTTGATTGATGTTGAAATTGGGTTTTGTTAAGCTTACATTTAAAAAATTTTAAAAAACAGAAGCAATAACTGTAAAACATTGTACTAGATTCTGTTTTTGTTGTTGTTGTTGTTTTTGTTTTTTGTTTTTTTGGTTTTTTTCAAAATAGACTGCTAAAAATGATTCCTACATAAAAAGTTCATCTATTAACCATCCTAGAACTCAAGATCTTTGGATTGTAAGACTGATGCACAGCTGGCTGCACCAAGGAGCAGCTCCAAATTTGCCTAGAAAAAAACAGGAATTACAAGGTTAGGATAGTTTTAAGCTAATAAATTAATGTATATGTTTTCTCCGCTATCCTTGTTTAAAGATCAAGTTGTAAATTCATTGATTAGACTCAGCAAATGTCCTGTTTACCTACTAGGATTCTGCATAGTAGACTAGCTGCATTAGCTCTTCTTTGAGAAGGACAGATGAATCCATTGATGACAGAACCCAGACTCTCGGCCACAGCCAGTTGAATTAAGGTTGACATCTAACCCAAGTTGGGTCAGTTTCATTACTTTGCACAGGTAAAAGCCACAGATAGCAAGTTAAAGCTGGAAGCTGAATCACATTAATAGTGTAGCCTCAGCATACTGCAAAACCATCCCATCTCTGCCCATTCCAAAACTTTTGCTTTTCGATATTTCTTTTGAATCCTTGACATTCTCTTTTACTGCTCAAGTTAGCTCAAGCTTTTGTGCTTTTGTTTTTCCTCTTTTGCAACCAACAATCTTACATTAGAGAGCAGTAACTTAAAAATCTATTTGTGGGGGCGCCTGGGTGGCTCAGTGGGTTAAAGCCTCTGCCTTCAGCTTGGGTCATGGTCCCAGGGTCCTGGGATCGAGCCCCAATCGGGCTCTCTGCTCGGCTCCCTGCTTCTTCCTCTCTCTCTTCCTGACCCTGTACCTACTTGTGATCTCTGTCTCTCAGACAGATGAATAAACTCTTTTAAAAAAAATCTATTTGTGAAAGCAGCTGTGTTCTATAAGTCAGAGGGTTCTTTTTTTCCTCTTTATTCTTCTTTGTTAATGAGCTTAAGATAAATGCTTAATCACTACCATATTTTACAATAAGTCATAAATTCATCAATCAGTACAATAATTTTCTTAATTTGTTTCTAGTGTATTTTTAAACAAATATAAGTGATCTAAATATAGATAAAATTATATTTCCATAAAGCCTATAAAATAAATCAGTTGACAGTGTTTTTCAGATATTAAATTCAAAGTTTTCTTTTCTTAATTTCTACTGCTCATCCTAAAAATGGATTTCTATATTTGAGGAATCAAGTTTTTGTATGGCTATTACTCTGCTAAAATATTTGAAAATAGACTACTTAATTTTACAGTATTATCTCAAATATCATTACTGCATATGGCAGTTTATCTAAGTACATACTGTAAAATAGGACTATTCTTAAATGATCACCATATGAAGTAAAATTCCTATTTTATATCTTACCCTATTAGCAGAAATGTAGGCTATACAAAATGAGTAATTGTATATAAAGGAAGATTTTACTGATGATGATTAAGCTTCTGAAATTTTATTGTGTTTCACAGTGTATTATTTTATTAACCTGGGGAGAAGAGGACACCTTGCACATCTTTTAGCACCCATGATTATTCAATTAAATAGACTATTTGAAAAATAAAATTCTCACAGTAAAGTGCTGAATTGGGTCATTCCAAAAGTCTTCTAATCATTTTTATGGTTTGTTCTTAATAGTTGAACAGTATTGCCTTATGTTCCCGTGGTTCAGGTCTCCATCAATTCAGGATTTATTGCGATAACCTCTCAACTGTCCTCCCTATCTCTGGCTCCTTTCTTTCTTGTCACCCCAAATCCAATCCAACCTATACCCAATCCATAAATCAATCCTCATAAACACCATCTTCACTGGTCAGCAGTTTTTGAAAAACAAAAAAGGACTTTAATTTCATTTCAAGAAAACAATTTAACACTTTTGGAAGTCATTCAGAAGTCTCTAACTTGATACTAATTGGTCCAATATAAACCACTTTTATAAAGCTGAACTTTTGTAATGCATTTTTCGTAATGCTCCTAATAAACTTCCTAAGTACATTGTTATCCCAGTTTTACAGCTGAAGAAACTGAGACCCAGAGAATTTAATTTCCCACAGTTATATAGCTAGTAAATAGAGGCATCTGTTTTGAGCCCTAGTCGGTCTGATTCCATAAAATACATCATGAAAAATAGGTCCCAAGGTCAAGTAAGTTTGGAAATAATGTAGAAGTATATATTCATCTTAGAAATTCAAAGTTCGCAGCCACATTTTAGGGAACTGAATAGTTGTATATATTTTTTTAATTTTTTATTTTTTATAAACATTTATTTTATCCTCAGGGGTACAGGTCTGTGAATCACCAGGTTTACACACTTCACAGCACTCACCAAAGCACATACCCTCCCCAATGTCCATAATCCCACCCCCTTCTCCCAAACCCCCTCCCCCCTGAATAGTTGTATATTAATACATGCATTCCAACTTGATTAATCCAATATTTCCCAAACCGATTGGACCTCACTATCTTCTTCATGTTCCACTAATGTACTATCACTAGCAGAATATTGTAACAGTATTTTTCGTCGGCCTAAAATGCATTCGCTTGCCATTTTCATGGCTTCACTGGGAGCTCCCTGCTGTATTAAGGCCACAGTCGTATTAAGGCCACAACCATATATTTGCCTCTTCCCATTGCAGGGATAGATGTACTACCGTGGTTGTTCAGTGAGAGAACTACAGACTAGAGGACACTGTCATTATTTCAAAATTATCAAATGTCCTGGGGGCACCTATTAGAATCTTTCCTGGGCATTAGGAAAGAAAACTTACCTTTACGGAAGCATCTTTATATGTATATAGAATGAAGTCAAATAAATGTGAAGGATGGAGAGAGTAGCTGAATCCCCGAGGTTCAGCCACAAAGTAAACTTATCCTTGAGTTCCACAGACACAAAGGACAATGAATTTTCTTTTGGACTAAACTAATTTGAATTGAAATTCTATCACTTGCCATCAAAAATAGTTCTGACACATAAAAACTTGTGAAATTTATGTACCATGCTATGTACTTTGGCAAAAAGTGCACAGGTCTATGCTAAAAAATAATGCTTCTCATTTCTTCATAATATTGTGAATCCCAAAAAGCAATTTTTCTAGATAATATCTTGTCATTTATCATTTCATTGTGATGTGACACCTACTTACGTGTTAAAAACTGCTAGGTTTTATTTGTTTTTGTTATTTACCTATAATGAACTTGAACTGTATCACTCTTTAGCTAGTTACTACAAACCTCTCTTAGATTCTCTAACTCAGCCTTAGTTCCTGGATGGGGATTCTTGAGCCAGTGAGTTATTAAGATGCTATTCTCAGATGAAACATAAAAGGGAGTGAGAAAAATAGGAGAGGGGAAGAAGCCTACAAACCTGTGCATACAGATAAAATCCAGCCTCAGTCTGATCCCAGGGGGAGTTCTAGCACAGGAATGTCCACAGGGCTATCCAACCCTGAAGCAAAATGTGTCCCACACCCTGATGGTAATTCTAAGGAAAGAACGGAACTCAGCTGCTAGCAGCTACCCCTCACAGACGCTGGGAGATGGGTGATCTCAGACCAGTAAAGATATCTTGGTTAAGGCAACAACAGCCTACCATAACCACCAACTGCTTCAAAAACATACTTAAAAGAGTTTGGAGAAACTGTGCAGTACAATCTAGAAAGACGTTGATTGCTATGATCAGATTCATCTAGATTAAATTCTAGCTTTTGAATTTAATTTCTGGGTGAACGTAGACAAGTTGTTTCACCTCTCTTGGCCTAGGAATGTATTTTGCGTGGGGTGTTTTTTGGGTTTTTTTTTTTTTTGGTTTTTTTGGTGATGACAAGAGGGAGTAATATATTTAAAGCTTGCCACATACAGGGCACTCATTAGCTACTAAGAGTTAATAATACATACAAAATCAAGCACTTGGTGGTTTTTTAAATCTCTGCCAATTCTGAGAACATTTATTCAGCATAGAAAAGCAAGATAATTTAAAGGTATGTTTTTTATATACCCTCTCTCCAAAAAAAAAAAAAATGTTCCATTGGGGAATCACATCACTACTACATGTCCAACTGCTTTAGAGTCTTCATTTGTAAAATCTCCCAAAATCTAAACCACAAGGCAGCTGTCTCGAAAGTTTCAATCTTTCCTCCCTCTAGACTACCCCAAGCCACCCCTTGGAACACCACCTCTGTTGGGCCATCTTGAGTTTATTCTTTTGTGTATTCATTTGCTAGGGCTATTTTAACAAGTACCACAAACTAGGTGGCTTAACCAGCAAAAATTTAACCTCTCCCAGTTCTGGCGACTGGAAGTCTGCTGTCAGTCAAGGTGTTGTCAGGATTGGTTTCTTCTGAGGCCTCTCTCCCTGGCTCATCGATGACTGTCTACTACCTTTCTTTACTTGGTCTTCCCTCTGCGTGTGTCTGTGTCCTAATCTCCACATTCTAGCTTGTCATATGAGATTAGGAGCCATCCTAATCTAATTTTAATTTTATTTTAATTACTTATTTTACTAATTTTAATTAATTATTTTAATTTTAATTTTAATTTTATTACCTCCCTAAAGTTCCTATCTCCAAATATGGTCACATTCGGAAGGGTTAAGAATTAGGGGGGGGTTAGGGGTTAGGAATTCAACATCTGAATTTTGGGGGAATACAAGTCACCCCTAACACCTTCACTTGTACTGTAGCTAACATCTATTAGGTGTTCTTTGTTCTTTTTAGAAGCTCTCTGTTCTTTCCAGTGTTAATTCTATTGGCCCTTCTGGCTTCACAACTTTAGCTTGTTATTCTTTACTGTGATGTGTAACACAATGGCCCAGGATTCACTCTAGCAAAGGAGAACTCTAATAGGCACTTGGGCAGGTAAGAATGAGTAAATATGATCATAAATTAAGTTTATTTCTGCCAGGGCACCTGGGTGGCTCAGTCGGTTAGTGTCTGCCTTTGGCTCAGGTCTTGATCCCTAGGTCGTGGGATTCAGCCCCTTGTGGAGCTCCCTGATCAGCAGGGAATCTGCTTCTCCCTCTCTCCTTGTGTGAGCATGTGCTGTCTCTCTCTCTCTGTCAAATAAATAAATAAAATCTTAAAATAAAAAACAAAATAAATTTGTTCCTGCCATACTTTATAATAAAAATAGATTAAAATAATTTAAAAATAGATCTTACAGTAAAAGATCTCATTGAGATTCAATACTGGTAGTAGTAATACATGTTAAAGCAGGCAGTGCTCATCTTACCTGGGAGGTAAGGAAGAGCCGAAAGAACTTAATTCTGTGAACCTGAGAATATTAGTTGAGGATAGTATGACTATTTCACCTTTTCCTCAGGCAAGGTTTTGTTTTACTTTAATTTCAAATCCAGAGTAGAAAATAGACTGAACTCTTACAGAGACGGTATTTACTTTATAAAACGTAGAGCTCTTGCAAACAGATAAGATTACTGGAAAGAAAATTACTAGATCAAGATTATTTTGTTTACATATACATCATGTCATAGTTCTTGAGAGCATAGTGTTATATTTGCCTGCAGCTGCGGCCTGAAGGCTATGCCAGGGCTGGACAAATACAGTCACTGGGGAGAGAGAGAGAGAGAGAGAGGATCTCTGACATTTTTGCAATGGACAAGTTAGCTGCTGTGCTGAGAACCGCAGGAAAGAAGTCACTGGTTTAGAGAGAATCGTGTATCCTCCAGTTCAGAGGAGTGGAAATCACTGTTGAAAAGAAACAGTCTAAGGGTCAAAATCAAGAGCCAATGAATGAGGAAAGGAGAGGTAGAGGCTATCAATTTACAAATTATTTAAACTGAGAGTGAGAGACAGAGAGGGAAGAGAGAGAAACCAAAGGCCAGTTATTAATATTTTTTATTTAAGTTAACACTAATTTCTTATGTAAACCATATTTTCTTTTCATTTCATAATTCTCCAAGATATGTCTGATTGCTAAATAATCCAAAGCTTTCCATTCTTTTATTTCTTTCCAGTATGAATTTTTAAAAATGAGCTCAATAGCTCAGACCCTTCAGAACCATCATTAACTTACCAGTCTTTATTTATTAATGCCCCTCCCTCACATCTTGTGCTCCCTTTTCTCCAAAGTATTTGTAAAATTCTATTCTCTTCAAACCCTTTGGCTACCATGAATTATTTCTGCCTTTTTTTTGCTTGTACTGAAAACTACAAATAATACAGCATATCTTTGTTGTTTCTTCTTTCCTTTTTTTTTTTTTTCATTTTCAGTATCAGCTTTTATTATAACAAAAAATAGAACCATGCTCAGGTTTTTGTAAGATAATACTAATGACTTAATAGTACAGTTTGCTGTAATTATCTATATTTTTCCAGGCTGTTTGAAAAATAGAAGTATACAAGACTCATCCAATTTATAAGATCATATATTTATATATATATATATTCATATATAATGGCACATTCACATGTTGGTGACATTTTATACTAATACTAGCAATATGTACTAGAAATATTTGACAAAGTATGTAAAACAGATCTGCGGGTACTAATCTGACTCAAAATGGATGTGTTATTTACTGGAGTGGTGGCTTGTGCCACCTAGATTCCCCTTCAAGACTGAGGCACACCTTTCTGCACCTACTGGGAGGGTTGGCTACTAATGGCTCTTTGCTGATTCCCACTCAGGAAATTGTCTTCAGCTGAAAAGAGTATCCTATCTGTGGTCACATCTTCACGGAGCTCAGCATGCATTCAATGAGTGGTTGATATTGGGACGTAAACACCTGGTGCCCTTGCCTCAAGCGGGAGCAATTTTGAAGCATTATCCCATCTCTAGAGTCTCCACTGGATTGACTGAGACCTTTGGTACAACTATGACACAGTTCAGTTCTTCCCTCTGTCCAATTTTCTTTCCTTTACTCTTCCACAGATGTTGGCCCTGAGGGAAGTCCCTTATAAATTTTCAGCATAAAAAATCTCTGCCTCATAATCTCTTTCCCAGGCAAACCACCATAAAACTATGGTTATCAGGAATGGCCCAAGGAAGCAGACTCTAAAACAAGATTTTGAAAGTGGACCACATACCACCCAGGTGCCAAATCAGACCCCATTGGTTGCAGGCTGTTACTTGCAACTATGAAATTTTGGCCATGTTAATATCTTTGAAATAAGATAAATATGCACTGTACATATAGTATTTTTTAAAGTTCCTTGGAAGTGCAAATTATAAGAACAATTGTATTCTGATAACTCTTGCTAGGTGCCATTTATGTACTAGAGAAAGACATTAAAAAGTAGAAGGTCATCAATCACTGAATGAAAGTAAGTGTGCAAGGAAGAAGTCTTCCTTGGCGGCATAAAAAGAGACTCATCTCCTACAGCCAGAGGGCAGAAAAAACTAAGTAAGAAGTCTGCGACTTAATTAGAAAGAGTAGTAGATTTCCAGGGGAGAGAGGAGGGGAAAATCTAATGAATTGGACCAGGACCTGATTATATGAGTCGCAAAGTCGACAGAAGGTTAATTCGTAGCTTCCTCTACATGTTCCACATGTGCTGTGCCAAAGCATATGTGGGAAAGAGTTTGGTCGGGAGACCTCCTTGAGGATATCTGTTGCACCTCACTCAAAACCCTTGAGGTTCCAGTCCCCACTGAACTCAGTGGGCCTGCAGAAGTGGCGCACTCCTTACTATTGGAGGGGAGAGCTACCTTCTTTCTTAAAGCTATAGCAGAAACCTCTGCCTTTCAGGACAACATGTACACCCTTTAGGATCAACCCATACCTTCCCTCTTTTGCCAACCACCAGTACTAAAATCAAGTCACAACATGCTTAGGGAAGTTCTGGGCATTCTCTTATAAAACAGGATAGAACACTCTAGCAAAGATCTCAGGAAAAAATATTAACTCACTGCTCTTGGAAATATGGAGAAAGTAATGGTCCATGCTATGTTAAATAGAGACGCCGATGGCAGATGCTGAGAGAAAAAGATAAAAAGACTCAGAGAAGTAGGTTAGAATAGATATACCATATAAAGCTGAAAAATCGGCTAACTACCTATGTTCTGCAGAAGGACCCGAGTGAAGAACATCCCCAAATGGTACAGAATGCACTAATGAGAGAAACACTAATTTTACTGTAAACCTCAGTGGTTGCTGTCCTCTGTACCAGAGGCTGATGGTAGATACAGTCGTAAGATTAAGCTCACTGATATCAAGGAAGATGGCACACTCTCCCTACTCCCATAAGAGAGGCCAAAGAGAAACATTCAATTGTCAGAAGCAAGTAGAATTACAAAAATCCTAGCAAGAGACAAGGTTGGCATGAAAGCCAAGAAAACCTGGTTGCAGAGAGGTATGGATATGTTTAATACAATACAGCATCTCTCGGGTCAAGAAAGTTGGACAGCCAGTGAGCTCATTGTTCAATTTGCACCATCAAGAGATGAGGAGCGGAGGGAGAGCATGAGAGAGGGAGAGGAAGAGAGCAGAGGAAGAGGAGGGGACAAAGAGGGAGAAAGGAGAGGAAAGGGAGAGAATCACCAAGAAATGGAAGCCCGCTATCTCACAGTCATGATCCTTCATGAAGTTTATGGATCTGAGCCTATTTCCAGACCCTGATCCCATCGACAGAAGGAGATGCCAGGTACTTAGAAGTAAACCTGCAATAGCACATCAAAAGCATGTGACCTAGATCACTGCTGCATTTACCAGTTTCACAAATGCCTTTCTCTGCCTTTTACCTGGGGCCACCTGGGGTGGAATACAGGCTTACATCACCAGATAACAGAGGAGGAAAAAGAGCAAGCTTTGTTGAAAGACAGGTTGTCTCCATGAATGCAGAATGTCTACTGCTGTACTTCTGTCCCACTAAAGACAATAAGGGGAATTCTCTCAGTGAGCAAAGCTTCAGGTGCTTTGCTCAGTCATTGCTTTGTGTAGAAAGAGATGTGCACAAGGTAAGAGTATTTAAGGACACATGTAGGGACAAGTGGCTTGGCTGATGGATCCAGGCCTGGGAAGAGAAAAATCTGATGATCTGGAGTAAGAAAGTACACAGAAAAGGCATGTTGATAGCATTATTTAAATGGGCACTAAGGGTAAGGGTCTTTATATTTCTTATTAACCCTCACCAAAGAGCCTCCACTACAGAAGGTGCACTAAATAGCCAAGAAAACAGAATTACTGAACTAGTCATTCTGACTTGGATCAGGTGGATTTTGTCGTTGTCTACTCCAGAGCAGGGATAAGAGACAGACAAAAGACTCAGTGGTAGTAAGGATGGAAGATATGCATGGGACTAACTACAGCAGTTCCCGCTCAACGAAGGAGGTTTAGCTACTGCTGTTGCTAAACATACAGCTTTTCAGCACAAAGGCCAACGTTTAAGTCCTGATACAGCATTCTACCTAAAGGAAATGAGTCAGCGACTTGGTGGCCCATTGATGACATTTGACTGCCTCCACCTGAAAAAGTCAATAGTTAATTTTGAACAAAAAGAATACATATTTAGGATGTATGTTTGCCCTTTATGCCCCTCTGTTTAAAAACTTAAAAAAGCATTTAGTCCTCTGATAGACCCAGGATGACATTGCAATGGACTAAGAAACCACTTTATAGCAAAGGGGTGCAGTAGGAGGCACATGGCCATTGAATTCGGTGGTCTTATGAGATACCACACCTCCCAGCAGCTTTTAGCATGTTGTGTCCTCAAGGGATAGAATATATATGTCCAGGAACAATGCATAGGATCAAATGCTTGCATCCTTATTTTAAGAAGAATTAAATAAATCTCCAATGTTGAAATACCTAGAAAGAAAACTAATAATTTCCACCTCGATCTCAATGACTTACCATTTTTCTTTCCACTGAGAATCACCACCATTCCATATTTGCACCTAGATCAAAGCACAGAACAAACAGGAGGAACAGTGGAAATTAATAGTCTCTCAGGAAGAGGTGGGGAGGAATGCACTTTAGGGCCTCATTTATATACAACAGTGTTCACATTTTTAAAAAATATTAACAAACTGAAATCAACTGAAATCTATCTTTAGGGAATTAGTTATACAAAATATGATATGTATGCATGAGCATCCAACTATTTAAATTTTTTGTTGTTGCTTGAGTTACCCAATTTGTAGTTAGTAAATGGGAGCATTTGGTCTGTAATGCATGATGCTTGATGTTAAATCCAATGAGCTATCCACATCTAACGGGATTGATCTTAATCTCCTTAGATATCACCTGCCAGCACTACCACTCATTCATCCTCAACCCATTTCCTTCCCTTCCAAATTATGTATTGAGATTGAAAAAAGTAGTCAAGTTTTGATCACTAATCACAATATGTGCATATAATTCATGAATAAGTTTTATCTCTGCTACTATTAAAAATGTACAGATTTTTCATCTTGCTTTTTAAAGTGCATAATGGCAAAAGTATCACTATATAATAGTATGTAAAAAATCAAAATATAAATAAAATGCAAAGCATGGCTATATTTATCAATACATAATCACTGGATATTAACCACAATATAAAATTTGAGGTGCATTGTATTTCCTTTTTTTTTTTTTTAAGATTTATTTATTTATTTTTTAATTTGACAGACAAAGATCACAAGTAGGCAGAGAAGCAGGCGGAGAGAGGAGGAAGCAGAGAGCCTGATGTCGGGCTCGATCCCAGGACCCTGAGATCATGACCTGAGCCGAAGGCAGAGGCTTTAACTCACTGAGCCACCCAGGCACCCCTGTATTTCCTGTTTTCACTTTTCCACATTTTCAAACAATTTTATAACTTTGTAATCTGAAAACAAGAGCTACATTAAGACAAAAATAAGGAAAAGTAATTAAGAAAGCAAGCAAAAACAAACCAACAAAAAAACCCAAGTTAAGTGATATAAAGCCCTACCATGATCTCCTGTGTACTGATTTGAAACATTTTAAAGGCATTTTTGAAAATGGTGTTTCTTTGTTGAGCATTATTTCTATAATATCTAAGTAAATTAAAAGTAAATAACATTTCTTTTTAATGAATACTAGCAAAGTTGTTCTCCAGGGAATAAAATTTTCTTGAAGAAAAAAGGGTCCATTAGGATTTACAAAGTACACACAAGCTAGTACACTAGGTCAAATGCAAGCAGAAATTGCTTCTAGGGCTTGATATCCCTTCCTTCAGTCTCCTCCCAATCTTACTATGTTAGTTTACCAATGAAGTGGAAATGAATATTTGTCACCCTTTTTCTCAATCAACAAGAAGTTGAAAGCAACACCATGGTATATTATAAGAAATAAGGACTTAAATCAGGTGATGTATTTCTTAGCCACTTAGTTTATACCTTCTTTTATATTCTACCCAAGTGATTACATTAAAGGCAAAGCTATTCCCTTTGATTTTAGAATAATTGGGATAGGTAGGTAGGTAGGTAGGTAGGTAGATAGATAGATAGATAGATAATGCATTGGGCATGATGCATGATAATCATATAATCTGCTTTTCTGCAATGATTCTTCATAATAGCTGCATCAGGGTACCGGATCATTCCCTGCTTCACTTCACTACTTACATGAAGTTAATGATTAGTTTCCTTGCTCATTGTAAGGTTAAAAATCTTGATATACAAATAAGTAGTCTTTGTTATTTGAATAACCACATTAAAGTACAAAGTAGCTTTTTAAAAAGATTTTGTTTATTTATTTGTCATTGAGGGAGAGAGAGAGGGAGCACAAACAGAGGGAGAGGGAGAAGCAGGCTCCCCGCTGAGCAAGGAGCCCAATGCAGGACTCGATTCCAGAACCCTGGGATCATGACCTGAGCCGAAAGCAGGTCTGAGCCACTTAGGAGTCTCTGAAGTAGCTTTGAAATCACTATGCATGTTATAATAAGCCATGAAATCAGAAAGTTGTTTTAATGTCTAATATATTTAATCATATTTCACCATACCAGTCAGATTCCCAACAGAAATCAATTAGCACGCTCAAAACAGCATATACTTCAAGGACTGTCTTTATAGAGGGGTTGTTTACAAAGATGGAAGTAGTGGAACCTTGGATAGTGCATAACCTGGAGTTAGTGAGCTGGAACTCAGAGGGAAGAGGAGAAAGACTCCTTGATGGAGGAAAAGAGGAGGAAAGAGCTCTAGAGAATCCAGAGCCTTGGGAGGAGCAGTAATCTTCAATTGAGAGGCAGAGCCAACCCAAGGCATCCTAACAGGAGCACAGCCAGATTAAATGCCCGATCTCACTCACTTCCTTCTCTTTTGACTTCCTGGAGTGGTTGCCCGTTTTCAAACTTCAATCTGATCTAGAAGACATGGATGCTTATAGATATATATTCTGTAAATTCATCAGAGAAAGATGCAATGTGTATCTGGAGGGGAAAAAGGTTTGCTTTACATGTTACATTTATTTAACCAGTTAAGAAAAGTTAATATTTTTAAGGTTCAGTTTTAATTGTTGTCAAAATGATTCGTGTTTCTGTTTAGTAAGTCAGTTCTATAAAGTTTGTTGTGAAAAAAATAGTTTCCACCTCTACTTTCCGATTTTCCTCTTTAAATATTAATTCTTTGCTATATATAGCTTTTTTGTATTATGACATCTTGATTGTTCAATTTCAGATATTAGTTTGCTTGGGCTGCCATAACAAAATAGCATAGACCAGATAGCTTCAACAGAAATTCATTTTCCAGATTTTGAGCTTTGGTTTCTTCTGGGGATTCTCTTTGTGGCCTGTACATGACCACCTTCTCACCGTGTCCTCACATGGCTGTCTCTCAGTCCACATGTGTCTGTATCCTCATCTCCTCTTATCCTGTGGACCAGTCATATTGGATTGGGATCTACCATATTACCTCGTTCTACCTAATTGCCTCTTTAAAAGCCCTCTCTCAAGCAGCCACATTCCAAGGTAGTGAGGATTAAACTTTCAACATAGGAATTTTGAAGGGACCCAATTCAGTCCAGAAACAGATTATTTTCTATTGACATCTTACTAGGAAAGGTAACAGAAAGGTCAATTTGTAATTTACCTGGTAGAACCACACGAGCATTCTTCCCATCTTCTTATGTATTGAATATTGTAGTATGCTTAAATCAATATCAAGTGTTCACATAATTAATATTATATAAGCCAATTCATAGCTCTAAAATTATTTTTTACTTTATTCTGGAAATTTCTTCATTTTCCCTGGAGTTCAAAACTGTCATTTTTGATTTGTTTTCTCTGCAGTTATATTATTTTAACCCCAAACTACTTAACTCTTTTTAAAATGTCTATCAAGACGTTCAAAAGCATGTGAATTTCACAGAGTTTTTTCTTCCTGGAGTGGCCTTCCCTGAGCCCTCTGACCTGCTCCAGGTCCAGGCCTGCATGTCATCTGCTACAGATTCATACTGACATTCTAAGATCTCCATTTACCAGCATTGCAGATATTTTTCTTGCTGCTCTTCAGTTAGGGTCTTTTAGATCCTTCTTTCCCATATCCTAACTTCACACATGGCTGAAATAGAATTCTAGTTGGGAAGAACTAGAACTTTGTGTATTTTAAGGACATTTATTTCATTATCTTCTAAATGCTTGTGTTGTTGAGAAGTCTGAAGCTGAGCTTCATTGAGACTTTGTGTCTATGCTCTGTTTTCCTCTTTCTCTCTGGGATCTTTTGTAATTTTCCCTTGATTGCCTGTTTTCTTAAATTTTGAAACAATGTATCTTTGTCAGCTTGTTTTATCTGCTTTGTTAGGCCCTGAGTATTTATAACTTTTCTGTTTGGTAACTTTTCTTTTAGTTTTAGGGTTTAAAAAAAATCTCATTGAACATTTTTCCCTTGCTTCTTTTAAAAAAATAATCATGTCTATACATAAAATCTCCTTTCCTCCTATCCATACATACATAGGATATGTATTTTTTCCCTTTCACTCAATTTTCCCTTAAGAAACCAGCATTTGGGGCACCTGGGTGGCTCAGTCCTTGGGCATCTGCCTTCGGGTCAGGTCATGATTCCAGGGTCCTGAGACTGAACCCCATATTAGGCTCCCTGCTCTGCGGGAAACCTGCTTCTCTCTCTCCCACTCCCCCTGCTTCTGTTCCCTCTCTAGATGTGTCTCTGTCAAATAAATAAATAAAATCTAAAAAAAAAAAAAAAAAAAGGAGAAAGAAAGAAATCAGCATTCTTCCGATTGCTGAGGTTAGACAGTAGACTTTTTCCTATCTCCTTCATCCTTTGGCTTCATGTCATATGCTGATCAATCTTACTCTTTCTTCCTTTAACTTATCTCAGGATTTTCACTTTCTTTGCTTTCTTAGTAACCCAATTCTGGGTCATTTGCATGCTACTGAAATCCCAGCTCAGTAAATGTGAGGCCATTCAATAAATTTGTGTTGTGTTATCCAAATGAGATATCATGCATAATTAATGATCATGTCAGAAGTGAATGTTGGAAATGTTTCAAACTCAAATTAAGGTAAAACCAGTTTCTATTAATTTATGTAAATATCACAATTTATTGATATCTGAAAGTAGAAGGAGATATAAGAACCAAGTGAATAAGTAGTGTTTTGTTATTATCACATCATTGATTTAATTCATATGGACTTTGAGAAACACTTTTTCAACTTGATTATTAAGCCCATATATCTTTAAGGTGAAAGCATATTATTATATATTCCACATTGACAAGTTTATTCAGTTCCTACTATGTGTCAGTTGCTGTGTTGGAGTTTGGCTGGATTTTGTTTGGATGAGGATACAAATCTGAATACGGAAATTAGAATGTGACCTCCCAGTCTTCCAAGTCTTTGTGATTGGTATGCTTAGTGGTATAATAGAGGTAGGGTCAAAGGGAATAGATAGAAAGCGGGGAGTTAAGGAAGGCTTCTCAAAGGAGGAATCATTTGAAATGGGTATTGATATTATAGGGGAGGACATTCCAAGTGAATTCATCAAATAATGAGGTAGGATGATATGTTTAATCAATTGTGTATTTAATTATCTTTGGACAGTTCATCTTTGCGTTTCCATCACCTGAGATAGATAGCAGCACTTACTATGTACTTATTAAGATATTATTAAAAATTCATTACATTTGATTAATTTAAACAAATGTACCACATATGTTTTTAAAATACGCACTACAAGGTAATATCCCTTGTGTTTTTGATAAGTAGCGTTTATCTTTGTTCTCGGAACTAGGCTCTAGATGCTGTATCCCCTGCCCTCAGAATGATGAATAGCCCTGTTGAAAAAGAAAGGCTTGAGCAAATAGCACATGATAGAACAATCTGTTCAGTATGTATGCAAAGTAGGAGGTTTTGTAGAAAGTGTTCTGAACCAGAAGTCAGGAAACCAAGGTCCTATTCCCAGACTTCTCTCTAATTAGCTGGGTGACCTTTTTAGAATCAATTATCGTTCCTATATCCCATGTTCTTAATTTAAAAGAGTGTCTTGCGCTGGATAACGACTAAGTTTCTTTTCAGTTCCCAAGTTATATGTCAGTAAAATGACAAATGGACAATTCCCCCTGCCTCTATTCTTTCATAATTGTCTCTGGCAAGCTTGACCTTTGCTTCTAAGGTCAGCACAGAAGCCAACTTGTCTCTCCTGAACTCACATGGAATTTTGTTTCTAGCTCTCCTAAGGTTTAAGGTAGAATTCGATTTAGAGTATAGGTTCTGGAGTGAGACTGCCTGATGTTACAATTCAGCTTTGCCTCTTCCTTACTAGGTGTTTAATCTTGGAAGAGTTCGCTTCATCTCTCTGTTCATTTGTTTCTTCATCTATTTACACAACTCTTTTAGAAAACAAATGAAGAGGGACCTCAGTTTATGAGATCAGCATTACCTTGATAATGGTAATCCAGAGAGTTATAAGAAAACTAAAGAGCGATATCTTTTATGGCCATGATGCATAAATCCTTATTAAAATATTAGCAAATCTAATCTAGCATTATATAGAAAGGAAGACCATGACCAAGTTTATTTTGGTATGGCACTTAATATGTTGACTTCATATTAAAAAACATCAGAGTGTATTTCATCATATTATCAGTATAAGGAGGAAAAAATCTTATTATTTTGAAGGCTGCAGAAAAATACTATCGAAAATTGAATACCCATCCATGATAAAATATTCAAGGTATTAATAATGAAAGGGAATTTCCCCAAACTGGTAATGGTAATGTAGAAAAATATATACTACTGGCCTCATACATAAGGGTGAAAGACTGAATGCTTTTTCTCTAAGATCAACAATAGGGCAAGAATGCCCATTTTCACCACTTCAATTAAACATTGTGTTTGAGACTCAGACCACTGAAAAATAAATAGAAGTCTTACAAATTGGAAAGAATTAAAGTTATATTTATATGTAGACTGGAGCACATGTGCATTTAATAAATAAAGAAAGCAAACAAGCTACAAAAAAGCTACTAGATTAGTCAATAAGTTTACAGGTACAAGGTCAATACCAATTTGATTGCATTTCTATATCCTAGGTAGGAACAGTTGGCAATGGAAAATGTTAAAAAAAACACTTTACAGTAGCATTCAAAAATATAAAGTAATTAGGTATGAATTCACAAAATGCTCTGCAAATTACAAAACACTGCTGAGTAAAATTAAAGAACTAAATAAATAGAGAACTATACTATCTTTACTCATCACAAATTGACAATTATCACCAACTGATCTATAAAGTTATTATAGTTCCAATAAAACTTCCACAGGCTTTTTATGTAGAAAACAAGAAGATGATTTTGTAATTTATATGGATATACAATAGGCCTGGCAGAGGCAAAACAATTTTGAAAAGACGAACACAGTAGGAGGACTTAGATTACCTGCTTTTGACACTTATAAAGTCATATATTATAAAGCTACTCCCATAGTCCAAAAAATATTGGTGTTAGATACAGCTATGGATGAGTGGAACAGAACACAGAAGCCAGAGATATACCTGCATATGTATGGTCAGTTAATTTTCAGGATTACCAAGGTGCTTCAGTGAGGGGGGAAAAAAAGTCTTTTGAATAAAATTGTCCTGGAGAAAAAACCCACATATTCATATGGGGAAAAAACCCAGCTTTGACCCTTAGCTCATGTTATACATACACATTGACTCAAAATGAGTCAATTTTAAAAGGTACCTCTTAAATTTAAAAGGTAAAACTGAACTAAAATAAAACTTTAGAACAGAATATAGGAGAAAAACCACAAGGCTTTTGGACAGGCACAAATTTCTTAGGATATATAAAGCACAAACATGAGAAGTAAGTGATGGATTGAACTGCATCAAAATGACAAACTTACACTCTTCAAAAGAATCTATAAGGAAAATGCAAAAACAAGCCATAGACTAAGAGCAGGTATTCACAATGCATGTACCAAAATTTGAATTTGCATGATGAATGTTTTTTAAAACCTTATGACTCAAAACTAAGTAAATAACCTAATACAGAATAGCCAAGAGATTTAAACAGATGGCTCACAAAAAAAGTTATATAAGTGAACAAAATGTACATGAAAATACTCAACATCATATGTTATCAGGGAAATGCAAATTAAATCCATAATTAGATACTGCTACATACATGCTACTAAAATAGCTAAATTTGTAAAGATTGACCATACTAACTATTGGTGAGATTATGGAATGACTGGAAATCTCATTCCTTGCAAAGGGTAATTTAAATTCTACAACCACCTTCCAAAACTTTGTTAGTGTTTTGTTTAAAAAAAAAAAAAAAAAAAAATATATATATATATATATATATAT
>NC_081560.1:29754486-30023074 GCF_022355385.1 Mustela nigripes | reverse complement strand
ATATATATATATATATATATATATATATATATATGTAACCTAGTTATTCAATCCTAGGTATTTATGCAAGGAAATAAAAGTGTATGTCTTAAAAAGACTTGTAAACAAATCTTTCTAGAACTTTTATTCAGACATAGGTGTATATCCTATGATTGCAAACAAACAAACAAAGTGATTGCCTTTCTGCAGAGTTGACTGCAGGGGATCAAATTGACTGGGAAGGGATATGGGGAAGCTTTTGGGGTGATGCTGATATTTCACTTTAATTGTGGCTACTCATTAAAATATACACTACTTATATACTTAAATGGGGACATCGTATTATATGTAAGACAGAATTTCATTTCAAAAAGGTATCAGGATTTTTTTTTAAAAGATTGTATTTATTTATTTTAGAGAGAGGGACACTCAGATCCTAGTTCTCTGTTTCTGTATGCTGTTAGAGAATTGTCATTAGGACAGTGTGCTGTCCCACTGAGGGTTTGTCATCCTTGCTCATAAACACCAGATTGTATGCTTAAATGTGAGTATGCTTACCAGGCCACATCATGGTTGGACACCAGCATGTGCAGGAAGAAACAGAGGAATGAGGGAGAAAGAGAATCCCAAGCAGAGTCTGTGCTGAGAGCATAGCCTGACACAGGTCTGGATTCTACAACCCTGAGAACATAGTCTGAGATTATAACCCGAGCTTCAACCAACAGTCTGACACTCAAACTACTAAGCCACCCGGGTGCCCCTGATTGAAGGAGATTTGACATTCAGTGTTACAGTGGTTTCAAGAGTGGGGTTTTTTGGGCATATGATCTTAAATCAACCAATCATCTCCAGATTACATCTTTTTATATTCTGTGGTGTGGCTTCACCTTGGTGAACCCTGAAGAGCTAGTCTGAGCCACATTCACAAGCAATCTTTCTCTCTGCCAAGGTTCCAAGATGCCTCACAATGGACTAAGACAATCAGACTTAGCGGAGGCGAATAACCCGTGGACATGAATCTATATTCCTGCTGTCATATTTCCTCTGGAAATAAATTTGATGATACTAAAGTTTGTACTTAGAAGATATACTTTGTTTAAACTCTTCATGCAGTATACTGTATTTCAAATGAGAACTATCCGTTTGAATATTTTAAAAAATAAAATGCTTAGAACTCCATAAAGGACCCATGATTATATTCTATCCAACCTGAAATATATTTTCAAGGGCACTTATAGAAATTTATAAAGAAATTCTATCAAAATATAAGTTTCAATTTGAATTTCTTTCAAATGTTTCCCTCTCCTTTTTCTGTTCCCAGAACTTATTCCCTTTGCTGGGTCCATAAGCATGGAATTAATCATGAAGCAGTAACTATGGCAATAGAGTCTAGACTAGATAAGTCATATAGCTATTATTCAATTTCCAATAGAAAACTTTAACTTGTACCTTTTTTCCACCAATTTAAAGTCATCATAGTATTTTTTAATGCTCATATTTGCTCTTATTAAAGGTATTTCCACATTATTGTAAAAGTCAAAATTCAGCCCAGTTTTTCTGATACTCAATCAGAAAATGATTCAGAAATGAAAGCAGAATATATCCAGCTTTTCATCTCATAAAAATGAGAACCACATGGTACATAGTACTGGCTACCTTCACTCTTTCATATGTATCCAGAAAATTTACTTGTGATGCCCAGCTTAATGATATATACATTAAACTAATCTTACTGGGCTGGATGGCTTAGAATCTGCTGTATCTCTATAAATCCAATTCAAAAATCTTTGATAAATTGACCATTGATCGTGATTTTCTTGGCATATTTTTTTTCAGATCTACATTTAAGGCTCATATAATATCCATTTGTTCAATTATTCAGACTCTAACATTGCTGTTTGGGGTATTGTAAATTGTCTGCAGATTTTTTATTTTGTTCAAATCAGTATAAACTTGCACAGAGATGGAGATTGACTATATGTACGAATAGGCTCAACAGCTTAATGTAATCCTTCTAAAGATTATAAGTTTGCCTAGGCATAAAAATTCAGCGATGGGCATGTTTTGTAAACTGAAGTTGATGAGAGGAATAGATCTGTGTAGAGTTTAGACAATTTGCACCTTGTGACTTGAAGTCAAATTATATTTCCTTTCATAAAATACATTTCTTGACTTTAAGTAACAGTATACCAACAGTATTCTATTCATTGGTAAGACTAATGCCACTGATGTATTGAGGAAAGAGAGGTGCATACAGTCTGATGAATTCGGAAAAGCATTGCATTAATGTTTACCATTTCTAAATACCAATTCCAAGTAATATGGCTAATTATATAGCAGAAATCCATACACAAGCATTTATTTAGCTTTAAATTTATATGGTAAATATTTTTATAGTGCTATTTAGTTCCTTCAATCAATTTTGCAATCTCTCATTAATATCTATGCCTATAAACATGCCTCTAAAATGATGGATAGAGTCAAAGTTCTTTTAAGATGGTGTTTTATTACCTTTCATAACTTTGCTTGTTTTAAATTATGTGTAGTCACTTGGTCAATGCATCTCATGGTTTCCTTTTCTCAAGAAGTAATGTTCAATAGAGCAGTAAAGGGCACTGTATTTACAGCCCGACGATAGCACCTACTGTAGGTTTATCAAGTGAGATATGAAGATAATGGATACTATTCCATCCTTGCAGAAGTTAATACATGATAGATATTATTATAGAGATATAAATTCTATGGGAGCAAAGTGGGGGAAGCATGCAACTTATGGTTTTGAAGAAAAATTTTAAAGAGTGAAGTTGCCAGAGAGAGAAGGGGAGAAATAGCATTTAAATCAGTGGATACAGGAGTGCCTTGGTGGCTCAGTCAATTAAGTGTCTGCCTTCAGCTCAGGTCATGATCTCAGGGTCCTGGAACAGAGTCTTGCTTTTGGCTCCTTGCTCAGCAGGGAGACTGCTTCTCCCTGTCCCTCTGCCTGCTGTTCCACCTACTTGAGTGCTCTCTGTCAAATAAATAAAATATTTTAAAAATATATAATAAAATAAATAAATCAAAGGATACAGATACAACATGTACAAAGAGATAAAAAGAAAATGGCTATGTTAACCATGTGTGCATGTGGACAATCATTTCAGGGGTATGAGGAATGGGGGAGGATGTTCAGATTGCAGGAAATGAACTGGAACCATTGCAGAGAGCATTGTAGCTTTGTGTTCCAGATAATTATGAGCTCTTCAAGGATTCAGAAGGGGAGTTAAATAAATCTGTTTTTCTTTTTTGGTAATTTTGAATTTCCGATATAGTGCTGTGCACTATAGATCTTGCCTGGGTAGAAAGAGAAACTGTTGTAGAGGGCTAGTTGGGAAATTTTGGCCATAAACCACATGGAAAAGAGTTTATAGAAGAAATAGGAGTGAAAAGGAATGGATATATTTGAGAGTAACTTTACACCTTTTTAAAAGTACTCTACTTACAAAAGGAAGTAATAAACTTTTTTATTGACTCAACATAGAAAATGACAAGTATTTCAATTCAAATTCTTATTTTACCCCATTGAGTTAAACGTTCTCATAAAGGCAACAGTCACACCCTTGCTTTGGGAAGAAGTCCCATTTTTCCCCCCTCATCCAGGTTTCTACCTCATTATCTGAAAAGGACTCCTCTTGTTAGGATCACTCACACATCTAATACATCACTATGATTCTCTTCCTTCCAGCTAGGTCAGAACTGATTTATCCTTCTTCTTCGCTCCCATGTTACATATTGCTTATACCTTCTGTTCTAGCTTTTATTTTCTTTGCTACATTTAGTATCTGAAAGGATCCTTGGGGGTGGGGATCTTGCTATGTTTGACAATCTGTGACAGATCTTTTATCACAAACGCTTGATAGTTATTATATTGAAAAGAAGAATAATTTATTCATACCCAACCCTAATTTCTTAACGTTTCCAAGTGACAAGAAGCTGCCAAGTCATATCTGTGTTACAATATAACACAGAACTCCTGGTCGATGATTTTTGTGTATATCCCTCTCTACTCAAGTCTATATACAAAACATAAACATAGCTTTACGTCCCATCCATAAATGAGAGAATTCACTCTTGTTCTCAAAGTCTTCATGTATAGTGTGGCATAACTATTTATTGTAATTTTGATTGTGAAGAGCTTTTACCATAATAACTAACTTTCAACTTGACTAATTCAAGGTATCATTGCTACTAAAAACAAACTATTGGTTATATAGTGTTACATTTAAATAACATCATTTCAGTGACTAGAACAGAATACTAGAATGGAAGTATATACCTAATGGTACCATAGTTTATTAATAAGACTTTGAGTATGGAATCCTGACAAGTTATTGTAACTACACTTTGATTCTAAAGGCCATTATAATGTAAGACCCTTATTTTTTTTAAAGATGTTCTTTATTTGTCAGAGGGAGAGACAGCACAAGCAGGGGGAGTTGCAGAAGGAGAGAAAGAAGCAGACTCCCCGCTGAGCAGGGAGCCTGACAGGGTGCCTCAGTCCCATGACCCTGGGATCATGACCTGTGCCAAAGGCAGATGCTTAACCAACTGAGCCACCAAGGTATCTGGAGACCTTTATTTATTATTGTTTTTAAATTCAGGTCCCACATGATCTAGAATCCTGCCTCTCCAACACCAAAGGATGTAGTATCCATATCCACTCCTCTTGACCTTGGGTTAGCCTCTTGAGGCAATAATGAGGTGAAAGAGGCACTATGTGGTGATTGTGGTTGTAAGTGGTAGAGCTGTCTTGCTCTCACTGCTTGTGCTTGCCTTTGGAGCCCAGCTATCATGCTGTGAGGAAGACCACATGAAGAGGTCTAGATAGAAGGGAACTAAGGCCACAGCCCTCGGCTCTGTCTTGAGCCTCCATCCAACAACTAGCACAAGCTGTCAGCCATGCAAGTTTCTGTCACATGGCTTAGAGATGAGCCTTCCTTGCCAAGCCTTAACCACATTACAGATGATCAGCAGAATGAAATGATTGTTATTGTTGGAGGCCTAGCAGTATTGAGGTGGTTTGTTAAAAGGCAATGGTGACTTGAACAAAAGTAAATAAAGCATTAATAGCAGATACATCAGCAGATGTGATATTGGTGCTTCCTGTTTGGTTGGTTTCTGTATTTTTGGTGCTTATTACAGGGCTTGGCCCATAGTATTCAATATATAAAATTGTAATGAATGTATAACAAGATACATAAAATAAAAGATAATACATGGTTTTGAAAAACATATGCAATCAAAAATGTTTTCAAATTGAAGAGCACCTGTGTGGTACAGTTGGTTAAGCCTCTGACTCTCGGTTTCAGTACAGACCCTACTTGAGAGTCTCTCTCCCTCTCCTTCTGCCCCTCCCACTTGTGCTCTCTCTTTCTCTAAAATAAATTAATAAATCTTTTAAAAAGTTTGCAAATTGAAATTTGTCAAAACATTACATTTAAAACTATAAGAATCTCAAAATATAACACATACCTACCTCCTTGTCACATTCAAGTAATGTTTTATTTCAAATAAGATTACTTATGTTGACCCTCCCCAGGATTGCTAAGTTTTAAATACCAAGTTTTGACTTAGTAGTCTACATTTGTTTCATCTATTTTTTTAATAGTACCTGAGATATAGGAATTGATTTAAATATCTCAAAAATGTATTTTCATGTGTTCTTTCAAATATCATGCAATTTTCATTCAGAATATACTGTGTTATCTTCTGCAAGGCAACTGTCCTTCTCATTTCTTCGTTTATAATATAGGGTGCAAAGTAGGTGTGTCTTTCTTAATGTTTTCTCCTAGATGAAAAGGTCCTTGTAGGTAATATCAATCCAGAGTTTCAGATTCAGCCATGTGTTTTCCATCTTACTGACTTGAAGCAAAGCATATCCTCTCTAAGCAATACATCAGGCTTTGGGGAAAAATTCCATAACTATGAAACATGTTTTATTATTTACTCTGCATTGTGATGCAGAGCTCATTCCAAGTGTGATTGACAAGGAGGAATATTAAATAGGCAGAGGCACATAAAATTCAGTGTAAGAAAAATTATTGAGTAAAAAGTCAGTGAGTATGATATTAGCCATTTTATAGTCCTGTAATACAAAATTATTTAAGATGAATCTGAGAAGCCTCCCATAAAGATATCCAAATATGTTCTAAAAATAGCAAAACTGTTCATTGGTTATTGTCATAGTAATCACTGGTTCAGGAAATTCTATAATTTTAAATATTTCCTAAACTAAAATTTATTAAACTCTCAGAATATTGCCCTATTTGTAGAAATGCTATGCTGAATAAAAAGAAGTATCTGGGAAATAAAATAAAATTAAAATAATATTTTCATATTTTATTTTATTCAAGTTACTATCTAGGTATAGTAAATAACTTAAAATTTGTTAAAAGACAGATTTGTGTTTTAAAAATTAGAAATACTGATGGTTAATGTGAAATTGTAGAAATCCTTCACTTTGAAATGATACCCTATGAAAAGTTCTTGAAATTAAAAAATAATAGTGTAAAGTAAAATAACAACACCAAAACCCACCACAAATGTATCTAAGGCTAACCTACTGGTCTCAATGTTTTTTCTCAAGGTGGTCTAGCAAAGAATGAAGATGAACAGCCTTGTTTTTCAAAGGCAAATGTTTAACAACCTCATCCATACAGACACTATATTTTACAGACACTGTATTTTAAGTTGTTGACAGAGTATTTCATATTGCATACAATACGTAAGTGATAAATTTCATTTTGTAGATGTATTATATCTTGAAACTTATAAGGTGGTTCTAAAACTGACAAACACCCCAAAACATATAAAACAAAATGCTAATATCACTGAGTAAAGAATGCCAAATTTATTGCCTCTTCTGATGTTTATCAGAATTTATGAGTAGGATAAAAATGTATCATAGTCTATTGTAGGAAATAGTTATTAAGTTGAAGAGAACTTCTATGATTCTGGTTTTTTTTTTTTTGAAAATATAAAATACCAAATAGCTAATTGCTTAATAATTTTCCAGATTATCAATAATTTATTGATAATAGCACAAATAATTTTACTCAAAAGTGTGAATAAGGATAGAAACCTATCATTCTTTCTCTGTCCAGGATATCCATTGAATCACTCAGTTTTACTTTTTCCTCATCCCTAATGCTTCCTAAAGTATTAATATGGAATACTTAATAGAGGAACTTCTGAGATCTACCTTCTGCTTATATTTTTGGACATGGCTTTTCTTGAAATTACTGCTGAGGAAACAATGTATTAGTTATGGATCTTCCTCTGCCCAGGGTCGTGTTGATTCCCATTTATATGTTTGGTTTATGCTGTTTCTTCTGCTCAGAAATCCCATGAATGCTATTTTCACTTAATAAAATTTGACTTAAAACTCAGTCTAGGGGAGCACCTGGGTAGCTCAGTTGTTAAGTGTCTGCCTTGGGCTCAGGTCATGATGCCAGGGTCCTGGGATTGAGCCCCACATCTGGTTCCAGCCCCTCATCAGGCTCCCTGCTCCACCAGAATCCGGCTTCTCCCTCTCCCACTCACCCTGCTTGTGTTCCTGCTCTCGCTATGTCTCTCTCTGTCAAATAAATAAATCAGTAAAAAAAAAAAAAAAAAAAAAAAAAAAAAAAACTCAGTCTAGGAATGTGTGTAGTATCACCAGGACACTCCCGCTTCCAGGGATCAGCTGGAAAGACACAGGAGTCAGCACGCAGGTGTACTTACCACAGAATGTAGTACAGTGCTGCAGTAAAGATACATGGATGGATCACATGCAAAAAAGGCACAGTGTCTGGAGGGACTGATGCGGTATATTTTTTTTTTCTCTCTCCATCCCATGCAGTGTCCACAGGGAGTCCTCTTCCTCCAGTAATGAAATGCAACAACATGTAAACAGTGTCTGTGCCCAGGGGAGCACATTAGATATGTAGGTGGGGACTGGTCATGCAGGCAGCCTCTGCCTTGAATGTATGAGCACAGATTTCGAGAAGAAAAGAAGGTGTTTAGCCTAAAGTATATTTTTTGCACAGCACATATTGTGTGAACCTTTATTAGTTAACTACTGACTGGGGTGGGGGGCAAGTTTCTAGATGCCATCCAAGGGCCAATACTTCAAGCAGGTCCTTCTAAACATAGCAATCTCAGGCCTGCAGTGGTACCCTCCACCCCCAACCAAGAAATAGCCCCTAAGGACTCTGGCTCTGATTCCTGGAGAGGTAGGTGCTGATCTTCAGTGACCCCATGCCTAGGTATATATCTCTTAGTGTTTCTTACTTTGGAATACCATTACCAGTATGTTTAGCTTCTCTCCCATGTTATCAGGGGTAATACACGAAGCTCTGCACATGAAACTTGGGTAAGAGTAGGCACTTAGAAAAGCTTGTTGAAAGTCAAATAATGAGCCATCAAGTCTCTTTCCTTTAAACTAAGGTTTAAAGTCTTATATAGCTCTCCCTTTTCCCATCTTTTTTTTCTTTCCTGAACAATTTATTCCTACATTAAGGAAGGCTGAGCAAAGTGTGCATCCCCATGTGAGGTAGAAAGGAAGCAGGTTGAGCTGTGGTAGACCAAACCTGGAGTTAGAACTGTGTGGAATGTGGAGGGACCCCAAGGGAGGAGTAGAACAACCCAAGATGTTGGAGCCCAAGTATAGGGAGGCAATCCAGCATGTTGTGTCAGAGCCTAGAGGGGTGATGGCAGCAGCCACATAAGGGGAGGCTAAAGGAAGGATTTCAGTTCTTGGGGGGTGACCACATGGGGGTGGACAGTGGCAGCAGTGTCCTCCAGAAAGTACTGGAGGCTACATATAGGGAAGAGAGGCATCCATAGGTGATTGGTTGCATAAAAGAAGATCAATAAGTAAGTGAATATGTAGGATAAGGAGAAACAGGATTCTTAATTGTCAGAAAAGTACTACAGTTATGGAAAGGAAAATATTAGGGTTGGGTTAGGAGTAGCAGGGTAAACGCATGGTTCTTAAGATGGAGAGAGAGAGACACGAAGACAGAGTGATAGATGATATTTACATAATATTTAAATTATATGCTTATAATTTATACATTATAACAGGCTACGTAGGTATTACTATTCTCTCTGGTCCTAATATATGAGCAAAAGAGAATTTTAAATATTTTAAAACATTTTAACCCGACAGTCCACTGGTTGTTGGCTGAAAATGTATTCCCTTGAGAGGGAAGTTACTGAGTAAACACAATATGAGCCCCAGTGAAATGCATTATCGCTCTTCATCGCTAACAGGTTCTCAAAGATTTTCATTTTCCCCTTTTCAAGATTTATTTACTGGATCTAAGAGAATTGGAAGTGAAATTTCAGATCAAGAACGCAATATGAATGTCCAAATGTTTAATATCAAAAAATAAATTTCCAGAAGATCTGGAACTGTGATGTCAGGTCTTCCGATAAACTGTTCTATCTCCTGCATATAAAACTTACTGTACTCACTGTCTTAACATGCCAGTATGGAAGGGGAGCGGCTTCTTTCCCTAAGTGCTTCCTTTGATTTTCCCTTCTCCTAGCCTTATTCTCTCAGTCACTGAGCTTAGAATTGGTGTGACCTGTCTTTTTTTTTTCTTTCTTTCTTTAGACTTCCATGTCAAATAATCATACATACTACATTTTTTTCCCCTCACAAACGGTCTTATGTCCACCCTTCATTTCCTTTTTTTTTTTAAATTATACCCTTTATTTGGAGTAGATTTTTTTTTCCTGTCAGTTTCTTCTTTTTTAGCTTTCTCCTACATATGACTATCATAAATTAAAGCCTATTTGTTATTTCCTCCTTAAATCAGTTATAGAAATAGACACAGTCTGAGGGAGGCTTCCCTCATAACAGCTTCACCTCATATCACACATTGTCCAAATTTCTCTTTTCAGAAAGCTCATATTTTATAAAATGTTTTAAATATTTTTAAATGTTATATAATTATTTATACCCCATTCTTTTTTTTTTTAAAGATTTTATTTATTTCTTTGACAGAGAGAAAGATCACAAGTAGGCAGAGAGACAGGCAATAGGGGGAGCAGGCTCCTCGCCAAGCAGAGAGCCCAATGCGGGGGCTTGATTCCAGGACCCTGAGATCATGACCTGAGCTGAAGGCAGAGGCTTAAATCACTGAGCCACCCAGGCGCCCTGCATACCCTGTTCTTAATGTGATTATCTTCACTAGGGTAAAAAAAGCTGAACTTTCCAAATTTCTTTATTCAGAATACAATTCATATTTCCAAAAAAGAAATGATGTAGAAAATGTGACACATATAGACACATTGAATGCAATTACTTGATAAGCATTCAAGATTTGTTCTTCCCAAATCTATATGCGCAGGACTCTTCTCAGTCAGTGGGAGTTCTGCCCCACAAAGGCTTCGCACAAGAGAAGAAAAAGAATTTAAACATAAATAAGTAGAACAAACTTTAATAAGCTCTCTCAATAAGTATTTACCTGAGGGGCTCGAACAGCTGCAATGTAAAACCTGTTTAAATCCCTCTATTAAATAATTTTCTTTATTTAAATTAAAATCCAGCACAGGTTAAATTGTAAACAAGCAAGATTTACATAATATCAGTTTCTAAAGGTAAGGTAAGGCAGGGATCTTCTATTAACCAAATATTTTAAAGTATTACATTGTTCTGCTTTTTTTTTTTTTTTTTACAGTCCACCATTTTGAGTGATTTATTAAAGCCAACTACATAATTATGTATAGAAATAATGAAGCAAATATACTTACGTATCAGAGTGGCTTGCTAGAGCATATCAAGCAGTTTTTAAAAAAGTAAACAGGCAAATTAATTGCCAATTTTCTCACAGAATGTGGCTTCTTAAATGATGAAAACTTTATAGACTTCTTCAAGATTTTCAACGACCATAAACTATTTGGAGTAATTTATCTTCTTCGCCAACATTAGTAACATATGCAAGAATTTACTTTTCTCTAGTTCTAAAAAAGAAGTCTTTTATTTCTTCGGAACGCTCACGGTTTCTTTCTTGTTTGTAGTCACAGTTCTTACTTTATGGCTCTGGAATTATTCCATACCAATTAATGCCAAAGTTATAAATATGATAATGAGTCCAAGAATCTAATTTATATGTTTCCTCTTCCCTCTTTTTTTCATCTCTAACAAACAAGCGGTTTCTCAGGATAAAATATTTAGGGAAAATATCTTGAAATGAAACTCACAAGTAAGTTTACTTTTGGATTAAAAGATATTTACATGTTCTGTTCTTTCTATTCCAGGTGTCAAGCTCCCTGAGGGCAGCTGATCTTGAATAACTTGGGTCATTTCTCACATACGATGTGGTGCTTTCCCACATTGTAAGTGACTGATAATAGCAGTGTGTTAAAAACTGGTTTTTTCCCTCTAATTTGTGCCATGCCTTTCCTGATCATAGGAACAACATGTGCATCACCAACCATCTGTAATTTCATAAAAATTTTAGCAACAAAGATACATTTTTTAAAAATTATATTTATTTATTTGAAAGAGAAAGAGACAGCAAGAGAGGGACTACAAGCAGGGCGAAGTGGGAGAGGGAGAAGCAGGCTTCCCACCAAGCAGGAAACCTGATGCGGACTCAATCCCGGGACCTTCAGCTCCTGACCTGAACCCAAGGCAGATGCTTAACAACTGAGCCACCTAGGCACCCTCCCCAATACATTGTTTATATTAAAAACAATCACTATACTTCTTTATGATGACAAGCACCCCTTGAGGTGGAATTGAAGCCATAACATCATGGCTAGATTTTGTACGTGTGTTTACAAAATGTATTAGCTGACAGAGTTCCAAACACATAGGATGTGACAGGGTCACAGAGCAGCATTGTGGGAACCTGGGAAGTCAAGTCCATTTCATTATATAAAATATATTTAAGTTGTTCTGTATATGAGGAATAAAGTCCCTGAAAATGGGTTATTTTTAATAGGAGATGTTCAAGGTCTGGAACTTAAAAGAGGGAAGATCCTTTGAAGAGGACTTTGAAAAGGACTCTGCAGTATTAATAAATGGAAAAAAGAAGTTAAAAAATAAGTTAAGCGTAGGTTGCCAACTTATCTTTTTAATAGTGGTCCAAAAACAGACACAGGGTCATTGCCCTTTCCCTGATGACCATATTCCAGGGATATGGTGAGGTATTTGAAATCTCAAGTATGTTTTCAGTATTTAACTAGCCTTACCTATTCTGTGACTTTCTCATATCTCCCATACCTTACTAGTAAGTCAGATTTTATTTTTATTTTCCCAGGAAACAAAATAAACTTAAAAAAAAAAAAAAAGATGGCTTGTGTACTTCTAATGAACAGACGATCCAGACCAAACCAAAATTTACTTTGGATAAAGTACATTTGCCAAACACAAAATAATATGAAACCTTAGAAAGTGAATAAAAATGAACTATATATAGGGACGCCTGGGTGGCTCAGTTGGTTAAGCGGCTGCCTTTGGCTCAGGTCATGATCCCAGTGTCCTGGGATCGAGTCCCACATCGGGCTCCTTGCTTGGCAGGGTGCCTGCTTCTCCCTCTGCCTCTGCCTGCCATTCTGTCTGCCTGTGCTTGGTCTCACTTCTCTCTCTATGACAAATAAATAAATAAAATCTTTTTAAAAAATGAACTATATATGTACCTTGTGATCAGATATTTTAGGGTGAAAATATTGATTTTTTTCTCTTGATATTTAACAGTATAAACAAATATGTTTTCAAAAAATTAATAGAACTTAATCAAGATTTATTGCCTATCATTTTAATTCCTAGCTAAAACTTTTGTTTATTTTACAAGTTGATCGAATTCTTTCTTGACGTAGGATTTTGTTTCTTTAATAAAGATGATACTATATTTTTTAAAAAACCTAATACACGGTTATTAGGAAATAGGTGAAAGTTCAAAAGATACAAACTTCCAGTTATGAGATATAGAAATGACTGGGATGTGATGCACAGTACAATGACGGTAGTTAGCATCTTTCAAACATACGATTCAGTATTAAGAAAGTGGATCTTAAAATTCTCATCACAAGAAAAAAATGTGGTATGTGTGGTGATGGGCTTTAACTAAATTTATTATAGTAATCATTTAGCAACATATACATATGCCAAATCACTATTCTATACAGCTAAATGAATACAGTGACCTCTCAGAGACGTGCTATAGGGGATGAGTAATACAGTACACCTGTCTGCAGCTTCATCCCTAGTATGAAAGACAACAACAAATGGACAAAGAGACTTTGTTGTTGGAGATACTAGTGTGTTTATAGAACTAAAAGGATATGTGATTTAGAATCGGAAGGCCTGGGAATGAGTCAGCTTCTGCCACTCAGTTATATGATATAATCTTGGAAAATCATTTAACCTTCTTGAGCTTTGTTTCCTTTTGGATAAAATAAACATAAGAATAACACATCACAGACCTTTTTGAGAACCAACTATAGTGAGCCTACCAAGAAAGCACTTTTTACACAGGAATACAAATGCAGATCATTTGTCTCATTGTTAAGGTAATTTGTTTTCCATTGTACATCTTGGTAGAAAAATCAGCGTGATATTCTATGAACCTTTTGGAGCGTAACAATAATAATCTATAATGGGGAAAAAGTGAATATTGACTATCTAATGAGAGCATCCAGTCCTTTAACAGATAGTCCCTTTATTTCTACTGTGTGCCAAGTACAATGGCAGATCCTGAGGATACAGAGATAAAAGACTGTTGCCTTTTCTCAAAGAGCTTATAGTCTGTTGGCTAAGAGAAAGAAGGAGACACACTCCTCTTCTAGATTGTTACAGTTTCTGATGGAGCACATGAAATAGACATAATAATAAAATAATAGACATAATTTAGAAGTCGGTCCTAGAGACTGATTCAAGGTGAATATTTGAGAGCTACGAGAAAGAGAGGTGTGAACCAAGACCCCGAAATCAAGATAAAACACACGAAATTCTTCAAACGAAAAATAGTTGAACAAGACCGTGAAGTAAGCTAATTTAAGGCAACTTGAGATGAGGCTTAAAGGGTAGAAGGAATTGAGATCCTGAAGGCTTCTGCATTCTCTGCTGAGTGATTTCTGAAAAAGAGGTAAGACTATCGAAAGGAGGAGTGATGTGATTATATTTTCAGAAAAACACACTCTAAATCAAAGGCATACAGATTGCAAAAGGAGAAATAAAACTGGCATGATTGTCTACATAGAAAACCCAAGAACTAACAAGGAGGTTCAACAAAATTGCAGGTACATGATCAACATACAAAACCGAATTTGGGGTTCCATATGGAAACCAAGATTTTAAAAAACGCACAATACTATTTATTTATAATTCCTCCAAAGAAACTGAAATAGTTAGTATATACCTAATAAAATGTATATGGGATTTGTATCCTGAAAATTGCAAAAAGCTGATGAAAGAAAAGGAGCTAAATAAATGGAGAGATGTATAGTGATCATGGATTGAAAGAATTAGCATAGGAAACATGTCTATTCCCCATATTAATTTATAGGTATAATGCAGTGTTTATTTAAATCCTACAAGATTTTTTGTAGACAGGGGTATGTTTACTCTAAAATGTATATAGAGGGGCACCTGGGTGACTTAGTGGGTTGAGCATCAAACTCTTGATCTCAGCTCTGGTCTTGATCTCAGGGTTGTGAATTCAAGCCTCATGTTGGGCTCCACACTGGGTGTGGAGTCTACTTAAATAAATAAATAAAATAATATGTATTTGGAAAGGCAAGGGCCTAGAAAAACTTAGTTTTGAAAAAGAATAATAAAGTGGAAGGAACAATCATAGTTGATGTTAAGCATTACTAGATAGCTTCAGTAATCAAGAAAGTATGGTTTTAGTGAGGAGATAGACAGTATCACTGGAACAAAAAATAACCTAAAAATAAACTGCCAAAATATACCCAACTAATTTTTCTTAAAGATTTTATTTGTTTATTTGAGAGAGAGAGAGAGAGAGAGAGCATGAGAGGAGAGGGTCAGAGGGAGAAGCAGACTCCCTGCCGAGCAGGGAGCCCGACGCAGGACTCGATACTGGGACTCCAGGATCATGACCTGGGCCAGAGGCAGACACCTAACTGAGTAAGCCACCCAGGTGCCCCTTACCCAGATAATTTTTGACAAGGATGCAAAAGTAATTCAATATAGGAAGGATAAGATTTTCAACAAATAGGCCAAAAAAATAATATGGGCCTTTGACCTAAACCTCATTACCTTATACAAAAATTAACTCAAAATAGATCGTAGACTTATGTTTAACATGTAAAACTATAACATATTTAGGGAAAAAAAGACAACAACAACAGGGAAAATCTTTGGGACAAAGGACTAGGCAGAGTTAGATTTGACACCAACACCACGATCCATATAAGGAAGAATTGACAATTTGGATCTCATCAGAATTAAAAACTCCTGCTTTGCAAAAAGTCCTGTGTGGAGTATGAAAAGACAAGTTACAAACTTGGAAAAATATTTGCAAGGGACATATATGACAAAGGGCCATTATTTAGAATACATTAAAAGTTTTCAAAAGTCAACAGTAAAAAGCAAACAAGTCAATTAAGAACTGAGCAGATAGGAACATGCATTTTGCCAAAGAATATACAGATGGTAAATATGTGCATAAAGACATATTCAACAAAATTAGCCATTAGGTAAATGCAAATTAAAACCACAATGAGATGTCACAACACACTATCAGAAAGGCTAAAACAAAAAGTGGTGATAATGCCAAATGTCGGCAAGGATGCTGAGAAACCAGCTAACTTAGAGTTTACCAGTAGGATATACAGCCATTCTGGAAAAGATTATTGAAGCTTCTCACAAAACTAGAAATACACTTGTCATAAACCTAGGAGTTATGCTCTTGGGTAGTTATCTCAAAGAAGTGAAAATTGATGTTCACACAGTAACCTGTACATGAATGTTCATAGCAGCTTTATTCATAAAAGCCCCAAACTGGAACCTCTCCAAATCTCCTTCAGTGAGAGAATGCATAATCAAAGTGTGGTACTAGTCAGCAATAAAAAGAAATGAACCGTTGCTACATTCAACAATGTGGCTAGATCTCAACTAATTCTACTGAGTAAAATAAGACAAATTGAAAAGTTTATTCTGCATGAATCCTTCTATATAATATTTGTGAATTGATAAACTATCAAGAAGAACAGATTAGTAGTTGGCAAGGGATAGGGAAGGGAGGAGGAAGGGAGCTGACTATAAAGGGGGATCCTCATCGTGGAAATCTTTTATTTAGATGCTTACTGTGATGGTAGTCACATAAATATATACGTGTGAGAAAATTATATAACATGCAAAAATTAGTGTATGTAAAATAGGTTAAATGTGACTAAGGTCAGTGGATTGCACCAATATGTCAATTTTCTGGTTGCAATATTGTACCGTAATATGCAAAATGTTAACTTTGGGGGAGCTAGGTGATTGGTGTAAGGAATCTCTTCTTTCTCACAATTGCATGTGAACCTATAATTATCTCAAAATAGTTTTTAAAAATCACTGTAGGTACAGTATAAGGATAGATGGGTAATGAGGGTAGAATAAAACAAGCTTATTGGAGCATTAGATGAGTGTGTTTTTTTGAGGGGATTGTACAGGGAAGTGGTAAAGAACAGGACAGTGTCTGTGGAATGACCATGAGGTTTCTACCTTGGGCTTTATTCATCAGGAGAGAAAACTGAGTAGAGGACAAGAGAGGTGATGAATTCAATTTTGATCTTGCTGAGTTTATTTTCCATCAACCAAGCAGAGTATGTAAAATGGGAGTACAAGAAGGAAGCACAGGAATCCCTGGGCAAGAGAAGCATAGAGACTGAGAATGTTCTGCTGAATTTTGCATACATAGCCTTCATATAGCATTTCATTGAAATATCAGAGTCACTGCTATATCACAAGGGGACTCTTGAACTCAGATGTGAGAGTAAACACAGAAGTACCTGTGGGAATTTCAAATACAGGGTTGATAAAATAGTCTGCATTTCCATTAGGCATCGAAAGTAAAAAGGAATTGATATTGAGTACAATTTGTGTGTACTAAATTCTACACTGGCATTCAGGAGAATTATCCTGTTTAATCCTCACAATAGGCTTAAAAAGTTAAGTTTTATTATCTGCAACTTCTAAACAAAAGTTAAGTAATTTGCCAGATGAAACAAAGCCTATGAGTTATTTTTTGGACTAGAATTTGAATCTAGATGGGTTTAGCTTTTAAGCCCACATTCTTTCTGTTGCATCAAGAACCTTGTAGAGATTGGGGGAGAACCGACCTCAAAGTCTTCTTAAGAATTATGGATTTTCTATTCTTGCTTACTTAAGGGTTTTGTAGAGTTAAACATCTATGTTTATATTTGTTAGTGTTCAGCGTCCTGCTGGGAAGTTTTAAAAGCTCTCTTAAGGTTGCCTGCCCTGGTCTTTATGGGAGGTCATGCCAATTTGGCATCGATTGAATATTCATGGCTCTCCATTCTCTGGAGACTCCTGTTATGTTGGCACCTTATTTTCTGGATTAGGAAGGGGTTAATTTTCTTACGGTAATTTTTAAGTAGTCCCTTCTTTATTTTTCACTTAATATTCCTTTTCATGTATGCAGGCCATATAGACTTGTTAACAAGCATCTTTCACTGCGACTCATCCAAACAGATAAAACAGCAGGTGTTTTCAGTTCTGTGTTTCCAAACTTTCATGGTGCATTAGCTCTGACTTCATTAGCTACTAACATAGGATTCCCTAAACTACTCCAGTAAACAAGTAAACAAAAAATGCCTTCCCATCTCTACAAAAAGTCCTGCATATTAGAAAGTTTGTTTTTCTCTTTCTCTGGCGAGTTTCTGTAGACTCTATTTTTTGTTAGTGTCCTTTTTTTTTGAGGTATTCCATTTCAGATTTTTAAGGTTAACACATCCTGCCTAAGATCTCTAGGGCTTTAGAGTCAATTCAAGACTCTTCATCACAGTCCAACTACTTTTCAAACTAAAAACAAAATAAGCCTTGAAAAGATAACTTTTAGGTAAAAACTAGACCCCCCCCCCTTAATATAGGTGAAGTGTCACTATTTCTAAAGACCTTTATCATCACTATTATTCAGTAATCGAAATTTAATTTTCAAATTAAATTTCAAATTAAATTTCAAATAAATTTGAGTAGTGTATCTCACATAAATACCAAAAAGGTATGTTTGGTATTTGGAGAGGGGGAATTGAGGATATTTGCTGTGATCCGATTTTCCATTGGGTCACCTCATTTTGATCCTTCACCTTTCCAAAGCATCCAAACCTTAGGTGTAAATTTAACTTCTCTCCATTCACGCCATCTAGTGGTTACAAGTGGTATAGGTTTGATTTTAAGGACGATTCCTAATGCCTGGGGGTGTAGGGAGGGCTGGGGTGAGGAGGCGGGGTACACGAAAAACAAAACGGTTGGCCGCGACAATCTCCTAGTCTCTTACCCCATCACTTACCCCCCACACGGACCCCTTTAACTACTTTAACCATTTTAGAGATGCGCAGAGATGCGCAGAGCAAAGGAAGGGGACGCACACTCATAAGACACTCACGCCCCTGGACGCTGACATTTGGAAAGGGGTTCTAAATCCTTCCTGTCATTCTCAAAGGACGAGAAAAGGAGTTGTGGCAAGACCTAGACCGAGGGGGACTGTCTGACTTTTCGGCAAGTTGGATAGATGACATATTAGCTCCTACAACGTTCACATCTGGTTTGAACAAATAGAAAGAGGGAAAAGCACTTAAAAATTCCGCCGCGGGGCTCTGCAGGTCTTGCTACCCAGTAGCCTCCAGAAGACAACCAATTCCTGCGCGTTCCGCTCCGCTCACCCTCCTTCCCAGCTTCTCTTTCTCTCTTTTTCCTTTTTTTTTTTTTTTTTTTTTTTTTCTTTTCCCACGCTCGCCTTGAACCGGGTCCCAGGGAGGCAGAAGCACGGCACCGGTCCCCTTCCTCCTCTCCTCCACCGAACCACCGCAGCCGGGCGCGTGAAGCTTCCCTTTGTTCCTCCAGGCTGCTCTCCTCCCCGGCAGATCCACCTGGATGCTCTCCCTCGGTGACATTTTGAGCCAGGGCTGGTGGGTGGCTGGGGTGGAGCGAGAGGAGCCCGAGGGGGCGGGGGCGGAGAAAGGTCAAGCCCAGGGAAAGGCAGGAGACGCCTTTCATAACCTGCGTGGCGGGGCGTGCGCGTGGTTATTTATTTATTTTCTCCTTATTTATTGATCGCACGAGCAGAACGGCGCGGGGAGCCGGGGGAGATGCAGGACCACCCACTGGCGGGGAAGCAGCCAGCCGCCCTCCCGCGCCCCCGCGCTGCCGAGCGCCTCCTGCCTCTGCGCTCAGGCGATTGCCTGCGACGGCCCCGGCCCCGGCCCGGGCTCCGGCTCCCGCCCCGGCCCCGCCACGCCACCGACGCCGCCAGCCCGGCCGCCCCGCAGCCCCGCAGCCCCACAGCCCCGCACCGCCCGGCTCGGGCCCCGGTGACAGCGGCGGCGCAGTAAGTTGGCAGGAGCCAGTCCCCTCCGTTCTCGCCTCCCCCGCACCTTTTGAACTTGTTGCTGCTGCTCGGCTCGCCTGCGCCTGGCTTTTGGAAGGTGAAAAGGAGGAGGGAAGCACAGAGGGATGGGGGAAGGGGAAGAAGAGCTCGCTTGAGCTTTATTTATGCTCTCTGGGCGCATCGGATTCGGCTGCTCGGGAGCTGCTTTCTCTGCTTTTCCCTTTCCGGGTGCACCGCGAGGAGAAAGTCTCTATGCAACTCAGCCCCGGCGCGCACTTTGCCAGGTATGTACCGCGAGCGAGGCGCGTTCTGCGCGGAGGCAGATGCTGCTGCTGCCGCCGCGGCGGCGGCGGCTGCCAGCTCCCGTGTTCTGTAACTGTCACACTGCACCTGAGCTGAACTTGAAAAGAGAGTGAAGGGGCGATTGGGCAAACGCTTTTGGCAGACACAAGGGGTGCTTGCAGACGTGGGGGAGGAGGCTCTGTATTAACGCCCCCCACCGTGCCCACCGCACAGCACCTCCATCTCTGCAAATACGGCCCAAGGAGTGGAGGTGGCGACCGGACTCCCAAAGAGACGTGGGGCAGCGGCTGTGACCGCATCTCGGAAGCTGCAACAACAGGTCGCCTTTCTGAGACTCCGTTGGCGGGAAGGGCCACTTGGAAAGGGAAGGTTTGAAAAGAGCTAAAAGGGAAGGTGGAGGGATTGTCTAATTCACCAAAAGAATACCACTGAGTGACTGCCCTTCGTTTTCTCTATCCTACACAACGCATACTGACCCCACATTATCCGGACTGTGTCAGGGAAAAAACCAGACACCTGTTTGAAAAAATTGCTGCGTCTAAAGTCAGCTGTATACTTATTTGTGCCAGGAGTGGCCTGGTTCACCTGCTGGAAGAGGTCTGGTTAGAGTCTGCTGGGCGTGATTGTTAGGACATTGTATTTTTTTTTTTTTCTTACTACTCCAAATTCCTGTGTTTGAGGGAAACTTGCCCTTCTGAGAACTGTGACTTCACCAGGAGCTCTACCGTGGAATAGGAGTGATACTTCCGGACCACATTTCTCAGTGGTATTTTGTTCGACGGGCGGAAGTGAGTGATTGTGGCTACTTTGCCCCATCGTAGAGGCCTGGTTGCCCTTCTTGCCTCCACTTCAAGGAACCATGGCGGCGGGCGTAGCAGCGTGGCTGCCCTTTGCCAGGGCGGCAGCCATTGGGTGGATGCCTGTGGCCTCGGGGCCCATGCCAGCTCCCCCAAGGCAGGAGAGAAAAAGGACTCAAGATGCTCTGATTGTGCTCAACGTGAGTGGCACCCGTTTCCAGACATGGCAGGACACCCTGGAACGCTATCCAGACACTCTGCTGGGCAGTTCTGAGAGGGACTTTTTCTACCACCCGGAGACTCAGCAGTATTTTTTTGACCGTGACCCAGACATCTTCCGCCACATTTTGAATTTCTACCGCACCGGGAAGCTCCACTATCCTCGCCACGAGTGCATCTCTGCTTATGATGAAGAATTGGCCTTCTTCGGCCTCATCCCAGAGATTATTGGCGACTGCTGTTACGAGGAGTACAAGGACCGCAGGCGAGAGAACGCGGAGCGGCTACAGGACGACGCCGACACGGACAACACCGGGGAGAGCGCGCTGCCCACCATGACTGCTCGGCAGAGGGTCTGGCGGGCGTTCGAGAACCCCCACACCAGCACCATGGCCCTGGTGTTCTACTACGTTACAGGGTTCTTCATTGCCGTCTCAGTCATCGCGAATGTGGTAGAGACCGTGCCATGCGGGTCTAGCCCGGGGCACATTAAAGAACTGCCTTGCGGGGAGCGCTATGCGGTGGCCTTCTTTTGCTTGGATACAGCCTGTGTCATGATCTTCACCGTTGAGTACTTGCTTCGCCTGGCTGCAGCGCCTAGTCGTTACCGTTTCGTGCGCAGCGTCATGAGTATCATCGACGTGGTGGCCATCCTGCCTTATTACATTGGGCTGGTGATGACAGACAATGAGGATGTCAGCGGAGCCTTTGTCACGCTCCGGGTCTTCCGGGTCTTCCGGATCTTTAAGTTCTCCCGCCACTCTCAAGGCCTACGTATCCTGGGGTACACGCTGAAGAGTTGTGCCTCAGAACTGGGCTTCTTGCTCTTCTCGCTCACCATGGCTATCATCATTTTTGCTACGGTCATGTTCTACGCAGAGAAGGGGTCTTCAGCCAGCAAGTTCACCAGCATCCCTGCTGCCTTCTGGTATACCATCGTCACCATGACTACACTGGGGTAAGTGCCATCCAGGATGGAATGGGATGGAGGTTGAAGGTATGGGAGGTGACTGTGAGTGGACTCAGTAAGGTTACATAATTCGGGGGAAATAGCTCTTCTCTTTTCGAAAGGGGTTTAGGAAAGCATTCTCTAAGTGGTTTTGAGGAACTCTCTATGAAATGGGTATGGTACAGCGACTGAAGTGTTTAGGGGATTTGCTGGCAACTGTTGAGTTTTGGTGCCTGAGAGTGATAAATATACAAAGAAATTTAAAAATTCCTGCATATGGGAAATATAATATTTTATTTATATATATATATATATGTATATATATACCAATACATGAAGATATGATAATGAACAACACAAAATTGGCACCCACATAAAGGTATGAATATGCACAATATATACTGAAATGCCTAGAAAGTGTTCCAGTGTATTCAAATGAAAAGTTTTCATGTATATTTGAAGTATTATTTTCATGTAAATAGATACTTTTGGCATTCATTTTTCCTCCAAGAACCATAATTCTTATTTTATAACATTATAAAACACAGATTATAGATATCATTATCCAAGAATTTTATAATATATATGTACATATTCATATACATGTATTTTCATTTTGGCTGATAGATTATACAGTTTTTGAATATTAGGGCTGAAACTGATCAACTCTACTAAATGAAGTAGAATATTTGCAGCATATTTAAGACTAGAGGTTCATAGTTTCAAAATAAGAAGTCAATGACTATTACTCACAGCTTTTTCATTTTAGAAACTACAGATCCCATCAGGCAATGGGCCTATGACCATTAAATACACGTAGAAGATAGAGCAGTATCTGGTGAGATTGATGGTCACCAGGGGCCAATTGTATAATAGAATTTTGTGCATTCTGATTTCTTTCTATAATTCTTCTGTGTATTCTTTTATTTGGGGGTAATGGTGTTTTGCAACCAAAGGGACATATTTCAAATTAATGCTTTTTCAAAAAATTAATATGAAGCTAGAATTAAGATTTTTTTTAAGTTGGTAGAAAAAAGGGAAAGTGAAATGATTAGTGTTAGTTAAACTGCAGAAAAGTAGCACAATTTATATATTACAGGATCTAATAAAATAAAATAGTTAGAGCCTTTTAGTTTTATGAGTTCTTAGGTAAGCCAAGTAGTGATGTTAGTGCCCTTTCTTCAGCTTTTTGCTGCTTTCCTTGCATAGTTAATCAGTTCAGTAAGGGTTTGGTAATGGCTGTAGGAAGAAGTTATTCCCAAAGCTGCTTTTTAAAGTTGTTTCTGGCTAATTTAATTGTCTTCTTTAAATGACAATGTGGTTAAAGTCAACTTAATTGTATTAGCCATATTGCATTGAACAGAATTTCTCATATTGTCATATGGCCAACTAATGGAATATTTCATATGTGAAGAATTTTTGACTAAGTTAATTAAATTGTGCCAAACAAAAGCTAAACACTGCCTGTGATTTTGATTTAGTCTCATGTATTTTTTTAAGACCTACTGGTGCATTAAAAAAAATGAATTAGTGAAAATTCGTATCCTACTGCTTGTATGTCCTTCTTATCCTGTTGGTAGTTTTGTGACAAATTTTGAAGGTGTAGTATAGGTGTTTTTTTGAAGGTGTAGTATAGATGCTTTTTTCTTACCAAAGAGAATTTTATATGTGTGTGTGGTTTCGAGTCTTGTAGTCTTCTTGTCGTATGAAATCTTTGTTAGGGACAATTGGGTAGTGCAAATCACTATCAGGACTTCAGATCAGAAATACTTATGAATAAAAAGAGAATTCTGCTTTAAGAGGAATTAAAGAAACATTAAAAGGAAATACATATGTTTTTAAATTTGGTGTCTATGCTGGTGTTCTTTGTGAAGTATTAGAGGATCATTTTGATTAAATTTTATTAAGTTAATCATTTAATACCATATACTGTGTATATGAGTATCAGTATTAAAATGAATGTTGTTGAGATGCTAACTTCATCTGGCCAGAAGTTCTATTCTAGACAAGAGACACTACTATTATTTTAAAGTTTGTTTCCTGAAATGACTTTAATTTTTTAATTTTATTTTAAAATTTATTTTTGCTTTTAGGAAGAAAAAAAAGTGTTAGCTATCAATGATTTTTTTTTTTTTTACTGTATAAATAAAATAAGCATCTACCTTTTGAAATGATTTAAGAAACTAAATCATAATGCCCCAGTCAAATCTATGAAATGGATTTAGTTCATGTGTTCTTATATAAGTAGATTAGAAGAATTAAGTACATACACTTTCTCAAAACTTGGAAGCAAAATGCGAGTTACTTTTAAGACTTAAATTTCACTGAAGCTGAAAATTTTAATTTTGGGGAAATTAAGCTAATTAATGATCTGATGGACTAGAGCAGTCATACTTTTAAGATGTAGAAATGTTGATGCAGTCAAAATGCAATCCATTTATTGATAAATATATATGAACATTTAAGAAAGTATATGCTTTATAATACAGCGAAATTTCTTAGAAAGACATCTTCAGTTCCTCATTAAAATATAGTTATAATGTATTTTATTTTCCTAGAGAAACAGATTTCTGTTTTAAAGATCCTGCCTTGTTGGTATCTTTGGTTGCATTGTGACTCACAGCTTTATTTAAGAACAGAAAACATTCAACAAAAGCCATTGCCTGAATTTATTTTTCACTGTAGTTTTAAACTTATAAGCTAAAGTGTCAGATCTAAACTTTCTGGAAAATATGCAGTAGTTTGAATTAATATCGAGCTGTTTCTGCTAGATGACCAAAGATTTCCCATTATCCTTTCTAAGCCTTTTTACTTGGCTATTATTTTTAATAAGAGCTAATATTAATCAATGAATGATAATAGAAGTGAAAATGGAATCCTAAACAGTGGTTATCAAAAATCTAGCTCATGCAAACATCATCTACATGAGAAGAAAAGATGAGAGCTTTGTAATCCAGGACTGGCAGAATTATCTACCTCTCAGGTCCTTTTAAACAATGTTCAGTTGGGTTTTGGTCTGAAGAAACGACCAGGTCTGTCTTAGAACTATTGTGTACTCATCTCATCATCTTTGTGCTCCTTGAAATCTCAAGCATATCATTATACTGTAACTTAACCATGCTTGTTATATAACTAATTATTTAATTTGCCAGTAAAACTAATGCTTTGAAGTGTAATTTTAAGCCTACCCATTTCCTGTTAAACCTTAGAAGTCTAATTTAAAAAAAAAAAATCAGTGAAAGAAAGAATATCAGAAAGATTTTTAGAAGTGTTTAGACTGAGTAGCCATATATATCTGCCCTTCCATTTTATCTTTTCTTTCCCTGCATATCTATTCACCTTCACTGGCCCTCAGTACCCTTTTACTCCCCCACCTCCCTCCTTTCCATAATGTGAACTCTAATTGCTTCCTTAAACAGCCTTGGAAGGAAAAGAACCTGGAACTCCTCGTTTGTCCTAATGACCTTTGGCAAATAGCATCCAGTTGTTATTTTTCATTCGAGTGGTAGTACTCAAATGGTGCCATATTTAGGAAATTCTCCAATGTTTGTCAATAATCCAAAGTGACTTTGCAAAAAATATTTGGTAACTTTACCATTTACCTCAGGTTCATGACTTGTGAGTAAGAAGCAGTACCAGGTGGCACGTTAAATAATTTGAGGAGCTTGGATGCTAGACAACATCTGCATTTTGGGCATGATTACTAACCATTTAGACCCTTGTTTTAAAAACAGAGGTTGTGTTACCCATCCCATAAAACTTAAGAACTTGAGAAGTGTAATTTCTGTGGTCCACCACTTCTTTAATTTTGAAACAGAGTTGTTTTTATCAAAGTTTTCAGTATGGGAAAGAAAGCCACTACGTGGCATTTCTGTAAAGTTTATGTTTAAAACGCAACTTTATGGGGTGCCTGGGTGGCTCCTTTGGTTAAGCAGCTGCCTTGCCTCTGGTCATGATTCCAGGGTCCTGGGATTGAGCCCCATGTAGGGCTTCCCACTCAGGAGAAAGCCTGCTTCTCCCTCTACCTCTGCCCGCTACTCCCTCTGCTGTGCTCTTTCTCTCTGTCAAATAAAGAAAATCTTTTAAAAATATAAAATAAAATACTACTTTATGATTTTAACTACAAAAATTATGTTCTGATTTCTAAACAAATCTAGGAAAAAAGAAGTTCATCTATGGTATACTATCATCAGAAACAAATACAGTAGAATTACTTCTGCACTCTCAGAAAACTCAGTGTAGTTGTCCATTTATAAGACTCTACAAAACTATCTCTATAATATTTCAATTTTAATAGTTTTGATAAATTGCTATTTTAAGAAATAAAAACACAAAATAGTTTTTCATTTCAGTTTTCCTAACAATGTATCCACATCAATGTGTCCTCTTTTTAGAGTGGCTTGATTGGAGAACGATTATATATAAAAATATGTCGTGTATATGTCACGTATGTTTTATGTAATGCTGGTATGTTATATATCTCTCATATAACATAAATATATTAAATATGTTACATGTTATTTATCTTTTAATATATATGTATTATATAACACATATGTTGTTAAATATATATTCTTAAAAAGAATGAACTCTTAAATATTTTCCTGCCATCAGTCACTATTCTGACTGCATAGCTTTGGGGAATGTTGGGAGTAAGCTTGCAGAATCATTTACATAGAAACTTTTGGTTTACCCAGTTATTAGTCAAAATGAGTAGAATTACTTTCCCTTGCATCAGCATCTGCATGTAAATATTGCTAGCATGTTAATCAAATACATCTTTACACAGTGGAAAGTACCAAATTTATCTTTCAGATGAGGAGCCATGCTGTTGGTAAAAACCACTTTTATTTTTGCATACTATGTTCATTGTGTGTGTGTGTGTGTGTGTGTGTGTGTGTGTTTAAGGGAGAGTGCACACCATACAATGGGGCAGGGAGGGGCAGAGGAGAGGGAAGTGAGAATCTCAAGCAGGCTCCATGCCCAGGTCAGAGCCCGACTAAAGGCTGGATCTCACCAGAAATCATGACCTGAGCAGGAATCAAGAGTCAGATGCTAAACTGACTGAGCCACCCAGGCTCCCCACAGACTATGACATATATTTTTATAAAATTCTTTATAGAACATGTTCATTGTTGGGAGTCGAAAATGAACTTTTAAAGAAATGTAGAGAAATGTGATATGCATTACAGGTAACCAAATCTTAACTGTCTTTGTTTTGTTTTAGTCATCATTTGAATATAGGTAATATATGACATGACACACATACCTATTTTTAAATGTGTATATTTGCTTAGCATTTTCCTTTTTTTCTTTAAAATAAATATTTACTTGGTTGCCAAGAAGAGGTGTGTCATGTGTGACATAATAGTGATGTAATTAAACAGCAGCAGCATTTTTTTGTTTGTTTCATGTTTTTACTTATTTTTTTTTTTCTGAAGACCTTGAAATATTATCTGGGAGTGTATAATAATAACTAACTGGGGATTACTGCTGATACTACAGGTATAAGAAAGGAATCCGTTCTGTCTTTATTCTATTGACATAATGCATTTCTCTCCTAGTTCTGCTTTTTGGGACTCACACCACGTTTCTCAGTATCACTGCGGGCTCTGCATGTACTTATACAGTCCTGGGCTCTAGTCTCATGGTGCCCAGCTGACATAATAAAAGCATGTGCTCTTGTTCAGGGAACTCTTAGGCCATTCAGAAGCAAGCTTTGTTGTGGTAACTATTTTACCTGGCCTGATGAGGAAGAGAATAATTCTTTGACTCGAATGAACTAAAAAAGAGTTAGCCTGTGAGTTGTTAGAGTGATACAGTTTAACTTCTGTATCATTGAAAGAACAAGAATGTTGGAAAGAATATTCACCGAAAAGGAAATATTATTTATCCTTCAGAGCTATAGTGTGATTTTACTCTTTTTCCCCCTAGTATAAGACTCTTCATGTCTTATACTGTTTTCTAAGCACTTAATACATATATATAGTATATACTATATAGTTTTTTGTATATAGTATATACACATGTATATATTTATATATTGTTCATATTTATTTAAATATACATTAAGTATATATATATGTATATGTGTGTATGTATATGACCATTGCTATCTCATTGGCAATAGCTAGAATTGACAGTGTGGGATATAGTTTGGTATTAGAAAGAACCATAGGGGTGCAACACCATCTCTACATTTCTGTCCACACTGAGACTGTCCCTTGCTTTAGTGTAGATCCCATTGGAATGTAACCCTTTAGTTTCTTCCTTCTGAACCAGACTTCAACCATGATCTTCTCCACGAGGCCTTCTCAACCTCCCAGCCTCCATTATGTATAGTTAGGATTTTACTTGACATTCGTAAGTGCTATCTTATATATAATTTATGGTTTTACTCCTTGCCTTCCTAACTAGATTGAAAGGCTTTTGAAGTATGGGCCTATACCATTTGGGGACTTATTATCTACTAGCTCAGTGCCTAAATGCAGAAAAATCTGTATTAAAGCTTTGTAGACCATGGCGTGAGGTGATACCAGCCTGCATGCAGAGCTCCTTAGCTGTGAGCAGTCTCAACACTGGCAATAATTTACTAATCTAATCTTTCACTTCATTCAGTGTTAGGAAAAATTGGAATTTATTATTTGAGTATTTTGTCTTTGTACTACAAACTACTCTTTTTAGACTTGGGAGAGCTGTGAGACTCCACCATTCTTTGATCTGTAACTAATTTTCTTCAAAAGTTAGAATTAATGGCTGTCAATGGCTATTTCCTTAATCAGTTTTCTTCCTGGTGAGGGCTGGTAAATTGCAGATGCCTCTGGGAAGCATATGGGGATGACTTACAATGCAAACGAATCAGCGCAGAAATGTTCTGCCTTGTCTTTCAACCTCAGTTCCCCCAGTAAACATGAGCTGGCACTTTTTTCTCTTTCCAGGCCCACTCATTTATGCATAAAATGGAATTGTTTAAAAATAGTGCACTGTTGTCTATAAATGACACGTAAGATAAATGTAGTCTATCAGAAAGAAGTTCCTGCTTGAAGCGATTAAAAGGCAGGTATATAAAATGTAAACATACATGTAGATACATATCCTGGCATGGTGCAGTGCACTTTGCGTTGGGAATTTTGACATGTCTGTTATGTAAAGAAGATCTGAATTATAAAAAGTGTGGGGAGAATAGGGAGTGAATTACCAAGTTAATAAGGAGAAAGAATAACATTGAAAGAGTAGGATGACAGTTGAAATAATGTCAGATAGAATGGGAAGGTTTTGTTCTAAAAGTGAAAGGTCTTGTCTTTTTTGCTCTCATGTGGGCCTGATCTTCCGTTGTCCTCATTTTCTTCACTTTTAAGAATAACAATAATCATGCTTTTGGAAACCCACAGTTTTACCAGTAGCATATACCCCCAGCAACTCAAAATGTGACTCATAGAGTTCATTTCAATTTAACAGACTTTTGTTGATCACTTACTACCTGTCATTGACCACAGCAGTAAATGTAACTGCCAATTTCCTGACCTTAAGGACTATGTACTCTAGTGGCAGAGGTGGAAAGAAAACCATATAAATATATAATTCAAGGTAGCAGCTGGTGCTACCAACAAAATAAATGAGGTAAGACAAGATTGTTGGCCAACTGAAGGGATGAAGTGAGTTCTGTGACTATCTTGGTAAAGAGCTTTAGATGAGGAGGGAAAAGAAGTACAAAGACCCCAAGATTAAGAGGAGCCTTGGTGTACTCCACCTAAGGCCACTGTAATTAAAGCAAAGAAGGGGAGGGGCTTAGTAACATGCTATCTGAAAGGTAGAGGGGACAAGATGATGAGGGACGTTGTAGACCATAATAAAGACTTCTGGTTTAATTCAAGACATAATGGGGACACATTCAAGAATTATGAGCATAGTAAAGATAAAATATGATTTTTGTCTTTAAATGAGCACAAGTTCTGAACATTTAACATTTCTTAAATGGTCATTTTAACATTAATTTCTTCACTGTGTATAAATCCTCATCCTTTGTTAGATTCATTATACTTACCTTAACTTGAAATTTGTGTCTACTTATTCATGAGATTTTCCAGAAAAATGGAGTATTTTATAAGAATGCATGATTAAAGTATTCCCAACTGACAAAAATAAACCTAGTTCAAATGAGAAAATGAATTCTACATGTTAGCTGAAAAGACTGAAGTATTTCTCAACAAATATGGAGCTATCTGAGAAATGACTAAGGATTATTATTTATCTTGAATATAGATTTACAGACTTATAGTTGTCAATTCTAATGTTCATGTACAAGAATGTCATATGTACTTTGGATTCTACTTAAAGAATTTTCATTCCTTTTTTTTCTTCCCCTCACTTTTCAGTAGGTACATGTATCCCTGGTCAGGTGTTTGGCTGTTTCTGTGAATCTGAAAGAAAAAAAGGGTTTACATGTCTTTAAAAATGCCGGAGGATATGTATTTTTAAACTCAAATTAAATTGGAACCATACATGTAGCAGATGTGTATTTGTGAAAACTTACAGAGGCATTGCTTTGGTAAGAATCATCATGCTGGAGAGTAAAACATAAACATGAATGGATAATTGGAGAGCACTTGGGTTTGGAAGAACAAGAATTGGATTAACAACATAAAAAAAAAAAAAAAAGTTTGTGTGTGTGTCTCCCAGATGAGCAATTTGTGAAAATATTTCCTAACCCTAAGGAAGTCAGTGTGGCATCTCAATTTGGTGTTCAGTTCCCGTTAGAACCTCTGTCCTTTAGATAATTCTGCATCCTACCCAGTACTTCTATCTGGAGACTTGATTTCTGATAATATAAGCTAGGGTTCAGGAGGGTCATCATAAAGGAAAAAGTCCTGATATTCCCTGTCCTTTGCATGTGAAACAATCATGACAATTACATTCTGATAATTACTAGCCTGCCTTTGTTTTGAATGGGGAACTGGTTTCTTTTCATCTTGATGCAGAAATTGAAACTGTGTAACCCTATACCATGTTAATACATTTGGAAAAAGAAAATCCTTATGCATATTGCTTTAGATCGGACTATGGAACTTTAGTTTCTAGTTCTTACCAAATGTGGTGTTTGGGAATGAAAAGTAAACACATGTACTTGTAGTCTCCTTAACTTAGATCAGCCTAGTAATGCATATTGGACACTATTGGGTCAGGGGAAGAAAAAAGAAACCTATGGACTCTCACAAATGTTTGGTTTTCTGCTTTATTCTAAAGTTACTAAAATCATGGAATTTTGATTTGCCGGGATCTTTAGAAATTATCTTGTAGAAACTTCTCAGTTTATACTTGAAAAAACTAGGAAGCAAAATCACAAAGCTAGCTAGTGGAAGAATATCAGCTTGATTTCTGGGGGATCTTTTGAAATCTAATACTCAATTAAGTATGATTGAAATGAATGAAGTCTTTTTTTCTCCATATTTCTTTCTCTATTGTATAATCTATTTTCATCATTAAAGAAAATATTACAAACAAAGCAGAGCAATAAAACCAAGTACTATACATATATATAACTTTATAAATTTATATAGATAAAAAGTTATATATATGTGTGTGTGTATATATAATACATATATATATATATATTCCCCCATTATACAATAAATTATACATATATAACTGAACTAGTAATGTAGGTAAACAAGTTCATGCAATAAGTCTCATCTTGTCATTTTTTCCTTGGTCATCTGCTATTTGTTAATCTTTTTGAAATTAAAGGCAATTATTAAATTGAAGTTTCAACTCTGAATTTTAGATGACTAATGTGATTTTGTTCATTTTAATATTGGTGATGTTAAAAGCAGGTCATGAAATCAGTGTCAAGTCATTTGTTTGACTTGCTTTGGTCTGAAAAATAGGAATTCAAATTTTAGAATATCAGATGCATTCATAAATTGCCCCAGAAAAATCATGTTATGTTTTCTTCATAAAGTGAAAAGACATGTTAGGGTTCAAATAAAAGAATATTTTAAAAAATATTTTTCAATTAAACACCATAACAATGAATATATGTTGAGAAGATCATCTCAAACTTGTTTATATAGTATAATTCCACTTTGAAAAACATATAAAAATAGTGTCTTAATCCCTGGAATTACTGAAGGGGAATTCCTTAATTCCCTTGAATTTTTTTAAAAAGTTAACATTCTGAAAAATTACGTGGTAACCAGATACTGCTAGTACTTTGGGAGAAATCTTCAAGATGAAGCCCAATTGATAAATCATAAGAGGACCTTGTATTTCAGTAGCCTATAATTAAAAGAGCTATACGCTTGAAGAGCTAAGCCAAGATGCATTGCTTTTGTTTTACTCCAGATACACGGAATTTAACTAATTATCATCTTTTTCATGACACACTTCTATCATTCATTCGCTTATAGCCTTGTTTATAATTTTATTTGTTTAATAAATTTTAATAATGTGATATGCAAACATAATATGTACAGGCAAGAGCCTACCCCCAAATTAAAGCTATATCATTGATTTTAACCTACATCTAAACATTAGCACCTCTTTTTCCTGTTGTGTCCCACTGTCTTTCTCTGCTGGAGGTAACTATCATCCTGTATCCTGTATTTAACATTCTTAAAACTGTACTTTTAATTGGGAGATTTTTTTTTTATATATAATTTTTTATTTTTTATAAACATATATTTTTATCCCCAGGGGTACAGGTCTGTGAATCACCAGGTTTACACACTTCACAGCACTCACCAAAACACATACCCTCCCCAATGTCCATAATACCACCCCTTTCTCCCAAACTCCCTCCCCCTAGCAACCCTCAGTTTGTTTTGTGAGATTAAGAGTCACTTATGGTTTGTCTCCCTCCCAATCCCATCTTCTTTCATTTATTCTTCTCGTACCCACTTAAGCCCCCATGTTGCATCACCACTTCCTCATATCAGGGAGATCATATGATAGTTGTCTTTCTCCGCTTGACTTATTTCGCTAAGCATGATACGCTCTAGTTCCATCCATGTTGTCGCAAATGGCAAGATTTCATTTCTTTTGATGGCTGCATAGTATTCCATTGTGTATATATACCACATCTTCTTGATCCATTCATCTGTTGATGGACATCTAGGTTCTTTCCATAGTTTGGCTATTGTGGACATTGCTGCTATAAACATTCGAGTACACGTGCCCCTTTGGATCACTACGTTTGTATCTTTAGGGTAAATACCCAATAGTGCAATTTTTTAACTTTATGAAAAGCTACTATGTTGCATACAGTCTTTGGGTTCTTGCATATAATTTGTCACCAAGTTTCATCCATATTGTTGCTGTGCATAATAATTCATTTTTTTTTTGCCACTATATAATCTCTTGCTCCATTATGTGATTATTCAACACCTCTTTCTTTAGTGCCTTCCAGGTTAGTTCTAGGTTTTTCGCTGTTGTGCATACTGTTGGCATGTGCAGATGAGATGTTTTTCTTATGTATATAAGTGTATATGGTGGGTCATAGGTATGAATACTTAACTTTGGGGGATGAAGCCAAATTTTTCCAAAGTTGCTGCATCAATTGACACTTCTGCTACTCACTAATTAATAAATAAAAATTCAGAAAAAATGATTTCTATGAGGCAGTGAGATGCAGTGATTAGATGTGAGTTGCTATGAAGAATGGTTAGATGTGAGTTGCTATGAAGAAATTAAGAACGCAGTTTTTTTATTGGCAGCATTTTACCTTGATCTTTTTGAAATGAACAGGTAATATAATTGTAGTGATCCTAACTTGCATTGTGTTTAACTCCATGACTTGTAGTTGGATTTTTCTTTTTCTTTCAACCTGAAAAGATTCATTCTGGTAAACATTGCATTTATATTTTCACAATGTGAAATATTTTAACTTCAGCTTCATGTTTGAACTCAAGGCCAATAATATGAAAACATCAAACCTGAAAATATCTTGCAAGGCTTTGGTTTACTCATTCATATGAAATTAAGAATGAGGATTGAAAATGATATTCAGTTGGTTTTCTGAGACTTTATAGTATTTTATGAAATGTTACATGTAACTTTCTACAAACATTTGTACAACCAAGAAATTGCCCACATCTTCTCCATTCGTATTATCTAATTTATCACAATATTACTGCAGTTAGAAAAAAACTGCTAATTTCAAGGCACCTCGTAGACCTTTAGAAGGAGATACATTACTGTGAAATGGGATATATGAATAAATGTCAAGAGGAAATTACCTCCATTTCAGGAAATTCTTAATTATGGAAATTAAAGTGAATATGATTTCCAGTTCTTCATGGATGATCCTGCATTTTTTTTAATGTTTGCAAAAAAAGGCCAGTGTTTTGAAAAGCATAATTAATTTATGCATATATGCATATATGTTGATGCATATATGTTGATCTGTTGTCTTTCTTTTAACATAGTGTTTGTGCTTTTGGCTTTAAAAATCACATAAGCGGCACCTGCGTGGCTCAGTGGGTTAAGCCTCTGCCTTCACCTTCAACTCAGGTCGTGATCTCAGGGTCATGGAATCAAGCCCCACATCAGGCTCTCTGATCAGCAGGGAGCCTGCTTCTCCCTCTCTCTGTGTGTGCCTCTATGCCTACTTGTAATCTGTCTGTCAAATAAATAAATAAAATCTTTAAAAAAAAAATCACATGAATTTGTTATAAAATGTCAGAAGATAATAGTAAATATTCTTATAAAAAAGAAAATATAATTTACAAAATGCTTAAAAACTCTTCTCTGTGGAAATAAGGTACTTTTTATTCAGGAATGCCTGTTGATTTCAGAGAGAACTTTATTATATCCATGTGAAGAGTCCAAATACCTTCATAATCATCTAAATTAAAAGTAAGATTATTCTATTTCAAAATTAAAGGGTATCGTTTTTTCAGTCAAGTACCGAATTTTAGCAGTGCGTTCTGAAATATACTGTTAAAGCCAAACTAAATAAATTGAATAGTCACTTTAGACTATTCATATTTCTTTTACTTCCATCTCTTCATTATTCTCCACATTATACAGGGTCCAGTTTCTGGATGCATATCTGTTATTTATTTATTTGAAGATTTTATTTATTTGACAGAGAGAGAGAGAGCACGAGCAGGGTGAGAGACAGGCAGATGGCGAAGGAGAAACAGGCTCCCTGCTGAGTGGGGAGCCCAGTGCAGGGTGTTCCCATCCTAGAACCCTAAGATCCTGACCTGAGCCAAAAGCAGGTGCTCACCCAACTGAGCCACCAGGAGCCCCTGTATATCTGCTATTTTAAATATTACTAAAATATGTGTTAATGTATACACCCATATATTTTTTTAAAAGTACAGACACATAAACATCAATATAAAATGTATAAATATGTAAGTCAGTATTATATACATGTGCATAAGTTGATACATACGTACTCTCTCCTGTGATTTTTCTAGGAGAACACAATGATAATACTTTTAAGAAGTGAGGGAAGAACAACTTTATATTTCATTTTGTACCTTTTTGTATTCTTATTTTCTCCCTTTAGTCTACAGAACTTCTGTTATAAAGGACTCTTTGGGGGCATTTGAGGCCTTTTTCTTCATATTTTTTCTATGTAAAAATCTTACTAGATATTATTTAGAATTCGATCTCTTCTACAATAACCCTTTTGATGACTCACTCAAAAAGGTCATAAATATAGAGGGTAACATATTAGAAATGACCTAGATTTAAATACCAGCTCAATGGTGTTGGTCATATTACTTAAATTGTATTTACCTAAGATTCCCATTTGTGAAATAAGGTAGCAATACTTGCCTTTTAGGGCTTTTATGGAAATCAATGCAAATATATAAAGTTCTTAGAATGCTACCTTCTATAGAAGTGCTACATGAGGGATTATTATTATGATAATTATTAAATATATGATATTGAATATAGTACTTTTTTTGCATATGAAAAAGTAGTAAGAGAGTAGGAGGAAACTTTGGGAGGTAATGACTATGTCTGTGGCCTTGATGGTGGTGATGGTTTCATGGGTGTTTACTCATCCCCAAACTCATCAAACTGTAGACATTAAGTATGTACAGCTTGGAAGGGAAGGAAGGAAAGGAAGGAAGAGAGGGATGGAGCAAGGAGGGAGGGAAGGAAATAAGGAAATAAACTAGGAATAGACGGGGGAGAAGTCTCTACTGGGTCACCCAGCAGACAGTCAGTTGGAAAATGATCCCTGGAAAGGAAGAGATACTGATCGAAGGCACACCTTAAATCAAGAGGTACTTCCTATTTAGAAACTGGAATTCTAAGTCTTCCTATAAAACTTTTCATTATTGTTGTTGAAAATGCAACAGTTAATGAATTTGAGTTCTCAAGTTACAAAAACTTCATGTCTCTGGCAAATTTGTTTTGGAGTTATATGCTTAATTTATTATTTCTTTAACTATGCCAGTTTTCAAAGAGAATTTGAAACAATTTGCTGTCAAATGAACCAAAATATTAAACAAGTGCCAACTATGAAAGATGAAGAGGAAAAACAATTATGTTAAATAAAGCATTAGTGAACATAAATTCAGTTCTGAACTTCCTGGCAGCCAAAGAAAAAAAGGAAAGTATAGCATATTTCACAGATCTGTTTATTGAAGAGGGGAAGATATCATACTTCTGGAAGAGTTTCTTTTTAGAAGAGGTAGAGTCTAAGATAATCTGGTCAGTGGATCCTATTAGCCACCAACATAATGAACTGTGTCTGCAGCAATAGTTTCCAAAATATTTAGAAGTAGTTTTGATTTGGCCTTTTTATGCCAAACAAGTACTATATGAATATAAAGTATTTTCATAGGAAATATAATTGATGTGATCAAAATATATAACTTTCAAATAATAAGATTCATATGTAGAGTTGAGCAAATTCTGAGTGACATTTCTGTGTGGATTGAAAACCACCAGAATTAGGATCACTTGGTACACTTACTAAAAATGGGTATTCCTAAAAAAAAAAAAAAAAAAACAAAAAAGGTATTCCTGATGTTCATCTAAAACAGTTTAAGTAATTTTTGGAGATAAGAATCATGATGGCTGCATTTTTACTTCTCACATTAAATTTTAAGAACCACTGATCTAGAAGAACGTATGAGCCTATCTCTACTGTTATCATCCTGGAGTATTACTGATGTTGTGCTCGAATTTTGAAATGAGGTAAAAAACAAAGCATGTAAAATAATGATCCAGACAAAATAGATAATAAGAGGTAGTTTTCAATATGACTTAATGAAGGTGTATAGAGAGAAACATAGATAGGAATTCAAGAATCTTAACTGTAGGTGATAACCTGATTATTTCAAAAGCCTTATTCTGTTCTGTGCTATGAAATAAGGTTTCATGGACAGTAACCAATACTCTCTAGTATTCTGGAGAGCAACTGGAGTAAAGAAGGCAGAGCTGCTTCCTTTGGGGAATTTAGGGTTGTACGTATTAAAAGTTACTGATTTCTTAACTGCCAGGGGTGGGTGGGTTGAGCTTTCCTTAGTGGAGGCCCAAGGTATTGACCAGTTGGTCATAATGAAAGCCAAGAATGTGCAGTCTTGGTTCAGAGCCGCAGAAGAAGGGGAGAGCTTATGAGGAGCAAAACAGCACCAGGCACAAAGATAATCTAAATCTCATGACATGAAAATTTCCTTTGGATAAATATTTTTTCTCCTTTTTTCCCCCTCTTTTTTCTTCTCTATAAACAGAAAGTTGATTTGAAAGGATTTACTTTCCAAAGAGGATAATTTTTAATCACATGTTAGAGATTTGAACCATGGAAGATCTAAAGATAGAAAACAAATTACTGATGGATTCTTAGATCATAACGGAGCATAAAAGGAGGTTTTATGTAAAAATCTACTACATGGCTGATTTGATGTTGAGCTTTTTAATTGGCTTTTCATGATGTCAGTCTATTCAAAATGACTTTGTGTTCTTTCCTGGTAGACATAGGGAAGTATGCAATAAGCCTTTTCCCACAAGGTCTAGGTGTAGAGAGTGTGAAAAGCCTATTGAAGATCAAGATGGCCAAGGATTGATGTTCACTTCCTTGCCTTGGAGGATGCTATCTGATTAGCTGTGGTTACAGGATTTCTGGTTATCAGCATTCATAAAGAAAAGAAATCTAGAGTCAAAAGTTATGATTCAATTATAAAAGGTCTCATGAATATAATCTCATTCAAGCTCAAATGTTGCTTAGTGTTAAGATTAGGAGGTCTGACATGACATTTGAAACCTTGGTTTGAAGTGAGATAATGTAGATGATGCAGATTTATCCCAAATCAGATTATTGGAAGGAGAGTCTTATGACGCTTCTGTAAAGCCTTTCTTCCTGAACAGGATACATATGGAGAGGGAGAGGGAAATGAAGAAAAATGCATAAGGAGATAATCTGACTCTTACAGTGGGACAGGGAAGAGTCTACAGTGATTGGGCCCCTAAGCTGGGCAGGCACCACCGCTGTAGACATAAACAGTATTATTTTTTCATACCATGTATTGACTGCTCCGCTTGCTTTACCATATTTTGATTCCTACTGGTAAGAGTTAAATGAAAATATGCTAAATAATTATTCAGTAAAGTGGAAAACATGAGATCAAAATTAGACCACTCCAGTAAGCGTACATTTAAGTTCAAACAGTTGGAACTAACATTAAAAAATCAGGCAAACTTTTAGCTCAAATCAGACGCTGGAACCAAAACAATAGAACGTGTTCTGAGAAGAAAGTCTGAATTTTGACATACAAAGTTCTTCTGGAAGAATACCAAAAAAGATCCAACAAAAAGTTAATGTCTCTGATCAGGTATCCCAGTAAAAGAACCTTCTGCTTCTACAGAAGATTTTGAGCCTTGAGTCACAGAATTAAGTCAGCCTTCTTCCTGCAGTAAAGCTCAGTGGATTGGCTGAGAGCAGCTGCTGTCCTTTCTCTGTGCCTTAGGTCACACCATTGTCAGCCAAATACCAAGTGCTGACCTGCTAGTGGAATCTCAAATATTGAGAACAAAATTTTTTTAACTTTTAATCCAAGATACATTCTAGTTGAGTCTATAATTCCTGTCCACTTGTATTTTATTTCACATCATCATCATCATCATCATTATTATTATTATTTTGGAGAGAGAGAGCATGCACACACACACATGCTGGGGAGAGAGAGGGAGAAGGAGAGAGAGTATCCCAAGCAGGCTCCATGCTGAACCCAAAGCCCCACTTGGGGTGGCTCTCATGACCCTGAGATCATGATCTGAGCCAAAACAACTTTCACCTTTATTTCAGTTGATTTAAGTAAGAGGAATGGGTTTTACTGAAGAGCTAGGAATAAATTTTTAAAAAAATAATTTGTTTCTATACTCTCATTGTATTTCTGTTTATTTATAGTATCTCTAAAAACCAAATAAGGAAAAACAAAAGACCATGGATCAATAATACTGTAACTGCAGACTTAGCTTTAAGGTGCCTCAGTAAGCCTGCTGACAAAAGTCCTCTCATCAAAGAACCTTACACTTCAGTTGAAATCTCCCCCATAGGTTTTATAACAATGGCTAGAAGAATGCTTTGTGGATCACAGATACTGAATATATATATACATATATATATATATTTGTCTTTTTACTGTGGAGTTTAATGTCCAATTCATTTTGGGAACTGAACATTACTCATAACACTGTTGACCCTTGAACCACATGGGTTTTAGAGGTGCTGATGCTCTCCATGCACACTTAGAAATCTTCAAGTGACTTTTGACTCCCCAAAAACTTAACCATCAGTAGCCTATTGTTGAAAGCCGTACTAGTAACACAATCTATTAATGCGTATTTTGTATATTCTATTTATTAGATACTCTATTTTTACAAGCAAGCTAGAGAAAAAAATGTTTTTAAGGAGGTCGTATTAAGGAGAAAATACATTTAAAGGACTGTATTTATCAAAGGAAATATACATGTCATTGGACTTGCCCAGTTCAAACCCGTGTTGTTCGGGAGTCACCGGTACTTTCTAGCTGCTTCTCTCTCAACTGCACAACCTGCGACAAACACGTAGCTACTTACAGAAGTAAAATTTCCGCAGGTGCTAAGTCTTCAGCGCAACATACCTTAAAAGAATTATACATGAAATAAATTTCTAGAGTTTTGACACCTTTTTAATATGCTGATTGATTCCTCTATAACTGTTTTCCAGATCCTTATTCATTTTCCTTAACTGTCTAAAGAATTCCCCTCCATTTCTGTGCTATTTCTCTCATCTCTATGCTGTTGGCTCATAGTTATACATATCTACCCTGGACCATTCTTCCAAGCTTCAGACAATGATTTCCAGATTTATGCTATCAGGAAATATTATGCCCTTAGCTTTTATAGACAATCAGCGTAAGTAATGGCCATATAGAGAATATTTCTAAATCTAATGCAAAACCATTAGACATAGTGTATTGTCTACCTGGCACATTACTCACCATCCCATATTATTAAGAGCTATGAAAATATAAATATATCTATCTATCTTTTTTTTTGGTATGCTAACTCTATTAGAATTTGGATGTTTCCTGTGTGACTGATGAGAAAAAATTCTCAGGCATGTCCAGGGTCACCAGTAATGGGTGCCATGACCAATTAGTGATGACAGCCATAGTAGGGAATAGAGGAGAGTTTCCTTACCTGGCATAAGCAAAGTCCCAGTGGCAGAAAAATGCAGAGTGTATTCTGGGCACAGTGTGGGGATTCATTTGGCACTAAAATGTCTGTTGACTGTTGACTGAACAAAAATCTGGGATCACTTGTCACTTTTTGAATCTTAATGAATTCTGCCATGAATGAATTTGAAAGTAACCATCGTAGCATAAATAATAATCCCTTCACTTATCAGTTATGTTTGTTCTCATATATACTTTTACTTTTCTTATGTGTTTTGACTCTCGTAAGTGATCAATGAAGATCCATGGAATGCATGAAACAATAAATTACAAATGTCTTTCTGAGCACATAAAAATTTGAGTATTTTTATGAAATGGGAGAACCAGTTTTAGCAGGAGGAAGGAGCAGAGATTGAATGAAATGACACTTGAATCTTTTATGGTCTTAACCCTTGATACCCCCAAATAATCTGTGACATGACTTATTAGTTTAGCTCCCTATTACACAGTTCTCTGTAACACTCTCTCACCGTGACTAGAAGATTGGTATTTATTACTAATCTGTGAAATTGATGTACACTAGGTGTTGCCTACAGTTCAACATATCAGAACACTGTTAACATAAGCAAATATGATGCCCAGAAACACAGAAAACCAAACGCACAGTCACATACAAAACCTAGCAAGTAAACACAGAATCTAGATTTCATTTAGCTCAATGTATTGACTCTTCCTATGTGCCAGAAAATATACTTGGCACTATGAAGGAAAGATAAAAGTAGAGAAAATAGAGGAGTGTAAAGCTGGAATTTTAAATCCTGGCTCTTCTCACTGACGGACTCTGTAGAGCCTGGACTCAATGTAAAAATATATTTGTGTTTGTGTGATATAAAATGTGTGAGGAACTTTTTAATGCTTTGAAATGAGTGATTGTTTGCCTGAGCTGGAAAGAACAAAAGTCAGCCATCAATTCTTGTAGTCAGGTTAGAGACTGTGGAGTATATGAAATTGCCAGGATATTTGAGCATGGATTTTATCTATCAATGCCTCCCTTTCTCTCTGTAGGGCTGTCCTAGTAAACAGGAGAGAATGGCTAGGATGCATGTAAGCTCACTTTCTTTTTTTTTCCCCTTTAAGTATGAATTTTTATTTTTTATTTATTGCATGTTTAAGTTTTTATTTAGATTCATGCAGGTAAGCTAACATTTGAGCTGATTTCTATATGTGTTGTTTTCTCTTGATTTTTTTTTTGTTGGTAAAACATAGTCAGTATTTGCTTTTTTTCTGAATAGTTTAAGTTCGCCTATACCCATTGTAGTTTTAAATGATGCATAGTATAAATAGATAAATAAGGCACTATTACTATTGAGAATATTACATTTGCTCTCTGATATAAATATGTTGTTTCAGAGGTAATTACATTGAAACAGGTTAAATGGGTCTTTATTGTAAATATTCTAGCTGTATTTTGGAGGGTTTTGTTTATTTGTCTAGGAATTTTATTTTTAAGTAATCTCTATACCAGACATGGGGCTCAGACTTCCAACCTGGAGACCAAGAGTTGCATGTTTTGCTGATGGAGCCAGCCAGGTGCCCCTGTTGTAGTTATTTTGAAAGACACATTTCTACAATAAGAAAGCAATTAATTTAAATATTACTTCTGGATTTTCTAAGTGCCTCTGCTCCCTTTGTCCAAATTAATTTCCACTCATGAGCAATGGTATCCAAATCCCTTTTGATTCCATCTTCATTGTTTAAGCCATCAAAATTCATGATGCTTACGTAAATTTAGTGGCATGTTCATAAATACAGACACTTGGGTGGAATTTTCCAAACAGTAGTTCTTTCTAAGAACCATAGAATCTTGAAACTAACAGTTTTCTGTAGGTCACCTAGTTAATATTTCCACCAGTTGAAAGACTCTAGTATTTTCTCTTATTTATATAGCCTTCTATGAACTTTTTGAATATTCTGTGTAATTGGAAGTTTAAGGCAGCCCATTTCTTTGCAGCAGGACTCAAATTTTTATCAAGGTTTTTTTTTTTTTTAAGTTGTGCTGGCGTGGACACCTTCCTCTATCACCCATTTATCCAAATTATGTTTTAGAGATGGAACAGAATGAGTTTTCTTTTTCATATCCTTTCTAGGGCTGTACTTGAAGAGGGCTATCATGTTCCTCCTTAGGCTTTTCTCTGCTGGGGTGAACTTCCCTAAGTCATTTGAACATTGCAATGTAATGTGTTTTCTGGACCCCCCCCCCCCCCCATTGCCTTGATCTCAAATCTTCTGAAGTTCATCTGACTGGAAGAAAGTACATTGAGATCATGAACTGTCATGACACTAACACTGTGTGTATTTCTGAATGGGGCCTAAATGCAATGACTCGTATCAATCTCGTGGTAAAATAACAGGTCTTTTATTTTTACTGGAGATGCCATAAAGCCATTTCTTTCTTCTCTTCACTTATAGTATTTACTACATAAGGATAAATTCTACCAGATTTTTAAAATCATTAAATTCCATTCTAGGAGCTAATAAAAATGCATTGTTTGAGTGTTACCTAGCTACATGGCTTCAACTTCTCCATGAGTCTGTTTAATTGTGTTATAAAAATGAAACAGAGCACACAATAGATGATGTTCTTCTGAAAAAGGTATAAAGGAGTCCGTTCATCGGTGTGTTTATCTAGATCTTTGTAGTCAAAAGCATCTATCTAGACATTTGAAATCCAGTAGATGAGGGAGATGAGAAAGAAAGAGTATGTTAAAAACCCTAATTGAGATATCCCCACACCCATGGGATATTCTGGTTCTGTCTGACCAGAGGCTGAGTTTCATTCAGGTTTCTGATCATTTTTCCCTTCAGTCCCAAGGAGGATCATCAATAATGAGCCTATTAAGGCAACTGGGATGGATTGAGGAAAAGGGTCAGACACATGCAGCTTTCCTCTTCCTTCTTATTTGATCTAATTCATTCCAAGGGATGAAATGGCAATCATCATCATCATCCTGACAGAAGCTCTCATTTAATGAGTCATTAGCCTGGGTCAGGCGCTGGGCTCAGCTCTGCTTTACGTACATTATGTCTCCTCACATGTGATTCTACAACATAAGGCATTGCTGGTATTTCATAGGTAAGTAAAAGGTGACTTAGAAAGAAATGACGATGTCAGTTCTGTCTGTCCCCAAAACATGTGCACTCTCCACAGAAACATTTAAGCTCAAAAGTTATATGTGTCAAATAATTAGTAGTAGGACTGTAACTATCTTTCTGGAGGTAGAAGTGCTGTGGAAAGGCTTAGTTCAAAGTGTGTCAGGACCAGCAACAACAAAACTGAATTTTCTACTCTCGAAGTGTATTTACCAAGACTGTTATAACAGAGTATTCTAGCCATGTGTTGGTTTGTGATTTGCAGATTTCTTAATTGAAGTCACTCAAGATAAAACACAGTCCTCAAGAGAGCCATTCTTAAATAGTGTAGTGAAAAAGTGGATAGATGGTAGAGCCCTTATTGCAAGAGGAAAAAATTCTCTAGAATATGTCCTAATGTCTTCTATATAGAGTTATCATCTGCACATATTTGCATAAAATATACATTGATTATAGCAGAGGATTGATTATGTCACTACTTTAGAAATAAACTTTACATTGAATGCAAGGAGAAGTTCATTGTAGACTCTTATCTGACTTGCTTATTGGTAAATCATGTCAGCAAGGATGGACATACAGCAAGTCAGAAAATGATGCCATCTTACACCTGATACACAGACAAGCAATATTTTTAACAATCTTCATCATCTTTTTTTTCTTCCTGGAAGTAATTTTTTTGTTGTAGCATCTCTCATTTATAAAACCATTAGATCATATTGAGTACCCTATAAAAGGAAAAGGTATGATTACAAAATACTTATATAGACATTATCATTTAACTTAAGATTTAGAAAGAACATGCATATAGATTATAACAAGTATTTTGGAATGGGACCTGAGATTGGGACCTGAATGTCATGTCCATTAAGTGTCTGACTCTTAGTTTCTGCTCAGGTCACGACCTCAGTGTCATGAGATCGAACCCCATGTCGGGCTCTGTGCTCAGCAGTGTCTGCTTAGTTTTCTCTCTCCCTATCCTGCCTCTGTCCCCGTTCTCTCTCTCTCAAATAAATAAATAAGTCTTAAGAAAAACAAAATGGTGTCTGAGTTCACTAAAAATTAATTAGGACATGTCTAAAAGTTGTTCCTGTAATTAAATAATATTTTATCTTTATTTTTTTATTTTTAAAAAGATTTTATTTTTTTATTTGACAGAGATCACAAGCAGGCAGAGAGGCAGGCAGAGAGAGAGGAGGAAGCAGGCTCCCTGCTGAGCAGAGAGCCAGAAGTGGAGCTTGATCCCAGGACCCTGAGATCATGACCTGAGCTGAAGGCAGAGGTTTAACCCACTGAGCCACCCAGGCGCCCCTTTATTTATTTTTTTATAAAATAATATACTAATCATTAATGTGGCAAAGATTTGCAAGAAAAATATGCTTGTTATGTAAACAGACCTATTGTACATTTAATTTCTTTAATTTTCTATTACATACATATCATAGATATGTACATAGATACATGTACACACAAATACATACAAAATATATTTGAAAAATATCTATGTTTATTCATTTTGTACTCTCTCTCTCCTATATTATAAACTCTTGGGAGATCAAGACCTGTATCTAACTTAATTTGATCTAATAGTCTGGGCATTCAATACATTATTTTGCTGACTTTTATGTTGGTTTTGATAAAAATATGCAGTATTCTATTTATAAAGGGAAATTATCTTGGCTTGGAAATAATGATTTTCAATATGTAGCACTAAGGATTCACATTGATGGCAAGGAAGCAAACTCAATAAAACATCAGTTTAGTTCAGCTTTGGCTGCAAGAATGTTATAATGTTCTGTTTCAGTAGCTATTAGAAAATATCAAGATTCTTTTCTTTCATTTATTCAGCAAATATTTGAGTACCTACTCTGGCTTGCTCTTGCTAAGTGTTAAGGATACAAATTAATGAGGCATAGTTTGTGCCTTAAAGGCATATGCCATAGTGTAGTCTCACACACACATACACCCATGCACACACACGCACACACACACACAGAGTTCTACCTTAAAGTGCAAAGAGTACAGTAATAAAATTATACCATGGAATTCTGGAAGCCCTGCAGAGGGATGCCTACTCTAGCTGGGAGTCTCAGAAGAGGGTTGCCAAGAGTGAGTCTTGAATGCAATATTTAAGGATGCATATGGGCTATCAGCAAATGTAGGAATGAAGAGTTGGAAGGCCATTACAGAATGAGTGAATAATAAAAACAAAGGGATAAATAGGGTATTTAAGAAACAATACAAATTTTAGGATTATTTGTTCCAGATTTTTGAAAATTGCCTGTGGAATTTTGACTGGGATGGCATTGAAAGTATAGATGCCTCTAGGCAGTATAGACATTTTAACTATGCTTATTCTTCTGATCCATGAGCATGGAATGGTCTTCCATCTTTTTGTATCTTCTTCAGTTTCTTTCATGAGTGTTCTGTAGTTCTTTGAGTACAGATCCTTTACCTCTTTGGTTAGGTTTATTCCCATATATCCTATGGTTCTTGGTGCTATAGCAAATAGAATCGATTCTCTAATTTCCCTTTCTGTATTTTCATTGTAAGTGTATAAGAAAGCAACTGATTTCTGTACATTGATTTTGTATCCTGCCACATTACTGAATTGCTGTATGAGTTCCAGTAGTTTGGGGGTAGAGTCTTTTGGGTTTTCCATATAAGGTATCATGTCATCTGCGAAGAGAGAGAATTTGACTTCTTCATTGCCAGTGTGAATACCTTTTATTTCTTTTTGTTGTCTTATTGCTGTTGCTAGGACTTCTAGTACTATGTTGAATAAGAATGGTGAGAGTGGGCATCCTTGTCATGTTCCTGATCTCAAAGGGAAGGCTGACAGCATTTCCCCATTGAGGATGTTATTTGCTATGGGTTTTTCATAGACAGATTTTATGAAATTGAGAAATGTTCCCTCTATCACTATGCTTTGAATTGTTTTAATAAGGAACGGATGCTGTATCTTGTGAAATGCTTTTTTTCTGCATCAATTGAGAGGACCATGTGGTTCTTCTCTCATCTCTTATTGATTTGTTCTATCACATTGATTGATTTGCGAATATTAAACCACTCTCATAAACCATCAGGGATAAATCCCACCTGGTCATGGTGAATAATCTTTTTAATGTACTAGTGGATCCTATTAGCTGGATCTTGTTGAGAATCTTAGCATCCATATTCATCAGAGTTATTGGTCTGAAATTCTCCTTTTTGGTGGGGTCTTTGCCTGGTTTGGGAATGCCATCCCAATCAAAATTCCACCAGCATTTTTCAAAGAGCTGGAACAAACAATCCAAAAATTTGTATGGAACCAGAAGAGACCCCGAATTGCTAAGGAAATGTTGAAAAAGATAAACAAAACTGGGAGCATCATGTCCTGATTTCAAGCTTTACTCAAAGCTGTGGTCACCAAGACAGCATGGTACTGGCACAAAAACAGACACATAGACCAGTGGAACAGAGTAGAGAGCCCAGATATGGACCCACAACTCTAAGGACAAATAATCTTCGACAAAGAAGGAAAATATATACAGTGGAAAAAAGACAGTATCTTCAATAAATGTTGCTGGGAAAATTGGACAGTTATATATAGAAGAATGAAACTCGACCATACTCTTATACCATATACAAAGATAAACTTGAAATGGATAAATGACTTCAATGTGAGGCAGGAATCTATCAAAATCCTAGAGGAGAACAATAGGTAATAAGCTCTTTGACATTGGCCACTGCAACTTCTTTCAAGGTATGTCTCCAAAGGCAAGGGAAACAAAAGCAAAAATGAACTTTGGGGTCTTCATCAAAATCAAAAGCTTCTGTACAGCAAAGGAAACAGTCAGCAAAACAAAGAGGCAACCCATGGAATGGGAGAAGATATTTGCAAATGACACTATAGACAAAGGGCTGATATCCGATATCTATAAAGAACTCAAATTCACACAAAAACAGATAAACACATCAAAAAATGGGCAGACAGCATGAACAGACACTTCTCCAAAGAAGACACACAAATGGCTAACAGACACATGAAAAAAATGTTCATCATCATTAGCCATCAGGGAGATTGAAATCAAAACCACATTGAGATAAACCCTATACCAGTTAGAATGGCCAAAATCAACAAGACAGTAAACAACATGTGGTGGAGAGGATGTGGAGAAAGGAGAACCCTTTTACACTGGTGGTGGGAATGCAAACTAGTGTAACCACTTTGGAAAACAGTGTGGAGATTCCTTAAGAAATTAAAAATAGAGCTTCCTTATAACCCTGCAATTGCACTACTGGGTATTTACACCAAAGATACTGATGTAGAGAAAAGAAAGGTCATCTGTACCCCAATGTTCATAGCAGCTATGGCCACAGTGGCCAAACTATGAAAAGAAACAAGATGCTCTTCAATGGACGAATGGATAAAGCAGATATGGTCCATATATACAATGCAGTATTATGCCTCCATCAGAAAGGATGAATAGCCAACTTTTGTAGCAACATGGATGGGACTGGAAGAGATTATGCTGAGTGAAATAAGTCAAGCAGAGAGAGTCAATTATCATATGGTTTCACTTATTTGTGGAGCATAACAAATAACATGGAGGACATAGGGAGATGGAGAGGAGAAGGGAGTTGAGGGAAATTGGAAGGGGAGGTGAAACATGAGAGACTATGGACTCTGAAAAACAACCTGAGGGTTTTGAAGGGACGGGGGGTGGGAGGTTGGGAGAGCCAGGTGATGGGTATTAAGGAGGGCACGTATTGCATGAAGCACTGGGTGTGGTGCAAAAACAATGAATTCTGTTACGCCGAAAAGAAATAAAAAAAAAATACAAATAAGGGATATTGTGTATTTAATATTCATTATGGACTAGCAACTGTGCTAATGATTTGCAATGGGTTCTCTAGTTTTTGCCCTACAGGAACTTCATAGATTGATGCAACTTTTATCATATTTTGCAGATGAGGTAGTGCAAACTCAGAGGCCCAATGTAAAGAAGCTGTCATCAGATATAGGCCTCTTGACTCCAGAATCCCTGCTGTGAAGCTCCCCAATACAACCTTGAATTAGGGGTTTGGATACTCCCAATAATTTAGGGCAGCTATAAACTGTTCCCCAAGGAAGGATTCATAACAATTGGGCTGGAACCCCACAGCAAAGGTTCATGGAAATTTTTGAGGTAAACACTGAATACCCAAGTATAGCCTCAGGCAATTTGACTTTTTTTTCTAATGTATAGCACTCAAGATTTAATTCTGTTTTTCACACATTGAAAAGGTTGGCATTTATCTTACTAGTGCTGGAGTACTTATATATAGTCATTCAGCCTGGTTTTGGTGGGGTCAGGATTTGCATTCATACACAGCATATAAAAAGTGTAAGTGTTGCATTTGAGGTTGACGTTTTTCCCAGTTCTGGAAAGCTGTGTTTTACACACCAGTTCTTCCAACTGAAGTGTTTGAGGTCATACTTCTAATTGTGACTTTTGTCCCACAAATCTTCAAAAAGATTCACAGTGCTGGATCTCATTAAGTTTTATTTCTAGGACCATGGAGAGAGGAAATGTCTATTTCAATTTAATCTCTAAAAGTGAATTTCTTATTTCAAATAATTCTCCTGAGAAAGACTTAGGGCTAATAATTAGCTTCATATTATCCTTCATTTTTTCAAAACCAGAACTTAGTATCTGCCTATAGTGTGATCATATAGGAATACTAATTGTTTATTTGAAAAAAACTCTTTTAGTCCATAGTAAAATAGTCTATGAATGGATTCTTTATAGCTACTGTAATTATCTGGGAGGTGCTCATTACATAAATTTGGAAGAATACTTTAAATGCATTACTGTACTATACATAGTTACTGAGAGAAGCAGTTTCCCAATACTTAGAGATGAAGAATCAAACATTTGAAATAGTCTTTGGATCTGTTGGCTAGGGTGAAAGAAACCAGAGCCAGACTTGGAAATGAGATATCAATAAAAGGAGCCAAGAAAGAACAATTATAATACCCAAATACTAAACTTCTTATCGAGTTAGCAATTATTTTCTAAGAATTTTTAAGCTTTTGGTTTTAAGAAGTACAATTTTGATATGATAAGGGGACATGATTCCATTGCCCTTTTTATTAGTTGAGAGCTCTTACTTGGCATTTATATTTCCACAATGCCTCTTTTAAATCAGATTATTTTTAAATAACTTCTCTGTACCATTACTGTTTTTCAGAAACTGTGTGTTTTTTTGGTATTTTTTTTTTTTGATATATTTATTTATTTGAGAGGGAAAGTGAAAGAGAGTATGAGCAGGGGAAGGGGCCAGGGGAGAGGGAGAGGGAGAATTCACAAGCAGACTCACCACAAAGCTCAGAGCCTGGCACCGAACTTGATCCCAGGGCCCTAAGATCATGACCTAAGCCAAAACCAAGAATCAGCCACTTAGCCAACAGAGTCACCTAGATACCCCAGCATCTCTGTCTTTTTTTAAACATTTCTACTCTTGACTGCTTTATGAATAACTATCATTTCTCATGGAGTTTTAAGCCTCCTGGCCTCTAACTGAAATCCTCTGGAGACCTTTTTGGTATTTTAGAAGTTCAGTTGAGTCAGAAATCACTGTGAACACGTTAACTTTTCAGTTTTGAATTAGTACTCTTCCAAAATGTGTTGATACATGAACATCTAGTTCAGCATTGTCCCATTGAACTTTCTGTGATGATATAAATGTTCTTTATCCGATCTGTTCAGTATGGTAACCACTAGCCTCAGGTGACTGTTCAGTACGTGTAATATGGCTAAGAAATTTAACTTCTAATATTATTTAATATAATTTAAAATGTAGGTAGTCACATGTGGCTAACAGCTACCTTGTTGGAAAGAGCAGTGATAGTTAATGCATTTTAACTGTGTGGCTAATAAAGTTCTGTATTTCTAAAGATGCATAATTGAGGTGATAACTTAGACATGCATGCACCTTGTCAGAAAGGTCTCTCTATATAGCTATTTTGGGCTTCTATGTGGATTATCCCCTCCCAAGTAATTTCATTGTAACATTGGAGCAATCACCAAAAAGGGAACTCATTTAACTAGAACACACCAACCATGTCACTGTGCTATGGTGGTATTGAACATCAAAAGAGTGTTTTCACATTTAGGACAACCAGAAAAATGAAATATACCAACCCACTGACTAAAATTTTCCAGCCCTTTAATCCCTTTTCAGTTTTACTAGTTAGTGATTGATGAGTTCCTGATTTTATATTGAATATTCAGTATCATCTGGACGATGGGTGACTGAGAGCACTTCCTTTCCAGCCATACGTTTCTGGTGCTCCTGTTAATAAACTCTAAAAATAAATGTTGAGAACCAGCCACATAAAAGTTTTCAGGGATGAGGATGTTGATTTAAGCATCAGTTGTAGTTTCTGCTTTAATGAATTCAAAATAATATATGTTACAGCATAATAGGAAATGTGTCTCTCAAAGGCTCATCATGGAAAAACCACACAGAGAATTAAGACCATTTTTATTCGGCTCATGTAAGTTAATAATGATTGAACATCACTGTTAGTAAGTCTGGCTCTTAAGCTATATCTGAGATGACCACTGGCTCTTTACAAATCACCAATGCAAGTGAAAGAGTTGAGAATAGCTTCGCTGGTCAATGCAGGGTCTATCATTTAGCTTTGCTTTGTTATTACTGATGGTTATGTTTTGTCTTGTTTCCTTAGTGATATTTTGTACTGTGGATAAAAGAAAAAGACATATGCCATTAAATAAATGAGTCACAGCAGGCTTAATAAGGAGTAAGCTGGTCATAGCTATCATAAATTCACCTTTCTGGATGTGTGTGTGTGTGTGTGTGTGAGAGAGAGAGAGAGAGAGAGAGAGAGAGGCAGAACTTTTGAATGCGAAAATCTCTTGGATATCTAAATTTGTTACTATTGTGCTATTTAACTTACAGTCACTCATTTTTAAACATCATATACATGCAGTTTAGATTTAGATTCAGCTATAAATAAGAGAAAACCTGAAATTAAAATCCCTAAACAAGAGAAAAAATGTCTTTATTTCTCAAATAAACAAGGTCAGTATTCCAGAGCTCTTTTGGCTATTTCTACATTGGAGACATAGGCTTCTCCACCAAATTCAACACATGGCTTCTCCCTTATGATCAAGACAGCTATGTGAGCTCCAGATATCCCATCTGCATTCCAGAGAGTAAGAAGTAAAGGAAAGAAAATGGGCAAATTCTTTATGTTACATGTCTATGAAGAAATTTCTTGGTAGTTTCTACATGAAAATTTTTGTTGAGAAGCCTGAATATGGCCTTACCTTCCTGTAAGGTAGCCAATCCAGGGGTTTTTGACAGAAGAGATGAAATATTTGGCTCCCAGTAATATTTCCTTTTGAGGATTAATGTTGAACGAGAATGACTTTCCTGCCTTCGTGTAGAAACAGACCATTATTTGGCACATATTAGAACTATTTATGGTATGTACAGATCTGTGCAAATAAAAATACAGAACTGACCAAGAATGTATATGCTGGGTTGTAGCAAAAGTTGTGTTAAGAAAGAATCACTGTGAACAAGCTGGTCCCATTGATGGGAACAATGAGGCCAGGGCCTAATAAAAATATACCTGATAAAGGACAAACTCTTCTTATACAACAGTTTGGAAAAGATTCACCTCACTAGATTGGCTTAACTTAGAATGAACTAATTCACGCTAGTAGGATATTTATTTAACTGACAGCTATCAACATAGACAATATGTTGGAGAGAGAATTCAGGCTAACAATTATCCAGGCAATAGCTAGGTTGGAGAAAGCCATGGATGACCAAATGGAATTGATTAGGGCCGAGCTGAAAGTGATGAGAGATGATGTTCACAATGTTAGGGCGGAGCTTAAAGCTACCAGGGAGGAGGTTCACAATGTTCTCAATGAGTTCCAATCTAATCTAAACTCTCTCAAAGCTAGGGTAACTGAGACAGAAGATAGAATTAGTGATCTGGAGGACAAACAGATTAGAGAGAAAGGACCAGGAGGAAGCCTGGAACAAACAGCTTAGAAACCACGAAAAGAATCAGGGAAATAAATGATGCCATGAAGCAAGCGTTCCAACGTCAGAATTATTAGAATCCCTGAAGGGGAGGAGAAAGAAAGAAGTCTAGAAGATATAGTGGAACAAGTCCTTCATGAAAATTTTCTCAATCTCGCAAATGGAACCAGCGTTCATGTACTAGAGGCTGAATGGTCTCCACCCAAGATTATACATTCCAAAAAAACATCACAACACCTGATAGTCAAATTGAGAAATTATAATTGTAGGTATAATCTCTTGAAAGCCGCCAGGGCAAAGAGGCTCCTTACTTACAGAGGAAAGCCCATCAGAATAATGTCAGACCTGTCCACAGAGACCTGGCAAGCCAGAAAAGGCTGGCAAGATATATTCAGGGCACTAAATGAGAAGAACATGCAGCCAAGAATACTTTATCCAGCAAGACTGACATTCAAAATGGATGCAGAGATAAAGAGTTTCCAAGACCGGCAAGGCTTAAAAAACTATGCAACCACCAAGCCTACACTGCAGGAAATATTAAGGGGGGTTCTATAAAAGAGGAAAAATCCTAAGAATAGCATTGAACAGAAATATAGAAACAATCTACAGAAAGAAAGACTTCAAAGGTAACTCAATGTCAATAAAAACGTATCTATCAATAATCACTCTCAATGTGAATGGCCTAAATGCGCCCATAAAATGGCATAGGGTTGTAGATTGGATAAAACGACAGGATCCATCCATATGTTGTCTACAAGAGACCCATTTTGAACCTAAAGATACACCCAGACTGAAAATGAAGGGATGGAGAAGCATTTTTCATGCCAGTGGGCCTCAAAAGAAGGCTGGGGTAGCGATTCTCATATCAGATAAATTAGATTTTAAACTAAAGACTGTAGTCAGAGATACAGAAGGACACTACATCATTCTTAAAGGGACTATCCACCAAGATGATCTAACAATTGTAAATATCTATGCCCCCAATATGGGAGCAGGCAATTACTTAAGAAAACTGTTAATCAAGATAAAGAGTCATATTGATATGAATACACTAATCGTAGGAGATCTTAACACGCCTCTCTCAGAAATAGAGAGATCATCGAAGCAGAAAATCAATAAAGAAACAAGAGCATTGAATGACACATTGGACCAGATGGACCTCATAGATATATACAGAACATTCCACCCTAAAACAACAGAATACTCATTCTTCTCAAGTGCACATGGAACCTTCTCAAGAATAGACCACATACTGGGTCACAAATCAGGACTCAACCGATACCAAAAGACTGAGATTATTTATAATTTTTAAATCCATTGTGTCGTGTCCAGAAAAGAGGTGAGCGATAAAACTTAAAACTCACAGTGAACTCCTTGCAGCAAATAGATAAAGAACTAAGTGGTCTTTCCACAAGAATGAATCACAAATTCATATGATGTCCTTGAGTAGTGGATTTGCATTCTGATTGCTAACTTGGCAGAAAGACTTAGAAAATCAACTAAGAGCATTTAGATTGCTATTTAAGAATATTGGTATGTCTTGTTGTCATTTTGAAACTATCTGAAGCATATTGTTAATCTTTAAAATATATAATGAACATGGATATTATTCACACTGAGTGGTGAACATATGCTAAGATAGTATTTTCTTTTTGATTAGGTTATTTGTATAGTTACTGATATATTATAAAATATTCTCATAAATCCAACAAAAAAATAAACATGGTTAAGTGAAACTCTTTATTATCATCTAAAAACTTAACTGACAACCATTCTCCCCCACGTACTCCCAAGTTAACTAAGATTCTGATGTCCATAGGCCAACTTCACATTAAACACTGTAGACGTAGTGCCTATGATCCACCTTACTTTTAGGTAGCCCATGAAAATAGCTTACTTACTTTTAAAATAAGAAGGAGAAATAAACTCTTTGGCCAAATTTGTGTGAATATTTAATTTTAGTGTATTTATATTTATACCAATACAGTTATAAAATATAATTTTAAATTTTTTTAGGAAGGAAGAGACCCACAGAAGCAAAAGTCCCAGGAGCCCCTAGAAATTATAACATGTCCCTGGATAGCCAAATAAGCATCTGTACAAATATCTCCATTTGGCATGTTGAATTGCATATGTAACAATCAAACAGTAACATATAACAAATAGTAACTAAAACTTCTTTTATTTTTAAAGATTTTATCTATTTATTTGACACAGAGAGGGGGCGGAATACAAGCAAGGGGAGTGGGAGAGGGAGAACAGGCTTCCTGCTGAGCAGGGAGCCCAATGATGCAAGGCTTCATCCCTGACCCTGGGATCATGACCTGTGCTGAAGGCAGACGCTTAAGGACTGAGCCACCCAGGCACCTCAGTAACTAAAACTCCTAAACTATTACCTGGAGCAAATGCTGTTTTAAATGTTTCATATAAAGTAACTAATTTAATCCTTACAGCGAGCTTATTATTATTATAATCCTTCCCCCCTTGTGCCATCTTTAACTTCTAGAGAAGATCATGGAAATACCTGCATCCAAGCAATAAACATAAAAATGCTGTCACAGTTGCATGATTATCTCCTCAGTAAAGCGATGGAACAGAAACAGAATCAGTGAACGCTGAGTTTCTCCTGCCACATTTACCAAAGATCTTATTTTGGGGACATTGTCATCCAAAGGCTTTAACAGGCTTTATAGGATTTTTTTTTTTTTTTTTTTGGTCATTGTTGTTTCTAAGCTTAATGAAATGTTAGAATTGTTCCTGCCAATTTGTGAAATCCTGGAATCACTAAGTTTCTTTATAACAAGAACTATGAAAATCGCCACGACGCTGGGTCCAATTCCACAGCAGTGCAGTTTCTTCAGAGGAATGAGGCACAGCCACTTCTGAAATTTTGTTACTTCAGTGTTATCTTTGCTGGATATAGTATTTGATTTTCTTCAACTTAAAAATTTTAGAGTTACATGCTTACATTATACACTTAAAGGTAGGTACTTAAAGGTAGCATTTGTGTAACATTCAAATAGAGGATATAAAATGACTATATCTTTAACTGATTAATAAAAATAACAGAAATATATGCTGCCATCCTATCTGCATAACCACAGTGCTTACTTGAATAAGAAAACATGAAAGAACTGAAGTAGGTAACCAGATGACAAGTTTTTACCAAAACCCATGTTTGCTAGAATCATATGTATGATTTCAGTATCCCTGCATTATGTGTTTTGTCTCTAAATATAGGTTTAGTTTACTTCTTAGATGTTAGAACCACAAGCTACACACGTGACAGTATTTAGATATGTTGTTATAAAATTCTACTCCTGTATCATATGTATGTATATATGATAAGGAGAACTACTTACCTAGCTCATTCATCTGCAATAACTGATACCACTAGTGAAGACTTCCTAAAAATTGAAACCAGTTCTCTAACAACTTACCTAGCTGCATTATGACTGTGATAGAATGGGTGAATTATTGTACATACTATGCACTTTAAGCAATATTAATCAATACACTAAGCTACTGTTTAAAAGGAATCCTAAAAATGTTTTATGTCTGGTTGAAATATTTGAATCTAAAAGAGTGTTATTAAAATGGCTTGTTAATTTCATTTCTATCAGAGAATATAATGTCTTCTTGTTAGAACCCGTGCACAAAACTATTTAAAAGCATATTTCTGCACTGAGAACATCTTTGATCTTATCCAGAAAGCCCTTTGACCTGTAACCATCTGAGGACTACAGACAGTTTATCAGAATAAATTATAAATTTGGAGAGCTTGAGTTGATTTTAGAGGTTACCTAGTCTAATGCTCTCATTTTATATATGAGAGAAATGAGATGCATAAATGTGAAATGCTCTTTACAAGGTCATGCAAGCTATTTAGAGACAGAATAGAAATAAAAACAAGATATTAGATCCCCAGCCACTTCATTCCCCTCCTTTACAGTACACTTTGTTACCTATGCTACATGTTACACTATTCAAAGTTCTATTGCTAGTATGTTTTACTTTGTTTGGCAGATACTTGTTATAAAGAAAAGATAGGAGACGGATATTCAAGTCAAAATGACTTGAAAACTGTCAAGTCAATAAAATTGGCAATAAAATTTTCATAGATTACAGCAGGGAGAGATGACACAATTGCTTTATGAAGAGAGATAGGCAGTTTTTGAGAAAGAGTAGATAATGAGGTTTATTCCTGGAGATCTATGATCAAAGTCACCTGTAATTGTGAAAAATGCAGCTAGTCTTACCTCTTATAGATGAAACAACAAAACTGGTGATCTTTTCCCATAGAAGTAGAGACGTGCATTTGCAAACAGAGCTATTATTTCCTTTTTTGGAATAAGAGGTTTAAGAGGTTAACGATAATGATCATTAAATACTTGTCCTTGCAAACTCAGAAAAGGTATTGTATAACATATGTGCTTTTTCTTTCTTTCTTTCTTTTTTTAAAGATTATATTTATTTGACAGACAAGAGATCTCAAATAGGCAGACAGGCAGGCAGAGGGAGAGAGGAAGAAGCTCTCTGCTGAGCAGAGAGCCCGATGCGGGGCTCAAACCAGGACCCTGGGATCATGACCTGAGCCGAAGGCAGAGGCTTTAACCCACTGAGCCACCCAGGCACCCCAGCATATGTGCTTTTTCTTAAATGTCTCATCTTAAGTCATTTTTAGCCTCCAAAGTAAAATTTTGAAAATGAGTTTGCTTTTTTTTTTCTTTTCTTTTCAGTGTTCTGCAAGGACAAAGTTTTGATTTTGGGCGAATTAGGGGCATCCTTCTTATGACTCCAATGTCTCTTTGGACATTTCCAAGATTTAGAATTATTTTCATGGATATCCATCCAGAGTAGGAGAAAATAAGTTTATTCTCTTCCCACCTAAGCATCCTTAGCTGGTGACATGGAGAATGTACCTTTTTCTACCCTCATTCTGAGTAGGTATAGACCTCCATTTTGTGTGTGTGTTAGTGTTGCTTTTAAAATCATACCTGTACAGAGGAAGAACTAAAAAAATGGATTGGACCAAAGAAAGTGCTATGGGATTCTTTTGTTCCATTAAGGTTGTTGGGAGGATTGACTATTACTAACACATGAAAGGACTAACCAAATGCCTAGCACAGAGTAAGTGCTCAATTCCTGTTGTTATTAATTGTGGTTGCAGTAGTACCTTTAAGCTGTTGAGTTAATAAGAATTTTTTCACATGGCACCAAAAGATATTCTGAAACAAGTAGACCAAATTCTACTTGCACCAGCAGTGAATGAGAATCCCCATTTTACCTCTCACTAACCCATCAGATAAATGTATACTGCTACTTCAGACATTTTTTTCCCCCACCTCCAATATGTAGTAAAATATAAAATAAATCCATTTAATCTAGCACAAATATAAGTAATAATGAATCTATCATATGCAAAGGTAGGAGAAGTTCAGTGCTTTGAAACAAAACAATACAGCACATAAAAATGACAATGACTTTCAGAAAGATGGCAATTGGAACAATTTTCTTAATGTAAATTGCACACCTGCTTTTTTTCTTGGTGAAACTCCTTATAGATGGATACCTATCATGGTGTTCTCACGGTATGGTTCTGACACCAGCAGCACTGGACTCATGTAAGAACTGAGAGATGCTAATTCACATGCCCTCCTCCCTGCACCCCACAGGCTGCATTAAAACTCTAGGATTGGGACCCATTAACTTGTTTTTAAAAACCTTCCAGCTTATTCTGATGCCAGTTAAAGTTAACTGATATAGAACTAGGCCTCCCTCCCTCAGTGTCTTTCAGTCTCCCTTCTCTTTTGCACCATCTCCTTCCATAGTCCTCTTGCTCTCGTCACCCTTCCCTTTCTGTTCCTCCTCCTCCTCCTCTCCCTCCACTGTGAATTGGTGGTTGAAACTAGTCATGCTATTATTGTTAAACTACAGAAGTTGACTAATTTGACCTAAATATTCACTGATGATTAAGTGAGCCTGGACAGGAGTGCATTTCTCCTTCCCTTCAGCCTGGCGTTTTTTCCACTGCACTGCAGTATGCTAATAGGCTGAAATGCTCTTGAAGAAACCTCCTTCTATTGTCAATATTATTGTCCTTGGAGACATTGCCTCTTTGACGATAATAGAATTTCAAAGCTTACTGATTTAATCTTTCATGCTTCAAATCCAGACACCGTGTTATATTCTAGGTGAAAGATTGCTGTTTCTTTATTATTAAAGGAGGAATTGTGTCTTCCTAGCTATAATTAGTTACATCAGCCTTCACATCAAAAGGGTAGTAATTTTCTGAACCAGAGCTTTGAAAAGTAGCAAGAAAATAATTTTACAAGTGTCTTTTTCAAGAGCATGAAAATTATGAGGCTGGAGGTTCAAACTATTCAGTTGAAAATGTGTCCACGTTAAGCCAGACATAAATTCATATTCTTTCTTTCTTTTTTTTCCCCCTGTGGCCCTTACTATGTTGCTATGACATTTTATCCTACCCTGAAGCCTTCATGAGGAGATGGCTAGATATAAGGTAAAGTTGAAAAAGTAGACAACCTGCAATAAAGGAAATTAAGTAGCTGACATACCTTCAATCCAGAGACAATAAGAGATTTTTTTTTAATCTTAATAAAGCTGTGATAAAGCCTTTCTTCGTTGCTCCCCACTTTCATTTCCCTTATACCTAACCATGAGCTCATTTTTCTCAAAACACGGTTCCACTTGCATTTTCCAACTCAAAATCCTTAGTGACTACAGATGTATGGGTTCATCCCTCTGAAATATTTCCTCCCTGGATTTTTATCTCCACTACCCAAGAATAGCCTGGATTTTCCTGACAGCACCCTGTAGAATTAAAGGAATTATAAGCTCTTGGTAATAAACTTTTTTGCAGCTACCTTAATTTTGAGTTTGTGAGCAGTGTTTTAAATTCTGAATTTGATTTTTTTTTTTTTAAAGGTGCTAACCCCTGCTATCAGTTCAGTTCGTGAAACTCTTCAAACTTACCTGTCTTTCGCCTTTGGAGAGGCTCTTTAACATCTGTCAGGATGGTACTGGTCTTAATATATGGAGTACAACGCCTTTAGGATAGAGGTGTTTGAGGATTTGTTGCAATGGCATAGGCAAAGTGGCTAGCATATAGTGGGCCCAGATTCGTTCCTTCAGCAAGAATTATTTGTCCCTTCCCTTAACGTTGGGAATCCTGTGTTGTTTTATGATCTGTCTTCAATGCCTCCTCTTTCATAAAACACCACTTAGACACTGCCTCACAAAATTTACAGATCTTTGACGACCATACTTCACTCTATTTATTGGTAGTCCACTATGTTCTTTTCTCAAATCTATCCATGACTTTTTTTTGGTTAAAAAATTACTCTTTTTAAACAGTCATTTAGTTATTGTTTTGAACTCTTTAGGATGCCTGTTTATAGAAAATATTCAATAACCTTTGATGAATTTAGTTTTAAATTTTAAAAATAAATTGAAGTTTAGAAGACTGTAGAACAAGTTGACTATTACACAGAATTTCTTGTCTCTCTCTTACATAAACATTTAACAGAAGTTCATTAGTTATATTTCTTCCTACCAGTATAAAAAATTGGATTTTTTTTTTTTGCAAAAAGTATCCCTAACTTGATGAGGCCATATTCTTCATCAACTAATAATTGCCAGATTTCTTAAAAATCTTCTCTGTAAAACTCCATGTTTAGGTGTGTATGTGTGTTGGGGGGAGGGTGTGTGTGTATAGAACTCTTTCAAATATTGATTTCTATATCTTCTGCTGATTTCCTCTATTTTTCAACCCAAATATGTTTTATTTCCAATAACTTAAAAACATGGCAAGGCATGAAATATCTTTAGGTATGGCTAGATATAGGGGAAAGAAATGGAGAGATAAATCTAAGAGTAGGATAAAGCAGAGAAATAGAGAATATGTACACCTTCCAGGACATTGAATGATCTTAGAGCATTCTGTAGATTAGTAACAGTGACTGGAAAGTGAAAATTGTACAAAGATTGATAAAAATACTAAATCACAGTCATGTATAAGTAGCAAATATTAAGATTAGGAAAATATATGTGTATATGTGTGTGTGTGTATTATTTAAATAACCATATTTTATAAACTTAGTCTTTCATCATAGATTGGTAATAACTCCAGTAAATAAAGAAGACCGAACTCTCTCATTAAAAAACACAAATATTTGTCTCAGATAAGTGCACAGTGGAGAAGTTCCAGGTGATTCTAAGGCTTGGAATACCTCTCAGATATTTCTATGTCAAACTAAGATCTTATGATTCCTGACATTTTTAGCGATCTGAGATAGAGTACACAGAAGAGAATTTTGTAAAGCAAAAGTTTCAAAAATGCTCTTTTAAATGAACTGAGAGAATGTACTCATGTTTAACTGTCAGGTATTTATATGTAGATTATCTGGGTGGCTCAGCTGTTAAGCATCTGACTTTGGCTCAGGTCAGGATCCCAGGGTCCTGGAATTGAGCCCTGCTCCCTGCTCAGCTGGGAGTGCACCTCTCCCTCTCCACTCCCCCGCTTGTGTTCCCTCTCTCGCTGTCTCTCTTTCTGTCAAATAAATAAAATCTTAAAAAAAAAAAGTATTTATATATGAATTGGGACCCTCTAAAAAACATAAAATAGTATGTTGTAATGTATAAGCCATTCTATACACAATCATTAGGTGTATCACTAGCTGAATCTCAAAATAAGTTACATAAACTACTACTAACTGTTTCTATGATAGAAACCATACACAAATATTAATTATCATTTTTTTAAAAGATTTTATGTATTTGACAGACAGAGATCACAAGTAGGCAGGGAGGCAGGAAGAGAGGAAAAGAGGAGGAAGCAGGCTCGCCGCTGAGCAGAGTCTGATGCGGGGCTCTATCCCAAGACCCTGAGCTGAAGACAGAGACCTTAACCCACTGAGCCACCCAGGTGTCTCTTAATTACCACTCTTAATGAAAGTCTTAGTTAAAGACTTTTACATAAATCTTTATGTTGATGGCTGCTATTATATCCATTAGTAAGAAATACATATTTTCACAGTTGCTTTAATGTATGTTTACTGCTATTAAAATAAAGCATGCATTTCTTATATAATTGGCTAAAAATTATTTTAGGGGTTTGAGTATTACCTAACTACATATTAATACAATTGAGTACTTGTTTTAAATCAAAGGGAGTATTATTAGTTCGCAAATAATGTTCAGTATCATAATTAGTGACATGTGTACGTGCGGAATATCTCTGTAGTCTTGCACTGTAGTCTGTCACACAAATTGTGAAGCTGAGCAACTACTCTACCCCAACCATAGTAAAAGATATTTTTTCTTAGGTGAAATTAGAGTGTACTTTAAATAGGGAAAAAGAATATCAGACCTAAGCAACAGTTGGTCACTCTAAGGTTTTGATTAAAATCAAATTCTATTATTCATAGATTTACCTTTAAAATCCATGCTGTGTTTAAGATGAGAAGTATTCATGTCTTGGGGCACCTGGGTGGTTCAGTTGGTTGAGCATCTGACTCTTGATTTTGGCTCAGGTCATGAGCTCAGGGTCCTGAGAGGGAACCCCAGCATCCTGCTCTGTGCTCAGCAGGGAGTCTGCTTGGGATTCTCTCTCCGTCTTCCTCTGGCCTCCTCCCCTCCACCCCTGCAGGTGTGTGAATGTGTACACACTCTCTCTCCCAAATAAATAAATCTTTTAAAAAAGTTTCATGTCTTATATGTTATGGTTCTTTCCTAATTTTTTTTTTCTTTTCCTATTTGCAAGGTGGTGAAAGTAAACAAATAAGGGAATAGTGATGTACCCCCTCCTCTTTGCTTACCAGACGGGCTCCCTGTAACTTGAACTGAAACAGTCTTATCTCTTGAACATAGCGCATCCATAGTGCCGTGATATTTGGGTATGAACTACAACAAGCAAGACTTCTGTCTCTTCTTGAAGATCATTCCAAGAACTGGAAATCCCACGTCTGTCTCATTTCTGAAATGAGAAGTCTTCCCAGTAATAGAAAAAGGTTGAGCAAGTAGAGAAAAGTGTTTAAACACGCTTCTGTGGTCAGATATATGTTCTATCACAGCATGCATTACTCATGTTGCATAATCTACCGAGAAAGCATGCCTCAGCCATCTGAGCAGAACACATCAATGTGTAAAAATTGCAGTTACTCTTTAAAACCGAAGCAAGCTTTAATAGATGCTGCGCAAGCTTCTGAGACTAGACACCGTGAAGATTCTCTGGGCTGTTTCATTAACAAATTGTATCTCTGCAGCCTGCATTTCTCTTCTTATTTATTGAACAGATAATAGGAAATAACTACTTTCTTTGTGAAGTCGTAAATAATACGGCAGAAGGATATTAAATGCACTGAGATGTGACAGAAGAGCTAAAACTTGTGAGTTTTAGAATTTTATGATGCAAGCCTTTTTTTTTCTTTTTCCATGAGTACATGTAAAGTAAACAGATATATTTGAGTTGTTTATGTGAACAATTACCAGTTTAACATTGCAGCTACTGAAAAGCAACTATCTTAAACCAAGAACTTCTTGTACTTTTCCCCAGAATATCACTTGCTGAAGGGCTTTACTAAAGAGAGGGGGGATGGGAAAGATCCCTTAGCCTTTTCCATAGTCCAGCTAAAAATGATGTAAAACCTCTTATGATTAGAAAGGTGGTTTTATGTCCATGCTTCTCATAATCACTGTATGGTGCCTGTAAAGGTGATAAGAGGGCACCAGCTTTTCTAGTCCAACATAGCTTTATCCTGTTTACTGAAATAGTTCCTGCAGTCCCACGCCGAGATGATACATTACCATTCTTACTGCTATCAGCACGAGAGCTCTTTCTGTTTGTCTTTTCAGGGCTTAGCAAGATTTACAATTATTTTTTAACAGTAAGTGAACAGAAAATCAAGTAAAGGTAAAATAATAGAATTAAGGCTTCCAGGGGCATAGGCATTGCATTTTTTTATCATCACAGTTATTTCAAATTATATCGGTCGAGATATCTTGTTCTTGGAAGCATTGTTTTCAGTTGTTACGGATTACTAAACGTGTCTTAGATCTGATCATTTTGGTTTTCTTATCAAGAAGTCATATTTACTTTGTTCAAAGAGGTATGAGATAGGAGACAGATACATCTAGAAATAGATGTAGAATAGAAATACATGGTGCTGGAGACAGATACATCTAGAAATAATTTTGTCCTTCACCAGTTATCATCTGGGTAAATGGTAGGTTATGTAACTGTGAGACTCAGTTTCCTTATCTGAATAAAACACATGAGAGATTCTAGTTTACAAATAAACCTGGACACATTTATCTCTACTCCTTTCTGAGACCTCGTTGAGTTGAAAGCCAACACTAGGAGAGGAAGTGACAACAGATGATACTGGTTTCTTATAAGTTTTTAAGAAATGGGAAACAGGTGGATAGGGGTAAATGACTTAGTGAATTAGATAGGTTAAGATCTAAGTGTTTTCTATAGGAAACGCTAATGGAAAACAAACCAGTATGTGCTGTAGGAAACCATCAAGGCTGGAGAACTGATGTTTTGGAAGACAATGGGTGGAGAATGAGTTAAATGTCTTTAAAGGTGAAGATTAGACCTCAATCCCAGTGTTTCACTTTTTTTGCATCTAAGCAATTACTCTCCCCTGACCCTGGTAAAAAAAAAAAAAAAAAAAATTAGATATGTATTCTTCATGAAATTCAACCAGAAAGGCTTTGTCGAAAAAAAAGCTTTGTACAATGGAGAAAGAGGTGAGGCATTATATTAAATATGAGTGTTTCTAGAAGGTTGACATACTACTTTATATATAACTGGATACATCCCTAGAGGAAGAAGAAAGATGTGCATAAGAATAAGGGAATTTCTATGGTGAATAGTTGGAATAAAATGTGTAGCATTTGTTTGTTTAACTCTTACACGGCTCCTTGTGCACGAGGCTGTGTTCGAAGTACTTCTCATGGAATTCCCAGGACAGCTGTGTGAGGTGCTGTTACTGATTGGCCACCTACCTTCAGAGTCCCTTCACCCATCAAACCCAATCCCTGATCTTCTCACTCTCTACACTGAAATGGTTCAGTAACAACTCTTTATGTACCCAAATCCAAACTTTTCCATTTTGACATTCAAGAAAGACTCTTCTTCCATCTACACACCAGGCATGGGAAATTCTTTGCCACAAGCAAAATCCTCTCATACATGTTTGCCTTCACACATGCGGTTCTGTCTTTCTTTCTTTAAAGTCAGTTTCTTCAAATCTTATTTCAATTGTTACTTAGCTCCTGAATCCTTTCCTGGCTTTCCCAAGAGGAACCACTTGGTGCTTTTTTCCCCATGTTTGCAGCACATACAATGTTCTTCTATTATAGCATAGGGAAAGGAAGAGGGAGGTAGAAAAAGAGAAAGAGAGTTCCAATAACAACACATGATGTTAGTTTTAGGATTAGGAAGAGTTTTAAAATGTATAAGAATAAATGACTTACCAGAAACTATGTCACTCATGTTAAGCTAAAATTTTAAAAATTGCATTATCTTTTATAGTATCAACACATAAATCTATAGAACTTGTAATTTTCTTTCAGTTAGTGGCATGGTACATATTATTTACAGTTTTTAAGGACAATGAAAAACAATTTAACTTGATTTATCCTCCATTATGTTTTTCTTTAAAAGAAACGTTTTTCTTATCCATAGATAATTAACACCTGTCAACGATTATTTGTAAAAAGCTCGCATCGGTTTCTGGCTTAAAACATGCAGAATGATGCAATCAGATGGTTGAGTCTGTTTCTGTGCCTTTATTTTCAACAAGTAAATGAAACTGTGTTTAAATAATTTGATTAAAGAAATGCCAATGTGTATTATAAAATGTTAAAATATATAATGTAGTTTCTATTTTGTTGGGTTGGTGAGTACTTTGGACTCATTGTGTTCTTTCATAGTATGTCCAGTTTATTTCCCCTCTTTTTTGTTTAGGTTTCTGATAAATAGAGCATAGAGTCATGGCACATCCTCTTGTTAGCAAAACTGTGCTCTTTCGTAATTTTTGCTGACATATCCATACTTCTTGATGGAAGTCTCTATGGCCCAGCAGTGGCACTACTAGGTATTTACCCCAAAGATACAGATGTAGTGAAAAGAATGGCACTCCAGTGCTCATAGCAGTGTCCACAATAGCCAAACTGTGGAAATGGCTGAGACGTCCTCAACAGATGAAGGGATAAAGAAGATGTGGTCCATACGTACAATGGGATATTACTCAGCCATCAGAAAGGATGAATACCAACGTCTGCATCAACAATGGATGGAACTAGAGGAGATTATGCTAAGTGGAATAAATCAAGCAGAGAAAGTCAATTATCATATGTTTCACTTATTTATGGAACATAAGGAATAACATGGAGGACATTAGGAGAAGGAAGGGAAAAATGAAGAGGGGGAACTCAAAGAGGGAGGTGAACCATGAGAGCCTATGGACTCCAGGAAATACACTGAGCGTTTTAGAGGGAAGGGGGATAGGAGGATGGGTTAGCCCTGTGATGGGTATTGAAGAGGGCACATATTTCATGGAGCACTGGGTGTTATGAACAATGAATCATGGAGCACTGCATCAAGAACTAATGATGTACAGTATGGTGACTAACATAACATAAGAAAACAAAAAAAAAGAAAGAAAGAAAGAAAAGAAAAGAAATCCAGGAGCTCCCTTCAGTCCTGAGCAGGTTTTTCCCTCTGATTCCAACTCAAAAGTTTTATATACCTTCCTAGTTTACAATTCACTAAATGTGTGAATACACTTCACCCCCTTTACTATTCTGTATTCTTTTTTTTTTTTAAGATTTTATTTATTTATTTGACAGAGATCACAAGTAGGCAGAGAGGCAAGCAGAGAGAGAGAGAGAGAGGTGGAAGCAGGCTCCCTGAGCAGAGAGCGCAATGCGGGGCTCCATCCCAGGACTCTGGGATCGTGACCTGAGCCGAAGGCAGAGGCTTTAACCCACTGAGCCACCCAGGCACCCCTACTATTCTATATTCTTAAAGTCCTCTTTTTACTTTACATTTTAAAAATCTTTTGGAAGGATTTTATAGATAATTTGAATTATTTGAATAATTAAATGCCATTTGTTATAAGAAAAAAAATCAGAGAAAACAACATAAAATTTTTCCAATATTTGCCAGACCTTTGCACTACAGTGATACTAGGGATTTTAATTACAGAGGCACTTGGGATAGAATGTGATGTTTTAATTTGAGGAAGATTCAAGAATGAGCCCAAAGTTTCTAGACTGTCTCCCATTGGTAATGGCAATGACCAGTGTTTATTGGGCACCTATATAGTATTACAGTAATGATCCTAAATGGACTATTTTCGTATATTCTTAGAAAACTAAGCTATAGGTAATGCTTTTATGCACATTTTTAAGACAACTAAACTATGCAAAATTGTAAAGTCTTTGCTAAGTTCATGCAGCTAGAAAGTGATTGGATAGAAGATACTTGATTCAGTTGTGGGCATTCAAAAATTTACATTCATAGCTATAGCAACAAAACCTCCACATGTGCAGCCTCAAAAAATTACTTAAATTCTTAACTAATCTCCCCAGGTGTTGTCCCCTGCCTAGTACTAGTGTAATTTTTAATGGAGGAGCATGAAGAAGCATTATCATTGTTGGAATTATAGAAAATAAAATGAACAGATATTGATAATAGTAGGCATCAGAACCAGAGAATAAAGCTGAGGAAGTGGATATATGAATGGATGGATGGATGAGTCTTCACTAATTGTTTTAAGAGGGTCAGAATGGTGTTCCTTTGTGATTTTTTTTTTTTTTCAAGTACGATTAGATCCTTTCCAAAATTTTCTTAGGCTTTCAGCTCTGGCAGTTTACCTGATCTAGAAGCACCTAATGTGACACAGGGTGTTAAAGACATCCTTAGGGCTTTTCCTTTGCCAAAACTTGAAAAAGAAAGTTTACTTATGATAGTTTGTTGATCTATTTGGAGCTTTATTAACCAAGTCTGCACCCATCTGGCCAAAAACTGTCTACTTACTTACATACTTGCACTCTTCTGTGTGATCTCGTGAAAATTTCACTAGGAATGTTCCTTATCTGGTTCACCAGAAGGTTGGATTGAAGGATACATAGATTTGCTTGTGGAATAGAAATTTAATTTCTATTACTGCTCAGTAGGAAAATTATCTTAAGCAAATGCTAATATCATAACAGATGCAGTATTTCTATTGTATATGTATATAAATTTATACATGAAAATTAAATAGTGGGCAGGTTGTTTCATTGTGAAGGTGAGGTCTTGGGGGAATGGAAAGCATATGCTGTTAAATGTTTTCATGTGAAAAGAAGTGATATTACTAAAAGTTGAAAAGTACATTGTATTAATATTAAATATAGAAAGCATAGCTATAGTTGGTTTAACTGACACTACATTTTCTGTCCCTTCTGTTTTTCCTTTAAATAATAATTACAAGATGTGGATGGCAAATATAGGAAGACTTCTTGAAGTGGTGCCAGTGGGGTCTTTGTAGAATGCCATCGCATGCCTTGTTGGTGGCTCCCAAATTGCTTCTAGGTCTGCCCTTGCTGGTGGAGTGCCTAAGCTTTGTTGTTTTTTTAGAAACTCTGTGCAAGGGGTCTACAGGGAATTTTTTGTAAATTTAAAGAGCAGTGTCCTTCTTTGGAAACATGCAGTATTTTTAGAATCCTCTGATATTATACTGTAAGACATAAGCCAACAGTGTACACACCCCTGTCCAGGAAGCTGAAAAAAAGTAACCCTGGGAATTTTAACCTCTATTTTCGGCCTCCATTAGGATGCTTTTATTTCTTCTGTATAAATACAAAAAAAGCACAGTCTGATCTCTTCACTTCAAAAAGACCCCTATACTAGGGCTTAAAAAAAAAAGAACAAATGCAAGTGGAAAGAGAACTGTTAAGATGGAGCGAACTTTTTATTTTTTAAAATTACTTTTGTGAAAGCAGATTATGGATAATGTGGGACATACATGATTTATGTTCCAAATGCATTTGTTTTGTTATTTGATTGTTTAAGGTCAAACAAATAAGAGAAAGGCCATATGGACTTCTTTTTCTCTAACTCTTGGTTTAAGAGGCTCATTAGTAAAATGGAGAATTTATAGAAATGTGGAGGAATAAATGCATAAACAAATTAGTACTTAGTAATTCTTTGGCATTTCATATATTTTATTTTGATTATCCCTCAGTACCATAAAGAAAAAATTATAAATCCCATTTTATGCATAGGGAAACAGACTTTGGAGTCTTGACTGGTCATCCATCCAACTAATAATATGTGTCAGGGCTGGCATAAGCAGTGGATCTATAAATAACATAAAGAATGTGAATAATTACAAATTTGTTGCCTATATATATTACAAAGCAAACCAGTACATAATTATAGCCCATCACCGAGATATATGTTATATGACTTGAAATTCACAATAACATACATTGAAATGTATGTATTTACATAGAATACAAGCAGGATATCTTCATTAAATATACAAAATAATGAAATATTATAAAATGTCGACTGTGTTAAAATTGCATCTGCCCATTAGCTACATTGAAAGATGAAGTCATAGGGCTTTTTCTTCTCTGAAATTATCACCACTGAGGCTTTTAATGGAACACACACATACACACACACACACAATACACATGTACAAATACATATAATCTGTGGAGATTATGAAAAGTACAATTATTGAAAGATATATTGAAGTAAATTATCAGTTTACCAACTGATTAAAGCTTAGTCCAATGTAAATTGCTTTGTGAAAGAGGGGGGGAAATCATCTATGAATATGATCTATTTCAGATCCGGGCAAACTTGAAAGAATTGAACCTTTCTCATTTCATTAGGCCCTCTGCTGCTTCCTGCCATCCCACCACCACCACACGTATAAGCTTGACTCCCACTCAGAGAAAAATCGTTAGAGCAGACCCCAAATTTTCTGTATAAATTGGTGCATTCACAGGAAACAGTGAGTTAACAGTGATCATACTTTAATCTGAAAAGTCCTGTTGATAAAGTAGTATCAGATGCTGCTCAGAGTCTCTAGGAATTTCCACCTTCCCAGGTTACTTTAGGGTGACACAGCAAAAGCAGAAATACTATAAACCTGTGATACTTGAATTTTCTGCAGTTAAGTGGAAGACTCGGAAGCAGAATGATACCTAAAATTGTCTACTCGTCTAATGAATCTCAGCATCGATACCTTTGCTAGACTTAGAACATCACGTATTTCATGTCAATGAAATAGTTGACATTCTGGTGCCACTCTTATGGAGCAGTCCCTGAAGCACAATGTAAGAGTCACTTGTTCTTATAATGTTCCCCATGTTGTAAATTTCATGGTCCTAAACCCCTATAGCAAATGTAAGGAAAGTCGTGCAGAACAACATCAAATACCTTGTGGTTTTTCTGTGAGCACTGTTTTTTGTTTCTTTTTCTTTCCTGATACTTAATAATTTTAAGTGTTAGTGACTTAAGTGATTAGCTTCAACTTGGGAATAAGCTGATAATTGAAATCCAAGGATGGTATACATTTTAGAGTACACAGATCTTTAAATTAAAGGAAAATGTATGCAATAAGCCCTGGGTCTTTGGCATCTCATAGATGTTTAGTTTGTACTGAACCATTATTGGCTTTTGTATATGTTCTATATTTTTTACACATATTGTATTTAATTCTAGAAGAAGTATTTCTAGTCATAAAGATCCAATAATATGATATAATTTTGACATTTTAAATGGCAGTGACTATATTTAGCATAATATTTATAATTTCCCTTTTCCCTTACATGTTCATATAAATCACCTTGCTAGGTATATTATTAAGTAAAATTTAAAATTATACCTATATTCACCTTAAAAATTAGATAACTGATGCCTTGTTAGGTATTTTATGTAAGAGACAAATTTAAACTAAAATATTTTGGGTGAATTTCCAAGTTAAATGATCTCATCAGTGAACACCTTAAAATTATGTTTCAATAGTCACTCAAAGTATGAATGAATCAAACCTCAATTTTCTTTCAAGATAATAATTCTTAGGTTGTATTACCTAAACGAAACCTAAGAAGTAACATGTGGACTATGTAACACCTCACAATTTGGAAGGTATAGCCGTAGGTTTATAATTTTTATCTGTATGATGTAGTATGCAACTGAAAAACAGATGGATTTATCAACCAAAACTAATTTTTTATTCTCCAGACTCTCTAAGAATTCTTACATCTTCTTTAAGTTTATCACTACTGCCAAGTGGCATTTATAACCACTGATAGCCTACTCTAATTTGTAGCTGACTGAGAAATAACAAATAATGGTGAAAAGTTATAGTTAAAATAACGTCATTTTATTGGGATCCTTGTGAACAATGGATTTCATGATACAGTCTCCCGAATTAACTGGGAAAAAGAGATTTTTCAAAGTTGTAACTTAGATACCTTTGTTTGGGCTTTCACATCTAGGAAAAATGAGTACGGTGATAGATAATGTTGATACATATTCTTAGGTAAAACTCCTTTTCCTAAAAGTAAAAATCAAGCCAGTAGAAGAAAGAGAAGTTATCAGGACAACTACAGTTTTATAAATGGAACACAAGTTAAGTTTACTTTTTCTTGATGCTACATCATTGCACTTCATTACAATGGCAACAATTTTGATGTTTTTGGCTTTTTTTTGTTGTTGTTAAGAAGTAGTTTCAATGGTATTGCAAGAAGTGAGGCAGTGCTCAAGACATTGTTACTTTACTATTTGGACAGAACTACCTAGCAGTTCATTACTAAGAAGTGACCAAAGCAAAGATAAACTTTTGATCCCTCACAGTTGGAGAAAATGAACTATGTGAATTAATGTCATGCTTAAAGATTTTATATAGGTTTGTGGCAGGGTGGGTGGGGGGAGGTGTGTGGGTATGTGTGTTTTCTCTTAGGGGGACTCTAGCAGTTGTGCTTGCTAGACCATACATGTTGGTGTAGAGTTCTGGAGGGATGACAGAATAGCAAATGTTGGGATTTTACCATATTTAGCATGAATTTTGACAGCATTCCTCAGCATATTGGAAATTAGGATGGATTCAACAAGACCTGGAGAATTAATAAGATTTAGGACTGCCAAATCAATAGTAATGGGCTGAAGAGTGTCGACTAGAGAGTCATCAGACTATTTGATGAAGAGTCAAGAAAGTGCATTGGGGTGTGAACAGATCTCAGCAGCGGGAAGACGTCCCAACAAAATATTAAAAGAGAATGTGAGGCGCTCACCCAGTTCTGAGTCGGTTCATCACAGGACATGGGGCAGACCACGTCCATACCATAGAATCTGCTAATATCCTCTCTTAGAATAGTTTGGGAAAAATAATAGCCATACAGTTTTTTTCCAGAACTGTCCAGAATTTTGCCCCCTACTTGAACCCTCTAAGGGTAGTAGTCTTTTCCTTCTTCATGGCGTGATACATGTATGCTTGAAAACATGAACCTATCCAGTTTTTCCAATGAGCTATTAACTGCATTTAGTTTTCTTAAGCACTTTCACCTAGCTTCTATGAGGAATACTTAATGCTTATATTAGCTTTCTTAAATGCAAAGAAACCTAGCAGATATCACACAGCCTTACTGATATTTTTGTGTCACTTCTTCCACTGCTGCCACAAACGAGGCTGTCGTATCAATTGGTCAGCATCAGCCTAGGAAATTTACCCATTGCCAACTGATGAAAATTGAATTTGATTTAATCATTAGGTAATGTTGCCAAAGTGGAGTTTTTGTAGGGGCATCAAAATTCCAGATATCTGAAAGGAGTAGGCACATCTTGAAACACAGAGAAGGAAAGAATTTTTAAAACACACATAAATACATCAACAATCAGCTTATGTAGTTCCGAGGGGGAAAAGTTAGAAATATTACTTGTTTATTCCAAAAATTTAAATCTAGCCATAGTTGTAAAGTCATAATACATTACTAAAGTAAACTCAAAGTATCTCCAGTTTGAGAAATTTGAAAGATACAGCCCTATTTTTTTTTTCAGCTGCCTTAATGTGTCTCACAAGAGATGGAAATCCAGGTGTTTCTGGTTTCTGTACCACTTTTCTTTGCACCTATTAAAATTCCAATTTTGCTGTGAGAGAAAGAAAAATGATTCCACTTCTAGGATTATTTAGCTAGCTATGTGATGCAGAGGCAATTTTCAGATTTGCATTCTTATCACTGCTTGTGTAAGCTCAATTATTTTAACAAGGTCTCTCCAATTTCCCCTAATGTTTTTCATAACTACCTCGAGCTTACATTTAACTCAAAACTCATTTTTGAAATAACTTATTTCTCCTAGACTTTTGGAGCTTTCAACATTACACTTCCTGTTTCTACATATTGAAGTTTGGTACAAAGATTTTCTTTCTCTTCCAATGGCTTTATTAAGCTGTAGTCAAATCATTAATGTAACTTTTAGATTTATATTTAACAGGATCTTTTTAAATCGTGTTGACATATTGGCTACTTATTCTGCTTAGTAACCAAACATTAAAATGGAGAAGTTTCCATGATACAAGATAAGTAATTTCTAGAGATCTGCTTTACAACATAGTATCTGAAGTTAACAATATTGTAATGTATACTCAGAATTTTGTTTCGATGGTAGCTCCCATGTTGTGTTCCTACCAAAAAAGAAAAAAAAAAAAAGAAAGAAAGCCTAAGGGTAAAGCTTTTCATTTGACAAAGAAATGGTATAGTTTTTTATTGTACTGAATTTTGTATTTGATGTTCAGGATTGTCAAAAATCAGATTATACATATTAATTGCAGATCATTTTGTAAGTCATTCATATATTCAGTGGTTTATTGAGCAGAAATGTATCTCAAACTTCTTTAAGAAACTATTAGGAATACTCTATATTAATCTGTTATATGCTGAATGGCAAATGTTCTCAGAAAAGTAAAACCATCAAAACATGGCATCACATCCTCTAAATGATGCATTAATGTTAAATTAGATAATTTTATATTAATTCATTAACTTTTAAGATATCTCAACGACAATGTTTATGTGTCATACTCATCTAACACTTAGTAAGTTTGTGTCCTTTCTTATAATTACTTTCTTCTCCCAAAAAGCTGTGCTGTGCTTTCTGAATTCAGCTGAACATGGTGTGAATTATGCATCTTTTACTGAGAACATCTCACTCTAATTAAAAATACCCATGTTGGTCCTAATATGAGTTACAAGTTACAAGTTACCAAAGATTTAAAGAAAGGTTTAGTGAGACAGATTGGCTTTCATTCTTAAACCTCATCCCAGTTTGATTTGTGTGAATCTGTGATTTGGCTGAGATTACAGTACATGGCTTCAGAAATTAAATTGTCTTTGGAGATTATTGCTATTGTGCATATGTAATTAAGTGTACTCATTATTGTCTATGAAGCCTTAAAACCCTGCAGTTTTGTGGGAAGAATATAAACCCAATGATTTCAAATCAATCAGTTGCAGAGAGTTCTGAGATGTTCCAACCATTAGTTTGTGAAAAACTTTAAGAAACACAACATTCCTGCAGTCAGCCTAGATGTATAAAGTAGTAAAAACTATGCCATATTAATTAAGCAGGCACTCATTAAGCACCTGCTGTGTATTTGCCACTGTGTACTCTAAGGTGGAAGAGAGTTGTGGGGTGTTAGATTTGGAAAGAACTTTAGAGAAAGTCTTGATCCAATTTTCCTACTTTATTGTCGAGACCTAGAAAATACGAATGATTTAAGTTCTCACCTCTAAAATTAGCATCAGTACTCAAATTAGAACATACAAGAAAAACACAATTAAAATGAGTGAACCTAAGAGCTCAGAGTACGTGTTGAGTTGCCTAAAGATAGGAAAAGTGTAACCCTACAAAGTACACAGTGATGCCATAGGAAGGAAAGTCAAGGAATGATTAAATGTAAAATCTGATCTTATTGTTATATCTAGATCACAGTCCTGATTTTTTTTTCAGAAATAATATCAATCACTTTTACTTATTCCATATGAAAGATGAATTCTCTATTGATTAAGGTTATCCACAGTGACAGAACCATGTGCTGAATTAATACTTTTATAATACTTTACATTTAATCATAGCATCAGCACCACTCTTACATGTGTATACAACATATCTTTCTTCTAAAGGTAATGCTAACTAAGCTCATATGGCTTTGAAAGTCCCTTGAAATAACTTTGTGGCAATCTAAATACATAGGCTGGGACCAAACAAAAGCTCATGAGAAAGTTCTCCCTTCAATGGCATATGCAACAGTTTTAGCACTTGAACACTCTCTTCTAGACCTCAAATTATGAAGAACAGGAAGTATGTTTTGTCGATCTAAACAAATAAAATTCATAGATAATGCTAGCATACCAGATTTAAAACATGGCTTTCAACAAATTTCTATTGCTTTTTGAGACAATATCATAAACATTTATAAATAAAGAAATGGAGATTCATTAATATATCTGGTAGCAATCTAGAAATTAAGCACACTAACCCTATGTCAGCATACAGTTGACTTCGATTTTGTAGATATTTTTTTCATGTTAAATTTAAGACAATTTTATGCTAGCGTTATCATCAGTGTTCAATAGATTAGCATAGTTTGCCTTTCACCTACTGCTTTCCATCCTCTCCTTCCTTATAGCATTAGTGCATGGAAACATTAGAGCATTTATCTTATATTTTCTGAGCTGTGATTCCCTTCCATTAGCCTCATTATTAGAGATGATTCTAATACTTTCTTCCTGAATGAACCCTAAGTTTGCTATTCATTGTTGTTGATTTTTTTTTTCTTATTTCTTACAGGGCTCTAAATATAATCTCAGGCATTCCTCCAAAATTGCCATGAAGTAACAAGGGAGTAGCTGTAGAGCTATTTTTATTTTTAAAGGATAAATTGTAGAATAGTAATACACTGTACCAGATTACACTTTTCTTAAACAAAAATCTAAGCCAAAAAGAAGACACAGACCTTACACTCACCATTCTATTCCATATATTTCATATGTTACAATAGACTTTCTTATTAACATCAGGCATAGGTTCTGGGCTTTTAAATTTCTTCATAAGGTAGATAAGCCTATCAAAATACTAGCTATGAAATAGAAGGAAAAGGGAATATAGAAGCAAATTCTTTCTTGCTTCTAAAGTTAGGTCACAATAAATAATACTACAGTTAGTTCACCTAAAATGCTCCATGTTCTTATATCTCCTTCCTGCATTAAGATACTAAGAAAGAAAAAACATGTCCAAATCATTTTAGAATCATTTAAAAAATATCCTTTACATAACTATATTTTCAAGTCAATATTTTATATATTTCGAGAAACTAGAGATAAGATTTAATATAATTACATCTCTATTCTATGAAGTCTTACTATAGAAACATTTTTGCTCTCCATTTAATGTAGTAGAAGTCATATAATCAATATTACACTTCATGTTTCTATCTAAATATGCTAATTAGTATCATACTATGTTCTAAGCCATGAAATAGTTTCTTGGCATATAGATATTAGTTGGTTAGCATTTAAAAGGTCCTGACACCCACCAATGCCAGTGTGTGGAGAGGGGGTATTTTGCCACCCATACAACAGGACCCCAGACACCAGCTACGTGTCCTACAACTCAACTTGATTTTGACACTTTCCACACGTTAAGGATTCAGTCCTGCAAGTCTGCTCCACCCCCCCCCACCCTCCACCACACCCCCCACCATGCCCCCACACCCTTGTCATTTTACATGCAATTGCACGCTTAGATTGTCACCTGTAATTCTGATTGACTAGAAATCAGAGGTTTCCATGATCCCCTTCTTAGGTTTAATTGCCTTGCTAGAGAGGCTCACAGAACTTAGACAAACATTTTTTTTTTTAAGATTTTTTTATTTATTTGACAGATCACAAGTAGGCAGAGAGGCAGGCGGAGAGTGAGAGAGGAGGAAGCAGGCTCCCTGCTGAGCAGAGAGTCTGATGTGGGGCTCCATCTCAGGACCCTGGGATCATGACCTGAGCCGAAGGCAGAGGCTTTAACCCACTGAGCTACCCAGGTGCCCCTAGACAAACATTCTACTTACTAGACCATTGGTTTATGATAAAAATATGTAATGCATGAATGGAGAGGTAGAAGAAATGCATAGGACAAGGTCTGCAGAAAGAGCACAGGGCAGCCATATCCTCTCCAGTCATGCCACTATTGCCATATCTTCCTGTGATCGGCAACCTGGACGCTCTCTCTGAGTCCCTTTATTTTGTTTTGTTCTGTTTTCTTTTGTTTTTATGGATGCTTCAATATAAAGGAATGATTGATTAAATCATTGACCACTGGTTGTTAAACTGAATCTCCAGCCCCTCCCCCTACCCTGGAGGGTAGGAGTGGGGAGTGGGCTGAAACTGAATGTTTCAGTCCTCTAATCACATGGTCAGTTCTGACAACCAGCCTCAGTCCTTGTGTGCTTTCCAAAAGTCACCCCATTAACATAGCAAAAAATAACTTTATTATTCTCAACACTTAGGAAATTCGTAGGGTTTGGGGAGTGGTGAGCCAGGAACCTTGGACAAAAACCAAATAAATATATACAAGAAATATATTTTGGTCATCTGAATGACCAAATGTACATTTTTTTCTTATAAATCACAATATCACAGCATTAAATATTAAAGTGCATGTGTTAGTGTAGGGTTTGCAAATAGAAAAGTAAGAAAATCATGCTTTAGATTAATAAGAAAAATACTGAAATTATTTTTCAATATTTTTAATTTGAATTAAATTAAAATTCAATTAAAATTGGTTTTTAATTTTAGAAATTAAAAATCCTTGAGTCAAACTGTCTGAGTGGTTCTGTTCCACTTTGAGCTCCTTTGTCAGTTGGTACCACTTAAAAGATAATAAATAATGAGTAATTTTAGAACTGAATATGTTCCAGGCACTAGAGATAGACGCAACTTGAGTAGGTGACTGACATCTAACAGTAAGAAGTGTAATAATGAATTATATAGTGGTAACAGGGGTGTTACAAAGGGAAGAGGGATCATATCTGCAGGGGGGAATTAAAGAAATATTCACAAAGGAAAAGTCATTTTAGTAAGGTCTGGTAGAATGAATATGGCACTGCCTGGTGTTCTAGATTGGAGAGTATCCAAGGACTCACAGATGCAAAACCTGTAAATGTGAGAATTTGGTAGTCTTTGTGGTTCAGTGTTTGTGTGTGTATGTGTGTGTGTGTGTGTGTGAAGCTTATCTACCATGCAGCCAGTGCACAGCCATGTGGGCAGCAAATTAGGGAAATACCTCTCTCTTTACAAAAGGACTTTTACTTTATCCTGTCAAAGACAGGGACTGGCTAAGGAATTTCGAGTCAAGAAGTAACAATGTGGCTGTGCTTTGGAAAATTGATTGAAGTGGTTTGAAATTGAAAGCAGAAAAGCCAATTAAGAGTTTATTGTAATGGCTTAAAAGGAAGAAAATGAGAATGAAGATGTAGTAACGGAGAAAGACGCAGCCCTTAGAAAGGAGAAGCAAAGGGCTAGAATGACTGACGGCAAATGGAAGTTGGCGGGAGGACGGTGATCGCTCTCTCTAACCTGGTAGATAGATTCAGAGTAGGACAAGACAAAGAATGCAAGAACAGTAATTTTGTTGAAGATGAGTTCTTTTTTTTTTTTTTTTTTGAGATTTTCTTTATTTATTTGAGAGAGGGTAAGAGAGAGAGAGAGAGAGCATGCAGGAGCAGAATGTGGAGCAGAGGAACAAGGAGAAGCGGACTCTCCCCAGAGCATGAAGCCTGATACGGGGCTCCATCCGGGTCTCTGGGCTCATGACCTGAGCCCAAGGCAGACACTCAACCGACTGAGCCACTCTTGTGCCCTGAGGAGTTCACTTTTTAATATATTAAGGCGAAAGAATCTATGGAGGTGTTTGGAACCCTGCAACAAAATACTTTGTGAATGAATGAAGTTGTTCAGTGCGCCTATGTTGCTGTGCTTGGAACCCATGTCCAAAATGCATTGTTTGAGAGTACGTCCTAACTTTCGGTGATGTCATTTCCATTCATGTGTTCATTAGTAAATTCATTCATCAGATATTTGTAGGTTTTACTAGGTAGTAGACACATGGATGCATCATTAAAGACCACAGTCCAGCCTTCCAATCTTTTAATTTAGCAGGGAATACTGTGGAAGTATATTAACAATCAGAGTATTGTGTGGTAAGTACAGACTGACTGAATTAAAAAATAGCAGTTGATTGTTAAATTTGCATTTGTGCAATTATTGGGACAAACACTTAGATAATTATTACATAGTTGTCTTTCTAGCCATGGTTTTCATGTGTACATCATTAGAATATTTGCTAGAAAAATTAATGATTTTAAACATAATTTTCCTAAGGTCTTTATTTTTGTGATATTAATAAGCCTTTCATATTGAACATTTTATTGTGCTCCACGTTTTATATTTAAATATGTTCTGTTGTTTGTATTCTATTATGAAAACTATAATAATGTATTTATACTTTAAATCAAAAATTATCTCAGAAATGGAGATTCCACATGTGAGGGTACATGACTTTGTGCCTAGCAGAGATGCATAACCACACTCTTATTTTCTATGTTTTTTACTTTCCTTTCTAGTTTCTTTATGTATGCTAGCGAATGTTCTGGTTATGTCCAACACACTTGTTCTTCCATACTTCATTATGAAGTCTTTGAAAGAAGAAACCAAATTTAGGATGTCTTTCTGTTCTCATCGATTCCAGTTATTACCAATCATTGACACAATAAGCATTTATTGAGTACCCAAAATATGGCATTCAGGAGATGCTGAGATACATAAAATATGCCTTAAGTGCATTACAGAAACTCAGAAGAGGTGACATTTATAGTAACGAGAAAATATGAGCAGGAAATTGCTCAAAAATGCCTATAAAAAGTGGGTAATGATATTATAGGTAGAGAGAATAAATTTAAAGATTCTTAGGCTTTAAATGATAAGTATGTTGGAGGCAGTAGATGGTTCTGTGTGGCCGGAGAGCTGCACACAGAAGAAAGTCATGTAGGCTAAAAAAGGTAGACTATGTCAGATTGTGAAAGGTTTGTTGTGTCTTATCAAGAAATTTAAGGGATTTTTTGGAATTTGTTTCTTTGTTAAACACTGAGAGATGCCAATTATTTTAATCAGGAGAGTGATATGGACACACAATTTTAAAGGCTGCCTCTTTTCATAAGACAGGATGGACGGGGTCCCCGGGTGGCTCAGTTGATTAAGCCTCTGACTTCAGCTCAGATCATGATCCTGGGGTCTTGGGATCGACCCCCATGTGGAGTTAAGTCAAGTCAAGCAGCCTTGCGTTTCGCTGGGCTCCCTCAGGAGGAGTCTGCTTCTGTCTCTGTCCCTTCCCCTGCTCCTGAACCCTCTCTCATACATGCACTCCCTCTCTCTGAAATAAAGTCTTAAAAAAAAAAAATGAACTGAAGAGAACAGATGCTGAATGTGTTAGCACATAGTTATTTTAGTGCTAAATAGAGTTATTAAACTCTGTTCATGTGTGTGTTGTGTGTGTGCACATGTTTGTGTGTGATTTCTAAAAAAAAATGCACATTGAAAAAAAATGCACATTGAATATGTATGTTTTTTAGGGAGGCATAAAGATACAGAACTTTTTTTTTTTTTAAGATTTTATTTATTTATTTGACAGAGAGAGATCACAAGTAGGCAGAGAGGCAGGCAGAGAGAGAGGAAGGGAAGCAGGCTCCCCGCTGAGCAAAGAACCCTATGCTGGGCTTGATCCCAGGAAGCCTGGACCATGACCAGAGCCAAAGGCAGAGGCTTTAACCCACTGAGCCACCCAGGCACCCCAGAAAACTTGTTAGTATTTCAAAGTAGAATCGACCATTTGAAAATAGCACCCTAGGCTTGGAGATTAACATCGAGGCAGTCATGTTGACATGTGCTTCCATGTGTGGTCGACCTTTGGTCATAAAGAATCCCAGTACTCACAGTAGGAAAAGAAAGCTGACATCAACAAGAAGGCAGGAGAGTAATAGTTCAATTACCAGTGAAATTAGGAACCCTGGTTTTCAAAGTTTTTCTTAATTGTACAAATTGATTTCTTTAAAGACACGAGTTTGATAAATAACATGGTTGGGCTCACATAGAAACTTACAAATGAAAGTGTCTCTGGGCACGTTCTACTTTCTTAAGTTACTATATTATTAAACTATCATTTGTATATAAATTTAAATATTTATATTGAGTTTACATATGTATATTTTTATATGACTGTCAATGGATACGTTAAATGTGTAATCCTTTGATTGGGAAAGATGACTCAGAACACTTGTGTGCTGATGAGGCCTACTCTTCTTTTGAGCTGCCTGAGCAGAGCACTCTGATAAATTGAACATAACCTTTTTAGTGTAGCTCAATGATAAATGTTTCATTACTTTATGACAGAGTAGAATAGAAAAATGATATTTGTTTTATACTTTGATCCTGGACATCTGGCCAAAACAAAAACAAAAACAAAACAAAAAATAGAAAGAAAGAAAAAGTAGAAATTTCTGTCTTAACTCCAAAAAATTCAAAAGGAAAAGGGATTACATATAATATTTGGATTAATCTGCTTCTTAAAGTGACTCATTCAATTACAACAATATGCATAAATGTGCATACACATCCATGTATATATATATAGATATGGAAGTAAAATAAAAAATAATTGATAGTCTATTATGGTAGGGGAGATATACTTTATTTGGTCTCCAAACTGGAGAATTAGACCTCTTTGAGGAAGTTGTACAAGATAATGATTGTCAGAATAGAGAATAGAGATTCGGTATTTAATTTTTTGTTCAATATTTATTCAGTTTGTTCTTTCACATGCTTTGCAAATATGTAGAGAGCTTATTTGTTTATTTTCTCTCTTGCTCACAAGAATGTGAACTGCAAGAAAGCAGTGACATGGTTCACCTGGATTATACCTTGTACTACTAACTATGCCTACACAGCAATAGGCCTTCAATAAACATTGATCAGTGGGTGAGTGCCAATTTCTGAACTGTGTGTTAGGTATATGGTTCTGACCAAAACAAGTGTAGCCTACTATATTAACATCCAGCTGAGAGGGTGGTGGAGCTAGGATAAAAAAATTAAATACTTGGTCAATAAATATTTAATGATAATTGTGTGAGACAATAGGAAGAAAAAAGGACTTTTTTTTTCAGATGTGAAAGTGTTACTCTTTTTTGATAATAAAACTTCCACATTGCCATAAAATATGCAGTCTACAAGGCTCGCCAAATTACTTAAATTTAGGCTCAAAAGTTAAGGAAAATGTAGTTTAAGAACTTCTGGAAGTGTTTATTCTAGAATTCAGGGTGTGAATTTGCATATAGTTACTAATGGTCTTTTGTTAGCATAAAAGGCCTTTAGAGATTACAGGTAGTATTTTTTTTTTCATTTTATTTCATTTTATTTCTTTTCAGTGTTCCAAAATTCATTGTTGATGCACCACACCCAATGCTCCATGCAATATGTGCCCTCCTTAATATTCACCACCAGACTCACCCAACCCCTAGCTCCCTCCCCTCCAAAACCCTCAGTTTTGTTTCTCAGAATCCACAGTGTCTTATGATTTGTTTCCCGCTCCAATTTCCCCCAACTCACTTAAAGGAGCTGCATTAAACCTTTAAGATGCAGATGTCCCAACATGAGTTTTCAGACACAGCTCTAGGAGGAAACCTTAGTGATTACTAAATTCAGAATATGTTTGTAAAAGTTTTCATCTCCCCATTTATTTAAAATGCTTCTTCTACAAACTAGTTAATGTTTAGAATTATCTCTCTCTTCTTGCATCAAGAGTTACTTTCCTAAAACTAAATGGGATTCACTGTTTCAAGACTACAGACAAAATTTTGTTTGCTAGAATCAATCCCAATTGCGGCAACTAAAGAAATTTATAAGTTAATAAAATTATAGGAAATAATAAATTCTTTTTTTTTAAGATTATTTATTTATTTATTTGTCAGAGAGAGAGAAAGCGAGCACAGGCAGACTGAATGGCAGGCAGAGGGAGAAGCAGGCTTCCTGCTGAGCAAGGAGCCCGATGTGGGACTTGAACCCAGGATGCTGGGATCACGACCCAATCCGAAGGCAGCCGCTTAACCAACTGAGCCACCCAGGGGTCCCGGGAAATAATAAATTCTAATATGAGGCACATAATATACTTTTTGACACCTTTGTAGCCTTTGTTGTATTTACTCAACCCTGTTTCATCATGAAGGAGTGGGAAGATATGCAAACTCAGGTTTTTGAAAGAAGTATACAGAGATAATCACTCTCCCTATAGGAGACTTCTTTTAGAAAGTTAAAAACATCTTTAAAAAAAAAACAGAAAACAAAAAAAACAACCCTGCCCCAGATCATTTGAAAGTTTGTGGAATTTATTTTTAATTAAGTTATATGTAAAACTTCGTGAAAATATCTATTCCATAATCTGATTACCTTCCCACTGAGTCCTTTCTGTTTTAGTGCAGTTTGAAATCATGCCACAGCACGTGTGTCACTCATTCCACAGATTTGGTGTTGTCTCCCATCTCACTGAGCAACTACTACCGTCTATAACACATACCTACCAAGACATATATTTTTATTTCACTCAGTTCTTCCTATAATTATTCCAGCTACTACAGCCATTGGAATTTATTTGTATTTTATGATGTGATGTCATGGCGTTCCCAACTGGTCTTGGTGGTGCATCTTTCAGTGGTTCAGTCTCTGTTGATGGACCTTCCACTGCTTACTTATACAGCTCTTGTGAGGCATTATAAAAGGACTTCCTAAGTACTTAGATAGCCAAATTCATTATTAGTTTTTTACTCAATGGTCAATAATACTTACTGAATATTTACTTTTTGCTATACTGTCTTACCTCGTTTAATCTTTAAACCACCCTATTGAGTAGATACTAGTATCATTCTCACATTATAGGTGAGGAACTTGGTGGTTATGAAGTAATTTGGCAATAGCCATTTAGCTGGTAAATAGGAAGACTGGGAAGCAAACCAGGATCTTCTGTTTCAAACATAAGCATGCTTAAGCTTGTGCTATGAATAGATGGATATGTTGAATTACAGCTTCAGGAGGAGACAATTTATCTTAAATAATAAATGAGTGAATAAGTGAGTGAATTCGTACATAAAATGTCTCTCAACCCTAAAGAAAGGCAGGAATATTATCAAGAAATGGGGGAAATTTCTAATCTATAGGTTGCTTATCTTTGATATTCACATTTTGGTTCTTAGCTTCAAAATAGGAAAATAACAAGTTTATGTATGAGAAGCATAGGCATATTAACAGCCCTTTCATTTCCCTCAAGTATTAGGAGTCTAAAAACACATTCAAGGGCCATATGGGTGACTCAATCCGTTAAGCCTCCAACTCTTGATTTTAATTCAGGTCAGGATCTCAGGGTTCTGAGATGGAGCCCTACATTGGGTTCCATGATTCTCTCTATCTCCTTTTGCCTCTCATGCCCCTGCTCGCTCAAAAAAATAAAAATAAATAAACAAAAAATATACATTCAAATTTGTTTTTGTGGTATGCTCTTTATCATATAAATTATGTGAATTAATAGATGATTTATCAATAAGTATATGTTTGATATTTGTGAAACTCAGCTTTCAGTATTTTTTAACATATTTTTTTTATCTCACTAAAGTCATCTGGGAAATGCCATAAAAATATCTCACTATAAATTATTCAATTGGTTACTTATTTGCCCTGTCTTAATTCAGTTATGAATCCCCTTAACCTAGCTAATGGACAGCTACTGTAATCTACTGTCATGGAAATAAAATAATATTATGTGGTAAGAAGAAACTACAAGATAATGAAAATATAACTAACTTATTATGTATTTATACCCATGCATACTTTCTGATTCAGAACCTTAATGTGAATTTTCCTTGCCATTTCAAAATTCAGTTACATCTCCCATGAGTTTATTCTGATGTTGTTTTTGTGAAAATACAAAATTTAATGAATTTAAAGGAGATCTCTTTTGCTTTCCCCTATAGAAAATGGAGGATTTTTGGCAAATAAAAGGAGGACACATATCTTTTTTCTGGTCATTTTGTATTTTCTTATCTTGCACTCCTGCTTTCTCAAGTCCTTTTTGACAATGAATGAGCTATATTCTGAGTTCTGGCATTTGCAGTGATTTGATAAAAACTTCCTCACTGTCCTTAAACAGGCCACTCTAGATGTCAAATAACCAATTCTTTGTTGGCAATGAAGGAAGTTCTTCCTGCTCCTATCCATACAATGGGGAGTTTTACAGAGTTGGATGAATTTCTGATTTTATTTTTATTTTTATTTATTTATTTATTTATTTAAAGATTTTATTTATTTATTTGACAGATCGTAAGTAGGCAGAGAGGCAGGCAGAGAGAGAGAAGGGAAGAAGCAGGCTCCCTGCTAAGCAGAGAGCCCCGTGCCTGGCTGGATCCTAGGACCCTGGGATCATGACCTGAGCCAAAGGCAAAGGCTTTAAACCACTGAGCCACCCAGGCGCCCCAGAATTTCTGATTTTAGAAAAATGTGGCAAATTCTTGCTGATTATGCTGCAAATTCATCCAGGCTCCATGTTGTTTATTCATGATTTAAATGCAGCATATACTACGATGTACTTTACATCTATAGATTATTTGGTGGAATGCTCCATTAATTTCACCATTTAGAAGTATTTTTTTTATTTGTTCCTTTGTTTTGCTGTAAATAAAACAAGATCTATACAGGGAGTATATTGATGGCACGCTAGAACATAGACTGGCTGGGAACCCAGCTCCCCATTCATTAGTATGGGAAACTTGGGCAAGTTGCTTATACTTTTTAATGTGTCAGTTTCTTCCTCTATAAAATTAGGATCATGAAATACCTACTCTAGATGGATGTTTTAAGGGCAAAATGAGTCTTTATTTTAAATACTTAGAAAAGTGCCTTGCACATTAAAAAAAAATCAGTAAGCATTAGCTAACATTACTATTTTTAATATACCGTTTTTTCTTTTTATCAAACTCAAACACGAAGCTGATGAAATAAGCAAAAGGCACAAGAAACTATGTTTATGTGCTCATATCAAACTGATGGATGAGTTCCATTTTAGAATGTGAAAAATGATAGAACAATCATGCAGGTGCAGAGAAATTAATATATGTAGATATTTGGGTATTTCATTATTTTTATGCTACTGTTTCTAAATAAAGCAGGATGCTTTCAACACCTCAGAAAGGATTTTTAAAATGGATTATAGACTATCAATGTTGTTAACTATGTAAAATCTACATACAAATGTAGCTGAAATTGAACTGAGAAATGAAACAGGCTTGATCTGAAGATAAAAATAACAAGAAAATTAAGTTAAAAATAACCTTAAAATATTGCATTGCATGACTTTGTTCTTCATCATTTTTTTAAGATCTCAGAACAGTGTCATTTTCCTGCATTTTAGCTTTTTACACTATTGAAGTTTAATAGCCAGGACAGCTTGAAACATTTAAGAAAACAACATTTTAAGATTTAAATTTTAATCATATCTTATTGAACTTCCTCACATTTATTAGTAGAAATAAATAGTAACATTAGCGCAATTAATATTATTTTAATTCTCATTTAGTCATTTTATGATTGTAACTTATAATGAAAAAGGATCAAGGTAAGGCCCTTTTCATTTTTATCCTTTAAGAAATATTCTGTTTTTAATGGTTCTAAACTTTTGGTAGTTTTCAAAATTACTTTTTTCCTTGGCCTGGGGTACTGGGTGTGTTTTTCCTAAGGAAGAAAGAGAGAAAGAAAAAGAAAGAGACAGAGACAGAGAAGAGGGAAGGAGAGGAAAGGAAAGGAAGAAAAGAAGTTGAGAGAGAGGGAGAAGGTAGTGTGTAGTTAGGAAAGGGATTAGAAAGGCATTTTGGTAGCATTTATCATGTTAGCAGAAACAATCAGATCAGTGTTTTTGCTTTGTTTTAGCTTTCATAACACCACAAGTAACTGAAGAAATTAACAATGAGTATAACAGATTACCTATGCTTATAATTTATCTTCTAACACAGCATGTAAGTATTTGTCATGCTAAAAGAAAAAGGCCACCATAATAAATTCTCTTGTAGCTCTTCTGAAGTAAGTGAAAAAAATCTGAAGAATCCTCTAAAGTCACCATGAAGCTTTGGCTGCACATTGAAGTGCAATATTCTGTGTCCCAAGAGTTGAATATTCAGATGACTGCACTACCCAGGGACCCCTAAGGTTTTGTCCTTGTTTTCTTTTTAAGTAAAATCTTTGCCCAAAATTGGTGGGGCTTGAACTCACAAGAGTTATGTGCTCTACTGACTGAGCCAGCCAGGCACCCCAGTTCTAAGATTGCAAAATACCCTAATTTTACCCCTTTCTCTCTAGCCATAGCCTCCCTCCTTTTTCATTTGTCCTTTTAAAATTTCCTTGTGTCCCATCCTTCTGCTCTGCTTTCATTATTTTTTTAATCCCATTAATCACCTCCTCTATGGAAGCAGTGATGTTGTGAAGACCTCCTTCCACGTGCTCATTTTACCTTTTTGTTCTTTCTGTTGTTTTAACATTTTGTATATCAAACCCCCTCCACCTGCAGTGCCACTGAACGTAAGTTGATATTACTCATTATCTCCAATGTCTACAGCAGTAGTATCAGTAGAATGTAAAATAAGCAAGTGAACATCAGAAGCCACTCTTTATCCTCCATCAAATTAGAACAATAATAAAACAGTCACACCTTAAAATACCACAGAAATGCAAATAGCCACTTATGGGGTCATCTTTTAAATGTTCCTAACTTGAAGCCAATGATCAGCTCCTTTTGTGGCATATGAAAGCTTATATTTAGGATTGTCAAGTGTAAGTCATTAAGCAATAAGCCACATATATTTTGTTTGTGCTTATAAATCAATGATAACATTTGTGAAACAGGATTGAGGGTACTAATTATGTCAAGTAAGAAAAAGTAGGTAGATCTGGCTGACATTAGTTGGAAGGTTCTTTATTAAATGTAAGAAACCCAAATACAGTTAGCTTTTCATTTAATCAAGTCGTGTTTCCAGTATAAATGAATGGCTATTGAAGTCTTTATATCCCGTACTTTTCTTAAATGCTTCGCTGAATGTTTAATACTCTGGCATCCCAGTTTGGAGCTTCTTTTAAAGGAGTCTTTCATAAAACTTGGGACAGAAACCTGCTCTAGATGACCACATGAAGAGCTGTACAAAAGAGAAACAGATTATAAAAGCTCACTGTTACTTGGTTGCTTAAAATTTCTCTCTTCCTCTTTCTTAAAAAAAAAAAAAAAAAGGCATTAATCAATGGCCTACTTTAGTTTCTAGAGCCTAAATGGTTGAAAATTTTACATAAAGGCTCATACAAAATCATTTTATTAAGTGAAAAGGGAACTAGACAATCTTTCAAAATTAAGCAAACAAAAATTTAGCCAAGATAATAAAGACAGCTTTTTAACACATTCAGAATTACTTTACTTCACATACTATTTTAAATTATGTAAATCAATACGCTCACCCAGAGTTGCTGTGAATAGTCTTCAGTGTTTTGGCTACCTTTATGATAAGCATTCCCTACAGTGTCCTCTGTCCATTGGAAGTGCATGGGGCTGGAGGAAGGGAGACCTGGGTCCTACCCTGTTTGAACCACTTCTGTATATTAATTCTGATGTGTTAAGACAGTTGACGCTCAGCAGGATTACATTATCTGGAAAGGAAATTCATAATTTGTTCGGTGACTTTTTCATTAGTTTATTGCAAGAAATAAATGAAACATTATCTGTTTCTAAAAAAGAGATTGCAACTACAGATAAATTGATGTAATTGTATTCAAATGAAACTTTACTACTTGGCTGGGTCCCATTAAGGTTTAGTTTCTTTCTACACCTGCAGATGGTTACTGTCAATCGCCAGAAGAAATGGATGATAAAACATAGACAGATTCTTAGAAATTCTGCCCCATTTGTTGAAAAGTAACCCAAGTCTTAATGAAACCAACAGACAGTTTCCAAGAAAGTGTTTTAGGACCTTTGCCATATGGCACAGTTTGAAGGGTAAGAAAAATACAAGAAAAAAATTTGTGGGAAGAATCTAAGTATTATTTTTTTTTCCAAAATATAGTCCACTGATGATATAAATTCTGACTCTCTGAAATTTAACTGATTATATTCAATTATTCTTTTGTTTTAATCAACACAGATATTTCAACTAACCAATTCCATCTATAATAACAATGATACTGATTCAGTAGAATTAGCTATTTACATTAATAAAAATACATTATTGTTGCCAAACTACTACTTCATTTCATGCATCTCCAGACAATCTCTGAGGGCCATTTTCCAAAACACTTTCCAAAACATCTTTTGGCACTTTAGATCTTAACAACTTGTGAGTAAGTTTAAAAATGTTTATTTTAAAATGCCATGTAAATATAATCATTTTTTAGTTTATATAAATGAATTATAATCAGAATTTTGTCTGCTGCAGTGTAGTGGTGGGAGAAACTAGGTTCTTGAGATAATACACTTTTTTAACATTTGAAGTCATTTTTATTTTGTTTTCTGTTACAACATATAGCTCTTTAAAAGGAACATGGATCAACCTGAGTTTAGAAGAAGAAACAGGGGGTTTCATATCTTATGAGCATCAAAAGAGGTAAAAGAGCATGGCAGTTTAGCCTAAAGAATAATATATTCAAGCATCAAAATAGAAATTTTGAAGTATTTGAACAGATGCCATTTTGAAGAAACATAGGTCAACTAGTGTCCTTACAGAGAGATGATAATTGTTCCTGACTTGGAAGATGCATTTTCAGGAGTAAAAATTACCTTTTGAGAGCATGTAAACCAGCCATTCAACGACAGTCGATAAAACCATATTTTCCATATCTAGCATTTATGCTAAGGGTCTTGGCCCCATAATTATTGTGTAAGGGTATTCCACTCTGGAAACTTGTCTTCGATTAGGGACAAGAGTATGTGTCTCACTTCATCTTAAAATTCGCACAGGTACTTGGGTCACCAGTAGCTTTAATTTATTTGCATCACCCCCAGGACCCAACATGGTAAAATATCACGAGTCTTCCTGGTATGTAAGTTCTTTAGGCATAAGATGTTAATCGGTGCTGCAGTAAATAAAGAAAAACTAGATTCTCCCTCTACCCTAACTCTGTCCTCCAGAATAGAATAACGTTTTAGTTTAGGAATCTATTTTCCAAGGTGGATGTGACAATCACCAGAGGTGGACTGTGCCAAGTTTCTGTCAGGTGACACTCCTCTTCCACTGAGAAGGTCAAGGCTGAGGGAGTAGAATTAGTTTTAAGAAGTAATCCAAGAGGACAACAGTGTTGCTGTTACTCTGCCAAGAGAACAGTCGATAAAAAGGTGCAAAATGCAACAAAACCTTTAACTCAGAGAAGCATCATCAGCGTCACCAGCAGCAGCAACAGCAGCAGCCACCACCACCACCAGGACCCGCAAATGGACAACAAGCCAGCAGCCAAAATGAACACTTGACTATTAATCTGAAGAATTTTGGGAAACCAGGAGAGAAGACCTTCACCCGACACAACCAGCAATTTGTGGGCAGTCCTCCTCCTGACCTCACTGAGGATGAGAAGAGGAAACTCTTTGAGAAATATGGGATGGCAAGTGGAGTCTTCATTCCTAAGGAGAAGGGCTTTGGCTCTATCCACTGGCAAACAGGAACACTAGGGGAGATCTCGCACGCAGAGCTGGTCAATGTGCCGCTCCATGGAAAGCGGCTGAGTGTGTGCTCTGCCTGCCGCAGCGCACCCAGTGCAGTCCGAAACCTTCCTTGGTGTGTTTCCAACGAACTGCTGGAGGAAGCCTTTTCCATGTTTGGCCAGGTGGAGAGGGCTGTCATCACTGTGGATGATCGAGAAAGGCCCCCAGGGGAAGGAACTTGAATTCTCAGGGAAGCCAGCTGTTCGGAAAGCTCTGGACAGGTGCAGTGAAGGCTCCTTCCTGCTGACCGTATTTACTCAGCCTGTGACTGTGGAGCCCATGGACCAGCTGGATGATGAAGACGGACTTCCCGAGAAGCTGGTGATAAAGAATGAGCCATTTCACACGGAGTGAGAGCAGCCACCCAAATCTGCACAGCCTCGCTCCTCGGAGTATGAGTATGCCACGTGCTGGAAGGCACTCACTGAGACGGAGAAGCAGCAGCAGGACCAAGCGGACCGCAGCATCAAGGGACTTGTGAGAAGCTGGAGACGGAGGCTGCCTGCCATGACACCAGCTCATGCTCATGAGACAGAATTTGATGTAGCATCAAGAACTTTGGAGGATGGAAGCGCTGCACAACCAAGAAAGGCAAAAACGGAAGCAACTGGAGCTCAGACGGGAGGAGGAGCGCAGGCGCTGTGAGGAGGAGATGCGGCGGCAACAGCAAGAAATGAGGCAATTACAGCGGGAAGGATTCAAGGGAACGTGCCCTGATGCAAGAGAACAGGAGATACAGATGGGCCGGGTGGCAATGGGAGGTGCTGTGGGCATCAACAACAGAGTCACCGTGCCCCTGCTCCAGTGCCAGCTGGCACAGCTCCTCCAGGACCTGTCACCATTATGCCAGATGGAACCTTGCGATTGACCCCACCAACAACTGAATGCTTTGGCCCAGCTGTACAGTGGAAGAAATTGGGGCAATTAGTGAAACCCCGCCTCACCCCCACCCTGCGTTCAACCATGCAGCTCCTGGAGCTGAATTTGCTCCAGACGAACATCTCTGATACTAACAAAAATCTCCATGTCTAGTTTTCCATAAACCCTTAAAAGAAGGACCCTAGCCTAGCCTGAATTCTGCCATGGAAAAGTGTTAGAGGTTTCTCCCAATAGTTGGGTCTTCCTTGCCCGCACTACTCTGAGGGAGTTTGGGGGAGGCTGAGGGTGAGGGAGGGGCGGTATTTAACAAATCAGTTCTGTGTGGTTTATCATTTAGCAAGTTGATTCTGTGTGGTGCATTCCTGAAGTCTCCCTTGATTGTTGAGGGCCTGGGGGTGTGGGTGGGGAGGAACTATGGCAAAATGGATCCAGTTAGAGCTCCCATTAATCTTGATCATTCCATTCTTTACTCATCCTGTTGTATTTGCTTTCTTGTTCTTATACCCTGGAAACCCAGAGACACTGCCGCATACACCGCAAAACCAAACCTCCCCCAGTGACCTTAGTCTCGTTGTTCCATTCACTCACAGGTGGGAATCCAGGCAAATGTCCACAGAGGTCACAGACAAGATACATACGGTTCTATTATATCCCATGTATTACCCCTTATGTCCTAAGGAAGACATTTTCTCTTAGAGATTTTCATTTGGATTGTACCTTTAAAAAAATCTCATGTTAAGTTGCCTCCAACTTTTTTCTTGGGTAAGGACAACCCAGGAATGGCCCTTTTGTGTCTTTGATGTTGCTGTTCACAGGTTTCTTGATAGACCTAGTACAATCTTGGGAGCAAGGTTACTTTGTGCTGAAGGTTGGACAGTTGCTCTTACCCTTGCCTATCCTAGGTAGTTATGTTGTGCATTTTTTTCCCCCCACTAGTGTACCATGTTTGATTTGTCCCTGATGTCTTTGGAGTTTTTCTGAGAAATGTAGCAGTAATGCAGTAAACTTATTAAAATACATTTTAAGCCTTAAAAAAAGGGGGGGGGGGGGGGTGAGTGATCCACATGGGAGGCATATTAATGACCCTGATAGCAAGACTTGGTTTTCTGTGGCTTTTTTTTTTTTCCTTTTAATTTACTTCTTTCTTCTCTTCACAGGCAGCAATAGTACGGGAATTGCCATTTCATAGTAAAACTTCCCTCAAGTTACCGCATTAGAAGCACAGTTTAATTACTACATTCATATTAATCATGAGTTTTGTTTTATTTGGCTCAAATACTTAATCAAATTTAGGGAAGCACAAAGAAGTAATAATACAACTAATATTGCAAAGAAGTAAACATATCATAATATAAAAACTCAAAACTATATATCCTACTTATTTTTTTTATATCCTAGTTATTTTTTGCTTAACCCTATTATTTAAGGTGGTATATAGTTACAGGTTGTTTCATTTTTTTGTTCCCCTTCTCATTTATTTGTCATGAGAAGTGTTCAATCAGAAGCCATCACACCTCTTATTAAGAATATTATACAATTTATGTAAGGAGAGGATGGGAAACTATATTGAATAATTGCTATAGACGTTTTCTGATCTGAGAGCCTGTGATTCTGTGAATAATCACCCTGCTTTCCCACTATCATCTCCTAGATTTGAGATTCCCCCAAATTGTCCATATTGTCTTCTGTGATGAAAGTGCCACCTCCTTTTGTTTGTTTGTTCCTTGCAGTCATATATGGCTTAATTTGAGCTCTTTCCAAGTCCCTTGACACATTCTGTCTTTGAAGGCTGGTTCCATATGTGGTAGAAATTTATTTCTTTTCTTATAGCTTATCAACATAGAAATATAATTAGTGGCAATAATATTAACATTAGAAATGGGTAATTACACAAACCATTCTAAGTTTTGATCAAGCTAACAAAAATCAAAAATCCTCCTTCATAGATAATTATTCTAGGTCTCCTTAAATTGAGTACTTTTCTGATACAGTAAGTTGTACTAATGGTAGATGGCTGGCAGGATGAGGGGGAAAAAGTGTAGAGATACATTCAGTGCATAAGTATCAGCTAGGATACTTGTTAAAATCTCCAACTGGTGGCAGGAGTGGGATTGACAAGGGTGTATAGATCTATATGTATGTATGAATGAATATATGCGTGTATAAATAACATACAGTGTTATATTAGTCTCAGGTGTCCAATATAATGATTTACAAATTCTTTATATTTTTCAAAGTTCAATCAAGATAAGTGTATTCTTAAGCCCCTTTCTCTATTTCACCAATCCCCCCACCTCCTTTTCTTCTGGCAACCACCTGTTTGTTTTCTATGTTTAAGAGTCTGGTTTTTTGTTTGTCTCTTTGTTTTCTTTCTTAAATTCCACATATGAGTGAAATTATATGGTATTTGTCTTCCTCTGACTGACTTATTCCACTTAGCATTATACTTTCTAGGTCCATCCATGTCTGTTGCAAATGGAAAGATTTCATTCTTTTTTTCTTTTTTGTGTTTGACTAATATCCCATTGTATCTGTATATCACTCTTTATGCATTTATCTATGGATGGACACTAGGTTGCTTCCATATCTTGGCTATTGTAAGTAATTCTACAATAAACATAGGGATGCATATATCTTTTCAAATTAGTGTTTTCAATTTCTTTGGGTAAATACCCAGTAGTGGGATTATGGTATTTCTATTTTTTAATATTTAGAGGAATCTCCATACTGTTTTCCACAGTGGCTATACCAACTTGCATTCCTACCAGTAGTGCACAAGGGTTCCTTTTTTTCCACATCCTCACCAACACTTATTATTTCTTGTGTTTTTGGGTTTTTTTTTAGAATTTTTATTTATTTGACAGAGATCACAAGTAGGCAGAAAGGCAGGCAGAGAGAGGAAGGGAAGCAGGCTCCCCGCTGAGGAGAGAGCCCAACGTGGGGCTCGATCCCAGGACCCCAAGATCATGACCTGAGCCGAAGGCAGCGGCTTAACCCACTGAGCCACCCAGGTGCCCCTATTTCTTGTGTTTTTTTTATTTTAACCATTCTGAGAGGTGTGAAGTGATATCTCAGTCTTGTTTTGAATGATGTTGAGCATCTTTTCATGTGCCTCTTAGCCATCTCTATGTCCTCATTGGAAAAAATGTCTATTCAGATCCTCTGCCCATTTTTTAAATCAGATTATTTATTAATTTTTTCCATGTTGAATTGTATACATTCTTTATATATTTTGGATATTAACCCCTAATTGGATATATCATGTGCAGATATCTTCTCCATTCAGTAAGTTCCCTTTTTGTTTTGTTGATAGTTCTCTTTGCTGTGCAAAAGCTTTTTGTTTTGGTGTAGTACAGTAGTTTGATTTTGCTTTTGTTTCTTTTGCCTGAGGAGACATACTGAGAAAAATGTTTCTATGGCCAACGTCAAAGGAATTACTGCCTATGTTTTCTTCCAATTGTTTTGTGGTTTTAGCTCTCACATTTAGGTCCTTAATCCATTCTTAGTTTATTTTGTGTATGGTTTAAGAAAATGGTCCAGTTTCATTCTTTTGTATGTAGCTGTCCAACTTTCCCAGGACCATCCCTTGAAGGGACTGTCTTTTCCCCATTGTACATTCTTGCCTCCTTTGTCAAAGCTTAACTGACCATAAAATTATGGGTTTATTTCTGGGCCTGGGCTCTCTATTCTGTTCTGTTGATCTATGTGTCTCTTTTTCTGCAAGTATCACACTGTTTTGATTACTACAGCTTTGCAGTATATCTTGAAGTCTGGGGTTTGTTCTTTCTCAAGATTACTTCAGCTATTTGGGGTCTTCTTGTTTCCATACAAATTTTAAGAATATTAGTTTTTTATTTGAAACATGCTATTGATATTTTGATAGGAATTACATTAAATCTATAGATTGCTTTGAGTAGTATGGACATTTTTAATAATACTGGTTCTTTCAGCATGGAGTTTCTTCCCATTTGTTTGTGTCATCTTTAATTTCTTTTATCAGTGTTTTATTGTTTTTGTAGTACAGGTCTTTCACCTCCTTGGTTGAATTTATTTTCAGGTATTCTGCTATTTTTGGTGGAATTCTAAGTGGGATTGTTTTCTTAATTTCTCTTTCTGCTATTTAATTATTAGCATGTAGAAATGTAGCAGATTTCTGCATATTAACTTTATAACCTGTGACTTTACTGAATTCATTTATCAGTTCTAATAGTTTTTGGGAGGATCTTCACGGTTTTCTGTATATAGTATTATGCCATCTGCAAATAGTGAAAGTTTTACTTCTTCCTTACCCGATTGGTTGTCTTTTATTTTATTTTATTTGTCTGATTGCTGTGCCTAAGACCTATAGCACTATGCTGAATAAAAGTGGTGAGATGGACATCCTTGTCCTATTCCTTATTCTAGAGGAAAAGCTTTTCATCCTTGATAAATGATGTTAGCTGTTGAGGTATTTTTTTTTTTTTAACTGCTGTATTTTTTCAAGGGGTCACTAGATAGTTTTAATGAATTACTATCATTAAAATAAACACTGGCTCAAGAAGTTATTTTCTCTCCAGTAATGATTTATTTATTACCCCAAACACTGTGCCCCTGCTTGAAATGAGAAGATAGACTATGCAGTGTATTTAGTTAGAATTTGATTGGACCTGCCCCTCCCTTTTTTTCCCCTTCGTGGAACTTATATATGGAAAACAGAAAAAATAATAGATGTTTTTAATACTTTACACATATTTATACTTATCACACTGCAGAATATGGTCTACATCTTTAAAATATTATATTTGAGTTTTGAAACAAGAATAACCATATAGTATTATTTTCCTTTACCTGGAAAAACAGCAGCAGTTCTTTCATTTATTTAACTTTTACATACAGGTGACTTAAAACATGGAGGATATTACGAATGAGTTTTCATGCAGGTTGCAATTTTTGCAGTTGAAGTTTATGTCATTTTCTAAATCTGTTCAAGCAGAGATTATCAGATCTAATGTGTATATGACATAAAATATCAGTGCCTAGCAAAGACTCTATTTAGTGAGGCTCTGTCAACTTAGTGTATACGGAGAAGCAGTAGTATAGAACACTAGGAAGAACACTTCAACAAGAGTCAGTAGACCTGAGTTCTGTTGAGAAGTTGTTTTTTAAATGTCTTTCCCTTTCAGTCCTATACAAGTAAACCTCATCAGGTTGGAATAGATTACTGGTAAACCCCCTCCCCATTCTAAAATTATAATTCCATAACTTCTATTTTCTAAGAATCTATATGCACAAGTGTACAAAAGTATATTTAAGCAAGCATATATATATAAAATACATATATAATGGCAAAACAAGAACACAAGTATAGGAAGTCTTTGAAGGGAAAGTACTCAATGAGAATCAGTTTACAGAAGTTTTAATGAGGTGTGTTTGTTGTTTTGAAAACAAAGTTTTCCTATTTTCTGACATAGTATCAAGAACTTCCTCCTTCTGAGAAATGATTCTAAGACACTGTTCTTTTGAAGTTTTTAAAAGTTTTTATTGAACTGCACAGAATAAAGTCTATTTGAACATGATAAGCTGACATAGTAAATCAGAAATGTCAGGCTGTTTTACATTTCAGAGACTCACAGTAATAAAAATTGTTCTTTAATCCATTAAATATAACATCTTTACACAAGAGAATTCTGATATGAAGATCTCTAGGAATTTGAAGAGTTTAATGATATTATTGAGTACTTACAGTTGTTAGTCATGATTTCTGTGTTGTATTTAGGCATCCTAATTATGAATATTTCATCATCTCCTATAATTTTGTAACTTCTTTTAAATTTATTTGTATCACAGTGTGCTCTACTGAGCAGAAACCCAAAACATAATTAAAATATGAAACACTTACACAATTCAGACATGGTGTTTAGGTTTTCTTTCTTTTCAGTACCTCTTTTAGCTCATCTACTAGTAGAAAGTACAGTGATTCTCTAAGTGATGTAGTTAGTCTTTGCCTGAATTATTTTGGGAGGGAAACTTTTCAAAGGATCTGTTTAATCTAAATTATGTCCATTCTTTTATTCTCATTTTCACCTTTCTAATGTGAGGTGGATTTATCAGAGAATAGTATAATGGTGTTTTGAAGTTACCTATGGAATTCTCTACCTCATATTTTTCATGGATTATTTTTCTCTAGGTCAGGTATCTCTTATTGGTACTATTTTTTCACATCACTGTTTTATCATGAATAAACTAACAAAATAATTTTAATTTCAAGATGAGTGAGTGTTTTTCATGTTCTTTTGAGGTCCGTCTTTATACAGACTCTTAATAAAGCTTTAAACCTGACTTATTTGAATAAGTATTTTTTTAGATTATCATTTATTATATCAGTTATTTGGTTTATCCAGTAGACATATTTAAATGCACTGAAGGTTTTCTATACAGAATAGAATACGGTGAAGGATGGTAGTCTAGTAGGCAAGAGAACTGGTTTCTGATTCTAATATTGCTATTTTCCTTAATTGCTATGTAATCCTAGGCAACACAACATAACCTTGACTTTTAATTTTCTCACCACAAACCATGTAAAAGGTCCCTTGTTACTACAGCATTCAAGAATAGACGAGAGAACTAATATGGGGAAATACATGCAGATGAAATATAAATTATATGCATGATTGGATTATATAACCTTTAAGGTTCTTTACAATTTTAAGAGTCTATTGCTTCATATACAAAATTATGAATTATCCTTTAGATGTGGATCATCGTATTTCAGTTATCAAGACAAATTTCCAGTTCTCTTTCGAGCTGTGTGTGTGTGTAAACATGCATGCATGTGTGGGTTTGACCAAGCTTATGCTGTAATATTTTATACATTTATTATTTTGTATGTTTATTATGCATCTGTCATGTGACTGGCACTGTTTGGACACTAGTTTACATTAGAGGAACACACACACAAATTATTTATATACCAGAAAGTGATAAGTGCTAATGAAAACATAGAACAGAGGAAAAGAAAAGGGAATTAGGCTGCATTTTTTGTTTAGGTGGTCAGATTTGACCTCATTGAGAAGGTGACATCTGAGCAAAGACTTGAAATACTTCAAGAAAATAAGCAAGCAGTTATCTAGAGGACAACATTTCATGAAAGAGTTATACTAGCACAAGCCTATAAAGCATAAATATGCCTAGAAAGTTCACTGGATAGTAAAGTCAGGCAGTTGGAGATGAATGGGTGAGGAAATGGTTAGATCAGAAAGGAAGGGGAGGCTGACCTTGTAATTACTCTAGGGTCTTGTGACTTGAGTTTGACTCTGCAAAGAGGAACTAGTAGATGGTTTGGAGCAGAGGAAAGATGTGATCTAATTTGGATTTTACTCTGACTGTTGTCTTGAGAGAGTTTGCAGATAGATGGAAACAGGAACCAGTTAATAAATGATTAGAGTAATAATGATAGTTTGGTATCAAGGGAGTAGCAATGGAAATTTTGAGGATTGGGTTCTGACTATATTTGACGATATTACTACAGGAGTTCCAACAAATTTGATATGAATGTGAAAGTAGAAAAATCTGGAATGAAGCCAAGAGTTTTGTTTCAGCAGCTGGAAGGATGGGCCATCCCTTTAAGTGAGAATTGGAAAAGACTCAATAAAATAGGTTAGCAGGGACAAGGGAGATGAGAAGTTCAGCTTTACATGTGTTAATTTGGAGATATCTATTTGACATCTCAGTGGATCTGTCAGGTAGGCAGTTGTATATATGAGTTTGAAATTCAGAAGACACATCTGGGAAAGGCATATAAATTTGGGTAATATGGGCATATTGCTGTTATTAAAGTTATGTGCTGATTGAGGTAACAGTGTAGTGGTTGTAGGCAGAGAAGAAGAAAGAATAAAGAACTGAGATCAGGGAACTCCAGTGTTAAGAGATCTGGAAGAGGAAGAGAAACCAACAGAGGAGACTGAGGTGGAACATTATTGTGTTGCTGGGAGAGAAGCAAGAGTGTGGTATAGTGGAAGCCAAGTGAAGAAAATACATGAAGGGCAATATACTTGATGTTGATGAGTTTCAAGAATTGAAAAGTGACCACTGGATAGAGCAATCTGGATGTAATTGGTGATCTTGACAAGAATCATTTTGGTGTAATAATCAGGGGGAAATCTGATTGGCAAGGATTCCAGAAGAAGAAGAGAAAAGGAATTCTGTGTTACTGAGTATAGTCAAATATCTCAAGATATTTTGCTACAAAAGAGAAAAGATAATCAGAGTTATAGTTGTTAGGTGAAATGGGACTTAATGGAGGATTTTTAAGATGAGAAAAGAATAACATTTTTTGCTGGTGGTATTCATCTCTACTACATAAGAAAAAATAATAATGTAGATAAGAGGGAATAAATTCCATTGTGTGGTCCTTGGATAGGTGATAGGAAATTGTACTTAGTACACAAGGGAAGGTTTTAGAAAGGAGTAAATATCATTTATTTCCAGAAACCTGATAGGGAGCAGAATGTATGGGTTCAGTTGCAGATTGACATATGTGGCTATAAGAGTTCCTGGAGATTCTTTCTCATTGCTTTAATTTTCTCAGTGAAAAAAAAAAAAAAAAAGAAGCAAAGTCATCAAATTGGAGTATTAGGATGAATGTGTTGGAAATTTAAGAAGAAAGTAGAAAAGGGGTGCCTGGGTGTCACAGTTGGTTAAGCATCTGCCTTCAGCTGGGGTCATTGTTCTGGGTTTGTGGGTTCTGGGATTGAGCCCCATGTTGGTCTCTTCCCTCAGCTCAGTGGGGAGTCTGTCTCATCCCCCCCCCCCCCCCCCCCCCCCCCGCTCATTCTCTTTCTCATGTGCTCTCACTCACTCTCAAATAAATGAAAAAAAGTCTTTGAAGAAGAAAGGAGAAGGTATGAAATAGTACTACAGGATAGTAGAAAATACATAAACTAGTGAAATATAGTTGATTGTGGGTAGGCTTGGGGGACCTCCAAGAGTTTGTCAAACTGAATTTAAGGTGAGATCATTCAGAGCTGTCCTGTATTTCTGCATGCATAATTAGCTGCCCTATGCAAGTGCTGAAGAGGCAGAGTTAGATTTAAGCAGGATTGTAATTTGCCTAGTAAAGGTTGTTGAGGGACATTGAGATGTTTATAGTTCAATTGATTGATGGTCCCAGGGGATTGTTAGAGCTGAGATACTAGAGTAATTGGGCTGAAAAGATAGGAGATGATGGTCAGAGAACTGGATACATGAAACCAATTATGGAAGTATGGGCGTTCCTTGTAATGAATAGGTCTAGAAATGGCCAGGGCACTGATTAGTTAAAATAATATGAAGGACAAGATATTTAGAGGAAAGAAGATCAAGCAATCAAAAGGCCAAATTTCAGGAAGGATCATATATGTATATATTGAAAGTATCTAGAATTAAATCAAGAGTTATGTTGGAAAGAGAGACAGGATCTAAAATACGTGAGAAACATGGAGGGGTTAATTGCAAGATAATCCAGCGACTGCAGCAATGAAGGTAATGAGCAATGTAATCTAATGACAATGAAGTAAATGCCAGAATTTATAGGGAGCAGGGAAGGAAAATGGTGTAGAAACAATCCTAAGAATGAAAGTGGCCATCTTTCAATAGGACCACATTATAATAGGCAATCTCTTATGTGATTTTTAAAACTTTCTACAGCTAGCATAATATAGAAACTCATTAAATAATAGCAACTAATCAATTTAAGTGTTGATATTTAGAATAGAGAAGTAAAGTGCTTCAAACAAATATGTCGTAAAAAATATGTAGGTATGGGGTGCCTGGGTGGCTCAGTGGGTTGAAGCCTCTGCCTTTGGCTCATGTCATGATCCCAGGGTCCTGGGATCCAGCCCCACATTGGGCTCTCTGCTCAGCAGGGAGCTTGCTTCCCCCCTCTCTCTCTGCCTGCCACTCTGCCTACTTGTGATCTCTGTCTGTCACGTAAATAAATAAAATCTTTAAAAAATATATGTAGGTGAACAATGCTAGAGAGAGTTCTGTGTTAGAAAGAAAAAGTATGAAAGAATAAGACAGTTGTGGGTTTCAGTCACAGCTCTGCCACTTACGAGCTACGTTCTTTCTTAACTTTCATCTCTGCTATGAGGAGAAAAACTACTACCTCATGGAGTTATTGTGAGGGGTAAGAACAACGATTTATGTAAAACACCTGGCACTGAAAAAACATCTAATTAATGTTAGTTCCCTCCCTTTAAAGTATTCAAATACTGAACATCTTTACAAGGTACCACAACAAAGACTTCTAGGGTACATAATGTCTATTTCCATCACCATGGATAAATGATTCATGAAGTCATTCATACACACCAACTATGTGTTATTTCAGTGACTTGAAAATGTGCTTGTGGACTCTTACTGTTTTTTTTTTTTTTTTCAATTTCTGGCTGTATATCACTTATTATAACATCTACTGGAAACAACAGTCACAAAAAGAAAATCTAGACATTATCATTTTCTTTTTAGTGAATTATAAAGTGAGCAGTAAGGTTTTTTTTTACTTTCCTAAATTACGTGGATATATAATTAGCATGATCATTGGATAACATAAAACTGCATTAAATAATTATTTAGAATATTTCATGAATAGTGAAATGCATATAACTGAATGATAATGTGATGAGATGGAAAATGATATGTATTTTCTGTTAAAATACACTGATGTTGAATTAATCTTATTAAATGATTGTAATTGGTTGTATAGAGAATTTTAAAAATTTATTTATTTATTTGAGAGAGAAAGAGAGAGCACGATCCATGGGGAGGGGCAGAAGAAGAGAATCTTTTAGACAAATTCCACACTGAACACAGAGCCTGACTCAGGGCTGGATCCCACCACCTATAAGATCATGACCCAAGCCGAAACCAAGAGTTGGGCGCTTAACCACCTGAGCTACCCAGGTGCTCCAGTTATATAGAGAACTTTAAAGAGCATGAAGATAAATTTCTGTCCTTTATATGATCAATGAGGGGTAAAAACTGATGCAAGACAAACAAGGAGTGGAGGAGGAGCTTTACCATATGTTGTATGATAGCTAGAAGATAAGATAGAAGTCCCAGAGCATATCATACAGTCCTTTGATAGCTAGAAGATAAGATAGAAGTCCTGGAGGATCTAGGACTTCTGCCATTCCCTATAATCTTGTAGTCCTTGTTGAATCCTCTTCATGTGGCCAGTAGAAGAGTACAAAGAACGAGAGTGCATGAAGCATTTAAAAAGTGCTGTAAGTCATGACGCCTTAAAGTGGTGAGCATTATGTTTGCCTACTTGCCACTGGCCAGAACTTTCCAGATGAAACACCCAGATAAAAGGAGTCTGGGAAATGCAGTCTAAATGTATGTCAAGGGGCATACGGGCTTACAGGTGTACCAGTTGGTACATTCCAGAGCTGAGCTGATGTGTTACTAGATGTTACATTAGAAGGATGAATACTGTGTATTATAAAAATATGGAAAATGGGTGGATCAGTTTAAGCTATCTGGGTACTAGCCAGGCAGATACTGTTTCACAGAGGGATGGATGGTATAGTGTGCCTTGCAAGACACCGAAAATTTGGTCAAGTGTATTTTTCAGGGAGTGAATAACAGTGAGAGTAGGAAAGAACATGTAATACATTTCAACAATGAAATTCATCTAAGTACTCAAATGACTTGTCTAAGGAATCACAGTTATCCTGAATCTACATCTGGATATAGGCCTAATAAATTCTATGGTTTCAGATTGTTATGAAGGAAATCATATTTCCTGTTATCTTAATTATACCAACTGCACTGTGCATATCTTACGTAGAAAGGGTCTTGACTGGATTGTCTTATTACTTTGAAAAGTAGCTTAATTTAGCCACAGTTTAGGGAAAAATAGAATAACTAATATGACACACAAGTGGATATACATTAGAAAACAAATTATGGAGAACAGACTATGCCGCCTACTCAGAACTGAACCAGACGACATCGAGTGTATAGGAACAGATATTGCAGTAATGAGAGCACAGCTGTTTAGGATTATGCTGAAATGTAGGAAACATTATTCATGGAACAAAGAAAGGAAACCAAAGAGAACAGCTTTAAAACAGCACCTTCATATTTAGCCTTGTATTGCATATTTTACATATTTTAATCATATCTCACTTTCTTCCAAAATAGACTTGAGGCGGTTTATAACAAGATAATGTTACGATAGCACAGACGCAAAGACAAGACAAGATGGGCTAGTGGTGGAATAATACCAGATTACTCACACTAGATTACTAATGCTCAGGGTAAACTTGAATTTAGGACAAACGTTTGGCATTTAGCTTCTTGGCACTCGAGTCAAAAAAGAAAAACAAAACTATGTTATATCACTTGGTAAAATAATATATTCTTTAGTAAAAAGGAGCAGGTGGTTTTTTATTCTCCCATCGTCCTCATCTCTAAGAGGGACTTATTTCACAATTATTTCATAAGGCAGTTTTACAAGAGATGGCTTCAGCAACATCCTATAAATAAATACTGAACTTCTATTTCTTGCTTGGCTCTCTGCTGAGTTCTTGGGACACACAGCTGAATATGAAGCATCCTTACCCTTAAGGAGCTCACAGCTAGTATAAATCTAATTGGGCAGTAAATGTAATAAATGGGTTACTTGCAAGACATAATGGTAGCCCAAAGGAAAGAGTGTCAGCACAGTCAAAGAGACAAGACCTCACAGGGGGAGAAATGTTGAACTGATCTTAAAGTGTGAATAGGTCAAGGATTAAAAGAAAAATGAGCAGAACTTTCTCTTCTCTCAAAAAACAAAAACTTAGTTTTATGCAGATACTTGGGAGAGAATTTCTTTGAAGAACCAAAACAGTGTAATTCAGATGCCTAAAATTTTGAAACTTTTGGCTAAAAAGTGCTAAAATTAGAGGAATGAAGTTTTGACTGATCCCTTCAGCTTTACTTGAAAGTAATTAACTGTATATTTTTCACCTCGTGGTATGCTTTCCCACAGCATAAGTAGCAAGATGGAAATATCTCCCTTTTTTTTTTTTTAACTAAGTCTGGATTATTTTTAATTGTAGTAAAATATATGTAACAAAATTTACTTTCTTAACCATTTTAAGTATATAGGTCAGTACTGTTAAATATGTTTACATTATTGTTCAACCAATCTCCAGAAATACTTCATCTTCTAAAACTGAAACTCTACACATGAAACAAACCACATTTGCCCCCTCTTCCCCTCTTCCTATCCCCTGGCAGGCACCACTGTACTTTCTGTTTCTGTGAATGTAACTACTCTGGATCTCTCGTATAAATGCAGTCATACGGTTATTTTCTTTTTTTTGCAATTAGGCTGTTTCACTTAGCATAATGTTCTGAAGGTTGATCTGTGTTGGATAGCATACAGTGTGTCGAATGTCCTTCCTTTTTAAGGCCAAATAATATTCTTTAGTGTGTATATACCACATTATAGTTAACCATTCATTCATCGATGGGCGTTTCTACCTTTTAATTATGGTAAATAATCCTTCTAGGAATATGAGTGCACAGATATCTCTTAGAGACACTGCTTTCATTTCTTTTGCATATATACACCCAGACATGGAATTGTTGGATCATATGGTAATTCTATTTTTAATTATTTGAGGAGTGATTATACAGTTTTCTGTAGCAGCTGCATCATTTTATATTTGCATCAACGATGCATAGGATTAGTGATCTTGTAAAAGGACACCTGAGAAAGCTAGCTTACCCCCAGCCGTGCAAGGTTACAGCTGGAAGGTGCCCTGTGAGAACCAGAAAGCAGGCTCTCACCCAACATCAAATATGCTATGCCTGATGTTGGTCTCTCCAGCCTCCAGGAATGTGAGAAATGAATTTTGTTGTTAGAGGCCACCCAGTCTATGGTATCTTGTTGTAGCGGCCCAAACAGACTCAGACACCTTCCCAAGAAGATTAGTAGAGGCATGGCTGCTGGGAGCACTGACTTCCTTTGGTGGGCTTTCTCTGGCAGAACTTTAAGAAGCCATTTGTGATCGTGCTATTCAAGTCTCCCATGATCATGTGATTGTTCAAATGATATTTAAGGATTGAAAAAGCTATCGATTTAGAACTAAACAAAGGTGGCCCACCCACCTTGTCAAAGAGAATACAGACCTCGATAAAAACCCAGATCTTACCTAAGAAGGAGTTGAGCTCTAAGTACTTTGGTACCTGCAACAGAACAAAGAAGTAGTTCCTCTGATAGGAGCAGAGATCAAAGCAGCCAGCCTGTTCTGTCCTCTGTGAGACAGACCTTAGCACCGCATTGTGAACACATGCATTTTCCCAGATCCAGCATGCTAACAAGTGGCATGAAAGACCAAAAAGAAAGGGGCTTATCCTGCTGCACTTTAGGAAGTGCTGCCATTATTGAACGTACGTTTGGGGATTATTCATCTCTCTGCTTTTTAGAAATATAGGAGTATGTATTTCTAAATTTATATATATTTGTTTTACTGTTGCTCCTTAGTTCTTGTAGTTTATTATAATGTGCTTGGAGGAAAGGTCATGCCTGCCTCCTTAGCGTGGCAGTAGAGGAGGATTTGGACATAAGTAGCCTGGGTAGATAATCCTTAATAATACACCAAATGCTCAATAAGTGTTTGTTGACTATGTGAATACACATATTGACACGTATCTGTGCGATAAGTTTTGAAGAATAAGTTTAGTTGACCCACCCTAGAATGGGTCGTCCCACTCCTTTAATATCTCATCATGTCTCCCGTTTATGACACAGCCTCTTTCTCAATTTTCCAAAGAAATTTACTTTTGTTCTTGTACATTCACATAAGCAAGATCTACCTTGTTTTCCTGCTGCCTCTCATGGGACTAATTAGATGGGTATCTGGAGTTGTGTGGGAAGCCCAAGGCCATCACTACCACCACTACCACATGTCCAAGCTACCCGATCTAACCCCCTACCACCAAGCATGCATGCACGTGCGGCATGCACACACACACACACACACACAAACACGATGTTTTCCCAGGGAATGTAGACCTTTTAATACTGTCTTTCTGGAATTAATGCACCCGTCTGGTTGTTTAACGTAGTGAGATAAATACAAGTAAAATGGCCTGATGCACAGCCACAAGTCTCCAATAATCTCTTTAGGGGGATCATTGCAGACACACCTTGATCTTGATTTTCTTCCCTGCCACCCACCCCCTGGAGTGTGTAGCTCCTATGCTGGTTACTCAGATATGCCCAGCTGCGAAGTCTCTCAGGGAACCTAACTAAGGGAAGCTCTTCCATTTCTATATTATTCAAGATCCTATGCAAGTTTATTTACCCAACAAATGTTTTTGTTTTAAGACTTGATTTCTTTATTTCGGGAGAGAAGAGAGAGCAGGGGAAGGGGCAAAGGGAGAGGAAGAGAGAGAATCTCAAGCAGACACCAGGCTCAGTTTGGAGCCTGTCTCTCGGCTCAATCCCCTGACCCTGGGAGATCATGACCTCACACGAAACCAAGATTCAATGCTCCACCAACTGAGTCACCTAAGCACCCCAATCCGACAAGTGTCTTTAAGCAGCTGTTATAACCCAGATGGTGTTCTAGATTCTTCTATCACCAATCATTTGCATACAAAGAGTGGCCCCCTTGGGGCTTTAATTTCACTATTATTTATCATTTATGCTGTTATTTGGCTATCTGTTACTCCTTTCAGTCTGTGGCCCATTACAGATATCATAATAACAATGACATCATAATTTTATTTGTTATTCCTTCCATATAGTACTTTTTGGGTACCTTTACAAATGTAACAAACAGTAATTGCATTAATTATATATGTGATATGTATATGTACTGTATGAATTCGTCTATATTCTTTAATGGTTAAGAATTCTGATAATTTTATGTAACATTACATAAATGAAGTTTTACCAATCTGGCAGGCATATATAACACTATCATTTTATGAGGTAACTTTATGAGCATTTATAAAAACTACTAAATTATTAAATTTTTCATCTGTTACCTTTAAATATAGGTGCTATACATGTTCCGTTCAAGAAAACAGATATCATTTTTACTGAGTGAGCATAGTTCATTTTCTCAACCAGCTTGTTTTATTAAATTGCAGAATCCCATGCTAATACAATGTTAAGATTGCAAATTTCAGCCTTCATAACTCAAAAAAGTAAAAAGTTATAGTTTCCATAACAGCATCAATTTCCTTCCATTTCTTTTGCCTTATAATAAAGTGTACACTCAGAACACTAACCAGCAATTCAGGAATTATATATAATCAGTTTTGGACAAGTTAATGTTACTAAGAGGATCTTAACTTTCATATTCTCTGATTTGTTTTTAAATTTACAGCTTTAACAGTGCACTAATGGAAAGATTTTGCATTTAATTTTCTAATTTTTATGAAGCAGACAAGAACAGATAATAAAGGTGGAAATGTTGATAATGATTATTTCAGTATGATGACTATTTCATTAGTGAATTTAGAGGTAATCCTGTGAATTTTTCATCAGTGTGTTTGATTTCAGAATGTTTATGCTTATAATATCCATGTTATTTCTACCTCAGGTCCTTAGAAAATTTGAACTTAGGGACAGATTGCTATTCACATGATAGCCCATGGCTGAACACCTTCAACATAAACTGCAAGTAAAATTAATTTCCACGTCCTACACTGTGGTTCCAATCATACTTATGTTTTGATAAATACTGATTTAAGTAATATACACCCAGGTCCACTTTGTGTATTTAAACATTAAATTACATGTAAACTACAATAACACAAAAACGAGTCCAAAGAAAAATTGATCTTAAACTGGCATATCCCTATTAAGTGTTGCTATAAAGCTATTTCAGTTTAGTCACTGAAATATAAATGGATTTAATTATTGACAGGATAATGACTTTAATCAAATTATACTTCTTAAAATCTTACAGAATTATCTATATCAGCTATGAAAATTATTGTAGTATGGTAGAAAATCCATAAATTTTTAGAGAGCATTGTTATGTATTATCCATTATGTATTGCATATCCTTTATATTGCATATAATAGTTCACATTTCATATTATATATTCTGTTTTATAAGGTACATTCATAGTACATATTATATGTCATATATTACATACTGTATATATGCTTTTAAAAAATTTTTAATTTTTTAAAAATTATGTTGGGGCACATGAGAGGCTCAGTCGGTTAAGTATCTACCTTTGGTTCAGGTCATGATCCCAGGGTCCTGGGATCCAAACCCCACACCAGACTCCTTGTTTTGCGGGAAGCCTGCTTCTCCCTCTTCCCCTGCTTGTATTCCCTCTCTCGCTGTGTCTCTCTCTGTCAAATAAATAAAATCTTTTCAAAAAATAAAAAAAATAAAAATTTACTTATGTGTTTAAATCAGGTCACTTACAAAATCCAACAGAATACACAGAGACAAAATTCAAGGTTATACTCAGCACAGGCTCTCTCTAAGCCCCTGGCATTGTTGGCAACAAATACAAATACACTATAAAGAAGTGCACAGTAAAACTGGCCCTGTGATTTAACAATTTTATTTATTGGTTCTTGTTCAGAGATCAGGTACTTGGGTTCAGGGTTGTGGACTTCATATGATTTATTTTCAAAGTTCAAATAAAGGTAGACCTGGTAGGCAGTTGTCTTCGCTCTGTGATTTGACATGTTCCAAAATGTTCGCATGCTAAAACATGTATCTCTATCAGTTGGTCATGAACTCTGCCAACTCCTGGTATTATATTCTCTGCCATCTTCTACGCCAGTGGCTATTAACCTTGTCTGGGTCACAGACCTCTTTTTGAAAATATGGAAGAAAGCAGTAGACATTCTTCCCCCCAAAATGGTATTCATGTATCTTCAAGCCAACCCCAGGAAGGTTTAAACCTTTGCTCTTACAAGTCTTTGGAAGAAACGTGTCTAAAAATGGTTTTAGGATTTTGCCAATTGGCGATAATATGTAGGCATATTAGTCCTAGTATGTCATTTAGTTTATGTGTGTGTTACATATTACAATAATGTGTTGTCTTCTGGTAATTAGGTAGAATCTTAAAGAATTGAGACGTATGACTTAAATAATTCAAATAGTACTAAACTAAGTCCACATTTGTAGATAATTCAGAGAAAACTCTTTTGCATTCATTAACTGATAACTATTAAGTATCAGCTGTACTTCAAATGTTTACTATGCCCCGGGCATAAAGTGAAGATAAGTTAAAGTTTCTAACTTCAAGGAGAACATAGTCTAGGAATGAGAAAAACATACCAAATAATGGTTACAACAAAATGAGAAGAATTTGAAGGAAAGAACTGAAAATAATTCTCAACATTTATCAACAACTTCCTAGATACCAGGCTATGTGATGATACTTTCTATGAATTTAGATAATGCTTTATATTAATTACCTCTGTCTTTGCAACCATATATGATAAATACCTTTACTTTTTTTTTTTTCTTCCTTACAAAGGCAAGCAGTGTAACACACAGAGCCTGAGTAATTTGCCAAGGTTACTCAGCTGGGAAGAGGCGGAGGAAGGAATTGAGGCCAGTACTGTTGACAAGAACCTCATCTTTCAATATTGCAGTATTTAAATTTGCTTTATCAAAAGCTAGTGTTAGTAGAAAATGAAGTATGAGTAGGAGGAGAAGAAGATTACGGGAAGGAAACTAGGTACAGGGCAATTTTTTGAGATGTGGAAGGCTTTAACTAATTCAGTCTTAATAGCGCTGGACAGAAATGAATATATGTAAGAGATTGGACATACTGACTAATTAGATATAAGGGTTTAAGGGGAAAGAAAAATCAAGAGTGACTCCTAGATTTCTGGCTTCAGTGACTTGTGTAAGGATGGTACCTAAGATAGGAAATGAAAGAGGAATAGCCTGGGGGAAAAGGAATAACCAATGATGATTTGACCACTGATCAATTAAGCATCTTAAAGTAGTGCTGCCTGTAGGACATCTGGTGGACCATTGAGCATATGGGTCTGGAGTTCCAGAAAGGGTTTTGAGTTAGTATAAGATCACTCAAATTGCACTCCACTGATCACTGGAGATTTCTGAAACACTTTTGGGGAATTCACACAGTCACACTACTTAAATATTATTCTATGGCAGTATTTGCCTTTTTCACTGTATTGACATTCGTACCAATGTTGCCAAAACAATGAGTAAAGGTACCTGAACACAAACAAAGGCAGTGGCCCCAGATTGTCATATCCTCGTCACATTTTGCTGGTGAAAATTAAAAACTGGTTTCACTAAACAGTGTGGAAGCAATGAAAAGCTATTAATTTTATTAAATCTCAACCTTTGAAGTTTTTAATATTTAGAAATATGTCGTGTGATGAAATGCTAAATATACCTAAAGCACTCCTTTAAACAGAATGCCCCCGATTGTCTCAAGAAGAAACCCTTGTGCACTTGTTCAAGTGGCAAACCAAATTAGCCACTCTTTTTTATAATTTTTTTTTTTTTTTCTGAAAGAAGAACTGACAGGGACAGGCCGACCATGGTTATTCAGTTGTGGATATTTGGCAGACATTTTCTCAAAAATTAATGAAGTGAGCCTGTTATAACCATGATTATGAGGTTTACAACCTCCTAAAACTTAAAGACTTTTCTGATATGACTGGTGATAATGTTGAAAAATGTCAATATCTGTATTATATATACATATGTGTGTGTATATAATATGATGATATGATGTTGAAATGTGTCAACATTTGAAAAATGAATGTAGCTCAAGGGACTAATATTTGATAGATGTCCAATGCAGGATGTTGCAAAATTATGCAGGGGTAAAAGGTCTGTTCAAAGTGTAAGCTAGAGGAACAGATTTTAATGCAAGAGAAAATGAAAAATTCATAGATATGGTTTCACATTCCACCTTGTTACTAATCTTTAAAAAGTGCCACTTGTCAGGGCGCCTGGGCAGCTCAGTGGGTTAACCGTCTGCCTTCGGCTCAGGTCACGATCTCAGGGTCCTGGGATTGAGTCCCGCATGGGGCTCCCTGCTCTGCAGGGAGCCTGTTTCCCCCCTCTCTCTGCCTGCCTCTCTGCCTACTTGGGATGTCTCTCTCTCTCTCTGTGTCAAATAAATAAATTAAAAATTTAAAAAAAAAAGTGCCACTTGTCGAGATTTGGTATAGTATCAAAAAAGAAATATCCCCAGCTATCTAAAAATACTAATAAAATATACGATTCCTTCCCAAGTATTTATCTGTGTGAGACAGGATTGTCTTCATATATTTCAACCAAAAAAGCATATCTTAACAGATCAATACAGTAGCAGATAGGAGAATCCTGCTTTCTTCTATCAAGCCAGTCATTAAGGAGATTTGTAAAAATGCAAAAAAAAAGTCACTTTTCTAATTTATTTTACAAAATATAGTTACTATTCATAGTAAGGATGTTATTTTTGTGAACAACTAGTCAATTTATTATTGCTCTTTTTAAAGAAATCCATTAAAAGTTTAAATTAAAAAATTAGACTGTATTAGTTGATTTGGAAGCAGCTTCAGCCTCAGTTCTAAAGCAAAGATATATCTCAGCCATTTGCCATTCTTAGAGGTTTATTTTAGATAATCTTTATGGTCTTTTACATAAGACATCCATTGCATAAATGGGTGCACACACTTCAAGAACCGTGTGACTAAGGAGACCTTGATAAAGGCAAATATGCTTCAAAAGATTTTTTTATTTTGCTCGAGCAACTTTAATTACAAATTCTCTAAAGAAAATTCATCACAAACATTTTATATACAAGATATGTAAACTGTAATACTCTTTAGTTTTGATGTGTATCCAAAATATATGTCCACTTGAATATTGGAAGGGGTGAAGAAGTCATCAAGTGAATGTCCAGGTAAACTTCATCATTTTTCTTCAGTCTAAAGAAGCAAGAAGTGACCTTCACTCCCTTGCTCGCTTTCTATTGAAGCTCACCAGCATCTCGGCTTCTTCTAGTAGAAAATTCATGCAGTGGAAATCACATCTTCATCATTTTTTTATCATCATCTGTCATTTCTGAGGAACTTTACTTAATATTTCTAAATCCTTCATGAAAATTCTTTATAAACCAAAACCTCTCTAATCTCTCGAGCAAATTTGCATGATTAACTTATACCTAGATATGTAGAGAACATTGTATTACTGTTTTTTTTTTTCTAAATTCTTACAGTAAGGAACATTTACAGTGTTACATTTTAGAGGTAAGAGCTCCTAGGATATTCAGTAATTCATTTAGATGACGAAAACTGATGAGAAAGGACAAACCAGTCTCAGTCGGAGTATGATTTCTGTGATTCCTGTGTTAACCTTGAACCAAGGGAGGGCTCCTAATCCTTTCTGCCAACCCTGTATCAGTAATGCTGTCATGGAAAACTACTGGGATGTTATATGCTCCCTGAGCAGACAGAATGCCATCCCTGGTGATTATATAATTATAACATTTTTTCATAATGTCATGAAATAATGTGTGCTTTCCTATGTATGCCTGTAACATCATACAAGCTCTAATTACACTGCTGATCATATAGCTACCTTAAGGATAATAGCAAGTATTAGTCTTTTTCTTAAAAACATAAAATCTAAATGTATCTTAATGGGAGTTTTAAATTATAGATGAAAATTTTGAATGATCACAGGTCCTACAGGAGTGTATCATGACAATAGGTAAGAAATGAGATGATGATAACATCAAAATTCTGTTGCCATGACTTAACTCCAATAGTTGAATGGAGTAGAGGAACCCAGTTTGGCTCATAGTTTGGGTGGAGCCAAGTGTGGAATTTTGAAAAGCCATCCAATTGGTCAAATCAAGAAATAGCTGAGGGGCGCCTGGGTGGCTCAGTGGGTTAAGCCGCTGCCTTCGGCTCGGGTCATGATCTCAGGGTCCTGGGATCGAGTCCCGCATCGGGCTCTCTGCTCGGCGGGGAGCCTGCTTCCTTCTCTCACTCTCTGCCTGTCTCTCTGCCTACTTGTGATCTCTCTGTGTCAAATAAATAAATAAAATCTTAAAAAAAAAAAAAAGAAAGAAAGAAAGAAATAGCTGAAATGGAAACAGGAAAAAAATCATGATCATGATTTCCATATCCATGCCCACCTTTGCTACCAGCTTCTTCTTGTCTTGTGATATTTCTTATCCAGCACGGACTAAGCCTCTATTTCACAGCATTCTCATCCTCCACATATATTCTTTTATTTTGGTTTTACACTCCACACTAATCTCAAGCTCTGTGCAAATCCATCATTCTCTTCTCTTGTTATTTCCAGGCTAGGTGGCCTTGCTGGAAAAAAGTGCATGACCCTGTGGATAGGTGTCTTTGAAAAGCTAGGGTTCCAGACCAAGCTGCACTCTTCAGTTCTGCTCTGCCCTTAGGGAGCTTTTTCTTTTTCTGTCCTCTCTACTTCACACCATCTTTCATATCTCTCATAATACATTTACCCCTCCTTACAGGTTTATTCTTTCCCTAATTTATATCTTTTCTAACTGTTCAATGTAAAAATAGTCAGAATAGCCTACATTGATTAAGCAAGTGTCACCAGAAATTAGAATCAGGGCTTAGCAGTTTCTTTTAATTCTAATATTAGTAGAAATTAAGTATTTATTGTTATTATCCAGTTTGATGAAAGTAAAGAACAACTTACCCAGTTATTAACTTTGGAGTCAAAATTCAAAGTCAGGGTTTTATGACTCCCCAACCCACATCGTTTCCATTACAATGCGCTCTTCCTGTTTTATCCTGGGACTCTTAAGTATTTTCACTTTGCTATCCTTGTAGTATTTTAAATCTTTCTAAAAATTACTTTCCTCTGTAATACAGAGTCTTAAATTCACTCCTTTATGTATGCATGTATATAACCTTATAATATTACTGCAACAAATAAAATATCACAAGCATTATAAGATTTTTTCAAAAATTAAATAATTTTATTTCCTGCTTTCTAGAGGATCAGAGTCAAATAAGGGAGATAAGGATTACGTAAATACAAGCAGTATATTAGTTTTTCAGGGCTTCTACACCAAAATACCATGAACTGAGTGACTTAAACAACCGAAATTGATTTCTCACAATCCTAGAGGCTGAAGTCCAAGATCAAGGTGTGTGCAGGTGGGGTTCTCCTGAGTCTTCTCAGTGTGTACATACCTGCCTTCTGGCTGTATCGGAACATGGACTTTTCTCTATGCGTGTGTACTCGTGATGTCTCTTCTTATAAGGACACCAGCCCTACAGATTAAGGCTCCACCTTCTCACCTCATTTAGCTTCAATTATCTTTTTAAAGGCACAATTTTTAAATGGGGTGGAGGTGGCTAACACTTGAATCTTGGTAGAACATAATCCAATGTAGTAGGTAACAAATATGACAATTATTTCCAGTGAGTTAAAAAAAAAGTTACTATAGGTGTTTTGAAATTTAAGAGTTAAGAATAGTATAGATGGAAGTGATTCTGACACATATGCTGGAGAGAAATGTAAACTAGAACTTCATGGATAACTATAATCTGGAAAAAAAAAATTGACAGAAGAGAAAGACTATTTCTTATGATGGAAACTAATCATAAAGGCAAAGTTACTTATATAGGAATTGGCAATGTGCGTGTAACTGGTGTATATCATAGGTTGGCAAGTTTTGTTAGTACAAGTGGTGGTGCTTTGAAAAATTCTCTCAAGGTTGGCATTAGTATAGTCCTTGAAGTTAGAAATGTTTGTCTCCATCCTTCTTTATCCATAGCAAAATCCAGCAGACTTAAAGTTGTTGGTTTGAATATCAATACATAAACCTTAATCAGATTGATTCAAAACTAAAATGATCTCTTGGTGGTATTGTGAAGTAAACAATTGCCATGGTTTTTTGCATGGAGTTCAGACTTTCCATTTTAGTGATTTAATGCCTTCTGTTTGTTTCATTTTGCCTATCCAAACTTATCTCATCCTGTCTCCTGGCCTGACCCCTGTTTCTATTAGCTCAGTATCAGCTGTATCCCTAATGTTTAGACTCTGTATGTAAGTCTACTCTTTTGCACTTGTTCATGAATTTATCTTGTCTGAAGTGCTCTACCAAACTCTTCTTCATTAATCTAATGGCTTTGTAAAGGCTACCTTCAAGTTCAGTTTCTATAAGGGTCAGTCTTCCTTGAGGTTTATTATCAGCGAATTACTAACCTACGTTATAGACTAAACTCTTCTGCAAAGTATTTGATTATATGCTATTTTTCATAGATCTTTGAATATTTCATGCAGATAAGTTTTGTCTAAATGATTAGAAGTAAGGATTTTATTTGTTACCTCCTATGCACCTGTGATAGATACACTGTACACTTTTGTTGACCCAACAGTAGGAGCTATTCTGTAGCATATAGGTCAGATATTTCAAAAGATAGAGAATGACCCTCACAAGCCAAAGGAAGTATTCATTGATCCTTAGTATTTAATTCTTCCCATTGTTCTTCATGAGAGATTGGTAGTAGTGGTATTTTACAAATTGGAGTAAGCACGTGATATCCAGTGCTTTTTAGAATGGCAACAGATTGAGCTCTCTCTGAAGTCTGCTTATAAATGGCAACTCCGGGAAAGATTTTAGTCATGTGTTTAAACATTTTCTTGAATATTCTGCCAATAAAGGTGTTCCTCCTCTCTCTGTAACAACAGACATTCTGTATACTTTAAGCTATTAAGTGAATATGTGGGAAGAAGGGAAATTGTTTTATATTTCCCCTCTGGTGACCTTTTGAACATAGCATGGCTTGTACCACCACTTGTATAGGTTGCAAAGTGCTTGACATCTCCAGGCATTTCAGATATTATGAGACCTCATGACATTTTAAGGTCTCATGTGGCTTCACAATGTTTAGTATACCTACATCTATAATCAAACAACAAACAAAAAGTTCTGCCCATTTAGTATAAATGGTAAGCTAAATTTTTTCCCTGGATGTTCCTGTATCTTTTCCATAAAAGGAACGGTCAACTATAAATAAGGTAGGTAGACTTCAGAAAGTTCCCTTTGACAATGAAAAGCACTTTAATGTGGGAACAAATTTATGTATCTTCTTAACCAGAAAATTAACAAGTATGGAAATTATATAAATATGGTATTTTCCTTTGGGGCCAGGATAACTCTTCATGGAGAATTCTGGGTAGGCTACTGACAAGGATGCTGATGATTACTACAACCAGGTTGTTACAGTCTATTTTTGCTGAGCTTTATCATGTACGAAGACTGATAGATTTTGCAGAGAGAGGTACATGTCTTGATCTCAAGTAGTTACATAAAGTTATCTTTTGGTCTAGTAACTCTACTGACCAAAGATTTCCAAAGCTCTTTAGTTATGGGTAAGGTTTATCAAAGCTATCTCTGCCTACCCTTCATATTATCGCATGTACCATCCTCTTAACACGTCATATACTTCAGTCTTTGATATGCAAGCTTTGGAAAACTATCAAGCTTAAAGCTACAAAAATTTAACAAAATAGACATAAACTCTATGCAAAGATGATACTTCTATACCAATGTTATTTAGCTGTATAACATTCACTTTGAAAGTGATCTGAGTAGCTCTAACTTAATTTTTTTTTATTAACATATAATGTATTATTGGCCCCAGGGGTACAGGTCTGTGAATCGCCAGGTATAACTTAATTTTTAATTAAACATTTGATTTGGATGATTTGGGACATGGTGACATTTGATTTTATTTTTCTATGCCATTAACCCTTTTTTCTATAGCCTCTCTTCATGATTTGGTCCTTACCTCTAAAGGATTTGTTCCTTACCTCTAAATCCTGATTCTACTTTTTACATACATTTCAGTTTAAATGAAAGTAAAATTTTACAGACAAGAAAACGATGGAACACTTATGGAAATTCAGAGTTCAAAAAATAGAAATGGTATTTTACCCTTTTCACTTCATCAAAGACTTAAAATGATGTGATCATTTTTTGTTTCTTTTTCTACTTCATATTATTTATGAGTCTACTATCTATAAGCAACAGGTAAGATTCTTTTAAAATACTTGTGCAGACACAAATATACATCTTTGTTTAAATCAAATAGGTTCAGCTCAAACACCCATCCTTTCCAGAGAGATGGACGTACGGTAGGACTTTCAGTATTGGTCGTTCATTGTAACAAGAGAACCCATGCTTGTCTGACTACACATTTGATGTTTGATGTTGATTACACAATCTCAGAAAGAGTCCCTCTGTTTTTGACTTTCAAAAGCCTTTATTTCTGCAGGCTTCAATTTACTATGTAATCCAAGTATACAATGACCTAAACTCTGAAACCAAAGGCTGGTTAATGAATTGTCTTTAGCCTATCATAGCTGAAAAATTCTCCTTTCTAGCTCTGAAACACACACCAAAAATGTGTTTCCCTGGGTGCCTGGGTGGCTCAGTCAGTTAGGCATCTCAGTTTAGGCTCAGGTCACAATCTCAGGGTCCTGAGGTCCAGCAGAGCGTCAAGCTCTGCACTAAGCACAGAGTCTGCTTGAGATTCTCTCTCCCCCCACCTTCCCCTCCCACCTCTCTTTCTCTAAAATAAATAAATACAAAAAATATGCTTCCCACTTCTTGGTAGAAGCAGAGCTCAGCCTTGAGGAATAATTTCTTGTTGCATTCTTAGAGATGGGAAAATTTACCCTCTTGCTTTTCTTAATGACTACAGCTCTAAAATAAAACAGAAATTAATTTCTCAGTAGATTCTCTGCCTCCATTAAATTTTTAATAAATCAGCTTCCTGGGTTTAAAAGGATAATTTGTAAAAGTCATTGATTTGACGATGGAGAATTGGGATTTGAGGCATTTAGGGCAGGTGAGAAGAATGAGCAAGAACACTGCATGGCGAGTGAGTTGCATGTTGAGTGTGTTGCATGAAAAGGAGAAAGACATGATCGAAGATTGAAAAGTGGAAAGGCAAAAGCAGAAGTGCTTAAAAACAGCTTCAACAATTTCACATACTGATTTGCTATAATCGCCATTAATCCCTATTTGCCTCATTAATGTAATGAGAGAACCTGGTTGAAAGGAAGTTCCAAAGTAAGTTCTAATTCTATTTAAAGATTATCGTGCAGCTGACTAATCACCATAAAGAAGTCTAGGCTATTTCTATACTGTCAGAACTAAATAGAAGGATTTGCAGTCCTCGATAAATCTAATGCCTTCTTTGTGAATCCAATAAACATCATGCCCTTGTGAGGATTTCCTGAAGAAGATATAGGAAGTACAGCTTAAAAATGATAACCAAACCAATAATCTTCCATTTCACGTAACTATAGATGGTTGTAATTGAAAGCTGCTCAGTATTACCTAAGTGGGTGGGATTTAATCCATTAGTTGTTCTCATTTGATCCCAAACTTTTCAGTTGACATCATAACCAACCTGTAGTAGAAAGAAAAAATGCTGCTGTAAATTCTTTTTCAAAATTGTGATAGTCCAGCGCTCTCTCAATAAATGATTTTTCAGAACTATTGTAATGTCATGGTTTTAATGTAGCCCAACTCTACTCATTTAAATGTCTTTAAAAGTTAAAAGTTACATTTTCTCTGGTTTAAATCCCAGACCATCTTATTGGGGCACCTCATTTATCTGCTTGACGTTTTACAATCCATAGTTCTATTCATTTTGAGGTTAACTGAAGGTCTCAAAGGCATTTTGTTAGAAAAGGAAGAAAAGAAAAAAGTTTTGTTTTTGAGGCCAAGAAAGTGGTAACCCTATGCTAACAGTCTGGTATTTAACTCTATCTTCAAATAAAAATATGTAAACAGAATGTGAACACTGCTGCATATGAATAAAGCAAACACAGGAAATCAACCAACAAAGAGGCCACAGGCTCAAAGAGATCACAAGATTCCCAGGTGCTAGCTTTAGCTCTATAATAAGGAGTTGAGTAACCCTTTCAAAGTCCTGTATCATCCCTGGGCTTCAACTTCCTCCAGTAGAAAAAGAACTTCCTGTAGTTCCTCCTGAGCTTCCTAAAAGCCTGTTATCCTGTGACATCGGCTATATGTTACTAACAAAATCACTTCCACAATGAAATGTGTTTTACCTTTGGAAATCATACTGTATCTTCTGCCTTTCTGTTGAACACTCCTATAGGTTGGACCCACGGTGAACAGAACCGGAAGTTCTAAGCACAGTATCTTCTGTAGAAAATTATTAATTGGGACCTAGGGAATGGCAATAACTGGGAGGAGGAGGACTAAAAAGGGAAAAGAGAGATTTGTCTTTTAGAGTGACTCTGGTCTAACCTTAGATGTTTAATAAATTTCTCAAATTCTATATGCGTCAAACAACCTCTGGTCTTCCCCACAAAAAAATCCTCCAAGGTGTCTCAGGTAATGGATAACACATCCTTCCAGCTTCCAGATGAAACATCTTGGAGGCATCCTTGATCTCAGTGTCTTTCTCCCACACATGGAAACTGTGACTTTATGTTCATAATACAGCCAGAGAGCCCCCACTTCTCATCGCTGCCACACTGGTCAAAGCCATTGTCATCGCTTACCTATTATCATTGTACCAGCTGCTTAGCCAGAATCCCTACTCAAATCCTTATCCCGTTTTAGTGGCCAGAGTCATCCTGCCAAAACCTGAGTTTGATCATGTTACTTCTCTACTCAGAGCTGTGCAATAGCTTCTCATTTGAAACAGGATGAAATCCAGAAGTTTTTTTTATAATAGTCAACATGGCCCACATAATCTTCTGCCATCTGGACCCTCTTCTCTGAGATCTCCTTACCCTTCTGCCGCTCTGGTATGTCTTTTCCAGCTGTTTGTCTTGCTCACTCTGCCTTAGCCTCACCTGTCTTCTTACTGCCCTTTTTTTTTTTCTTTTGTCTTTGACTGGGACACTTTTTTCCAGATATCCAATTGGCTAACTGCATCACGTTTTTCAAGTTTCTGTATTATCATATTACTGAATCTAGCACCTTTGTCTGTTTTGTCCACTGATGCATCTCAAGCATCCAGAACAATGCTTAGCACACAGTAGATACTCAGTAAATACTTGCTGAATGTATAGTTGACCCTTGAACAATAAGGATTCAAATTGCATAGGTTCACTTATATGCAGTTGTATGTGGAATTTTTTCAATAAATACAGCACAGTATCATGAATATATTTTCTCTTCTTATGATTTTATTAACATCTTCTTTTCTCTAGCTTACATTATTATAAGAATATAGGATATAGTGCATATAACTTATAAAATATGTGGTAAATGAACTGTATTATTGGTAAGGTTTCCAAGTAGTAGTCAATAGTAGGCTACTAGTAGTTAAGTTTTGGGGAAGTGTAAAGTTATATGTGCATTTTCAACTGCATGGGGAGCTTATTCCCTTAACCCTCATGTTGTTCAAGGGTCAAATGTATTAATCTTCGATGTTATCTTTCTACCACTGGGATTTGTCTTCCTTTCTCAGTTGCGGATAACATCCTGAGTGTGCCTCGTTTATAAATTCAACCCTGACATCTGCTTTGTATTTTATTTTGCCAAGTTTTCTTAGGAGGACCTCACCATTGCTCTGTGTGCTATCAACAGCTCTGAGCTAAGTGTTCTCCAGAAGGAAGCCTGGTATAGTAACTGGAAGCATTTTTGATACCCAGATTTCTTTGGAAAAAAGCAGTGAGAAAGAGAGTAGGTCACCTTTTAAAGCAAAACCACCCACAGACACACCTTAAGGAAGGGATAAGCTAAGATGATGACAGCAGGAGAACAAAGATTGTAAGAAGCAAAACAAAAAGTTATAAACTGCACAGAGACTATATTGGAATATAAAATTGTTATTGTAGAAAAAGATCTAGAAAGAAGCACTTAAAGATATAACAAGATGGTGATGTTATGACACAGCCAAGGTAAAGTTCATAGCTGTTATTTATCTCTTTATATATTGCTTTGAGATAGGATGAAAGGAAGGTAACAGAAGGAAGGAAGTTAGGGAGGAAAGAAGGAGCTAATTCAAGAGAACTAATTGAAAAAGCCTACTTTTGAAATGCGTTTTGAACCAAGCAGTCACTCTTTGATACAGTCAGCAAAAGTTCAAGCCTGGGTAGAGGAGGCATGACTGGGCCTTGTGTCAGAGAGTAATGATCCAGCAGGTTGCTTATGGGGTGAGGACCTGCAGAACTCGAAGACTGAAAGGCTGAGCCAAGTTAGACAAAAGATCAGTGTCTCTGCTAGAGCTTTGTTCCCCTCTTTCAATCTTTACTCATGGTGAAGACAGAGATGCAGGTGTGTGTTTGCCTTTATTGCAGTCAAGGATTTAGTCAGCGCCCTCAACAATCCTGCCTTCTACTGATTAAGGTGAGGGTAGAGGTGCTGAGGCTGTGCGGAGGGAATGCAGGGGTGAGAAAAATACCAGCGTGTCAAGTATTATTACCTAAAACTTTTTGACACATATCGTTAGGGCTAAAGAAAAGAAAGAACTGGAAAATGCCCCTATAAGAAAAGATAAATGCAACTTTTCTAACAGGACACACGTATTCTAAATAAAAGTCATGTGTATAGCTTCAACATAAATAATGGTAAATATGAAAAATGGATGTTTAGGTAAAGAATCATATATCATGGGCACTGGGTAGCTCAGTCAGTTAAGCTTCTGCCTTCGACTCAGGTCATGATCTCAGGGTCCTGAAATCTAGTCCCCCATGGGGCTCTCTGCTCAGCAAGGAGCCTGCTTCTCCCTCTCCCTCCCCCTTTGCCTCTCCTATCCCTTGTGCTGTCTCTCTTGTTCTTTCTCTCTCTCTCTCTCAAATAAATAAGTAAAATCTGAAAAAAAAAAAAAAAGAAAAGAAATCATATTCTTAAGAAGAACAAATCCTGATGTCTGCCAAGGATCTGCCATCTTACCTTATGACACGTTTGAGCAAGGTGGGTCTTGTCTCCCGCTTGTATTGCAACCAAGGCTTGAGATGAATTCCCCAATATCACGCACCGTCTGTGAAGGAACAGATTTTCACAACTTACAAAACATGCTCATCCAAAAGAAAGGACACGCAACAATCTATGTTTTTGTTTTTTTTAGGATTTTATTTATTTACTTGTCAGAGAGAGAGAGAGAGAGAGAGACAGAGCGAGTGAGCACAGGCAGAGGCAGAGGGAGAAGCAGGCTTCCTGCCAAGCTAGGAGTCCGATGTGGGACTTGATCCCAGGACACTGGGATCATGACCTGAGCCTAAGGCAGCTGCTTAACCAACTGAGCCACCCAGGCGTCCCAACAATCTATGTTTTATTGTCCCCCGAGAGAGTCTGGTTAGGTCAAAGCTTTGCGGGACCACCATGAGTGTGTGTTATGGGGAGGAAATGCTGCCCTCTCTGCTCAGCTCTAGTGAAAGGGTGAGTATGAGAGCCATCTGGCCGGTGTGAGGACTGAGAGTCTGTGTGGGCTCTCAGTCCTGAAGCAAGAGGGTTTAGGTGCTGATTGTTCACATGTTCTCTGGGAAAGTCAGCTGCATGGTGCTGGAAGACCTTAGAGGGAGATGTAGCTCCCCCTGCCTGGAGGAGGAAGCCCTCCCAATCACACAGAAAGCTGAGTATGGAATCACTCCTTGCACCAATAGCCTAAAGCCAGAGATAGTTTATTTCCCAGGGAGCCCAAGAGTGTCTCAGTAATTGTCAGCCAATCCCGAGTGCTGCGTCAGACCACGTGTTTTGAAACATTAGCTATTTTGCCATTTTTAAATATGGGCTAAGAGCTGATTAGCAGAATGGCCAGACTTATAAGAGATCATGCAACAGAGGTAAATGGATTTTTTTGCAGGGTAGGGAGGGGGTAGTTCTGTATTTTCTATTGTTGTATACTGATAGGTCAGGGAAATCATTGTATATATTTGGTTTGATGGTGAGAAAATAATTTTTAAAAAATAATTTGGTTTGAGCTATTCTTTTTTTTTTTTTTTTGGTTTGAGCTAGTCTTTAAAATAAATATGGTTAGGGCACCTGGGGGCTCAGTCATTAAGCCTCTGCCTTCAGCTCAGGTACCCTGGGATCCAGCCCAACATCAGGCTCCCTGCTCAGCGGAAAGCCTGCTTCTGCCTCTCCCACTCCCCCTGCTTGTGTTCCCTCTCTCACTGTGTCTCTATTAAAAACCTAAATATAAATAAAGAAATCAAGAAATAAAAAAGGGCTCCCTCCCAATGAGAACTAATGCTCTTCAAAAGGCATGGGGTGGGGATATAGGAGTGGTAGAGAGATTTCCTTGCAAAATTTTAGAAGTGTCATTCTAATTATTAAATAGCTATGGGTTTGCTTCTCAGAAAACCTGGAGACTCAGTTTGTAGTGTCAATCAATTTCAGAAAGTAGTGACCAATTAAGTTTATAATCATTTCAAAAGGAAACAGTAGCAGTGGGGACACAGCTGTTAATAGCTAAATTCTTTTCTTTCATTGTCCTGGCAAGGTGACTAGGGAAGAGCTGCAACAACCCTGACAAATTTCTGCTTTAGAGGTTTAAGTTCCTTTGGGATCTTTGTTGCCAGAGTGTAAAAAGGCCTGGGATCGTTGTTTTATTTGATACTAATCCAGCCGGGCAAGCCGTAACCAGGAGTGTCACATCTAAATGTCTGAACACAGCGCTCATCTTGCGCTGTGATTGGTCTCAGATTATAGTACTATGTCAAGGTTCATTTGGTCCAAAGCATTTCAGCCTTAGATTTTACCTTTCACTGGCTTCAATGAAAGAAATATCCCAAATGTAAAGGCTGAGAATTCCTAAACCTTTAATAATCTTATATTATTCTTTGGATTCTTCTTGTAGATCCAGAGACAATTTTTCTCATTAATGGTAAAACTGCTAATTGTGAGTTGTGAATAGGGTAGAGTTTTTATTTTTAGTGTAAGTTTCTTGGGTTTCAAGGTTTTTTTTTGTTGTTTGCTTGTTTGTTTTTGCCAGCTTAAGTATTTTTGTGTGTGTGGATGTCAAACTACTACACATTTATTTACCTTAATTCATTTATTCTTCATAAATTTAAAAACACTACTTAAACTGCTTCTTATTAAATATGGGACAGTTATCTTTCTTTATTCTAAAAGTTAATTTTATCTGCTAGTAGAAAGCTGGTTATAAGTTTATGAATATTCGACAGCATTTTTATTTGTAATAAAATGTACTACCGTAGCCTAACCCAAAGTGCATTAGCCCTTTATACATTCCATTTAACTTTTCAGAAGTATTCATTTCTATTAATTCTCTTCTATCATTTGAAGTTTGATTAATAATATGAAGGTGTTTATAGGAAATTTGACTATAAGCCAAATCTCTTGGAAGTAATTATTGGATTCCATTAAGAATTTAAAAATTGAAAAGGGAAGAAGACGATAATGAAGACATAGAAGGCTTTCATGGAAGATGAAGGACAAGATTAAATTAAAGAAGGCATCAGAGAGAAATTAAACACTGTGTTCCTCCTCAAACAATTTACTTCATCAGATTTCAGTTATTCATTGTCCTTAAAAGATTATACTTTCAGTGGCTAGCCTGTAGCTGTTCATTTCCCAAACTAAACTGGAGCTTCTAGTTGGACACACATACAAGGATGCTGATGGGTGTGCAGATGGGATTGTCTTTGGTGTTGGTTTTATTATCCTCAATCCTTCCTTCTTTGATAAATGTGTATGAGCTAGAGTTTGAGAGTTAACAGTATTTGTGGGGGTTGAAGCAAATTGGTTAAAATAGAAAGGGATTTTGGAAAGCATAATAATTTCAAATTAATATTTATAAGGATCAACTTAAAGTTTCCAAATGCGCACCAACCCACTTTGTTGTCTCAAAACAAAAATAAAAACAAAAAAACCTGTGAAGGATGTGGTTAATTAGTTATCTTTCATATTTTGCCTCAGTTTATTTTTAGCTCTGTGAAGTTAGAAAGATGTCACACCAGTGACTTGTTTTATAAGAAGAAAGGCACTATTTTAATCTTCAAAAAACAACAACTTGCGGGGGTCAATCGTTTAAAGTGTATGCTTCACTGTCTGCAATTATTAATCAGTTTCCTTCAGGAAATATATGAAATTAAATATTAAAGTACAGATCTAAACAGTGCTATAGTCTCAGGGCTTCTGAGAGCATGATTTCCTTATTAGCCTGAAATAACTGACCTTCTTCAATCCAAATGTAGAATCTGCATGCATATAAGATCCCCCATTGTCTATACATATCATCATTTGGGCTTCATTTACCTGTTAGTACTTTATCTTTTTTCGTAGGCACAGTTTCTTAGAAGTTAACTTTCCATGATGGCATAGTTAACTGCTAAATAAAGGTTTTGTTTGTAAAAAGGAAATTTATACATTTTGCTCAATTTGTTGTGGGTTCACTCAGCTAACAATATTTATTTACCATCTATCATGTGCCAAGCACTACTCTAATTACTTGGAATTAGAGAAGGAAACAAAGGACCTGTTGGGGAGGAAACATTTTCTTTCACCCCTGAAAGTTCTTTTGGATGGTCTAAGAATTAAACTGACATGAGACAAATTAACAGAGGAAAATCAGATTTAATTATGTACATGCAGGAGCTCCAGAAGAATATGAGGCCCATGGGTATTTGGGCACCTGAAGCTTATATGCCATCCAGAGCTAAAGAGAAGGGGATAGTGGTCTTGGACTTCAAAGGGGAGGAAGACAATTCATAAGGAGACGAAAACATCTAATATTTGGAAAACAGATGTTTGCTGGGCCTTACAGAAACAATGGGAAACAGAGCGGAATTTTAACAAATGGACTTTGTGAGGTTTCTCCCTGTCTACCGCACATAGTTCATATTATACTATAGTTATCTAGGATGATAGCACCTGTCAGGGAACAGGTCCTCTGTCTAAATTCTTTTAGACAGTTAGTGGGAAAAAGAAAAACTTCTTGAGTTTTCTGTTTCTTAAAAATAATTGGCCTACAATAATCCACATGCCAGAGAGACATATTTGGAGGGTCAAATTTTGCTCCCCTATAGACTCTCTCCAACAAAGGTTACATTTTTTGGAAATAAAAGGTAGTAATAATAAATGTGTGTCATAAGCAAACCACGAGGTATGACAGGAGGTGATAAGTACTGTAGAAAAAAAAAAAAAAGACCCAAAAAGCAAAAACAAACAAAAAACCAGACAAGGTTAAGGGGAGTCATGTGTGCCAAGTGTGTTTGGGTACAGGGAGGATAGTTGCAGTTTAAAAAGTTTGATGTGTTTGCCTTATTAAGAATGTGACATTTGGACAAAGACATGGAACAGGTGAGGAACGTAATAGTGGAGATACCTGGGAGAAAAGCATGTCAAGCAGAGGGAGGAACTAGAGCAAACACTCAAAAGCAGAAGCATTTCCTGGGGTATTTAAGGAGGAGGAGAAGGACAGTTGTCTGGAGTAGGGTGAGTGAAGAGATGGTAGCAGGAGAAGAGATTAGAGAGGAATCAGAGGCTTATGGCTCCATAGAGATCTTGGAGGGCATTATTGGCTATAGTGAGGAGAAAAATGGGAAGCCATTGCACAGTTTTGAATACAGAAGTGCTATCATTTTGTTAATATGGACTCTGGATACATTTTCAAAGTAAAGTTAACAATATTTTTAAATGGATTAGAATTGAGTTCAGAAAGATGTAAAATTGCAAGTATTACCTATGGAAACCATAGATATCTTGGTAAACAATATTTATAGCAAATAATATTAATACTCATAGGAGATATTAATATCCAAGGCACTACCATGTGCCAGATGCTTTTGTTGTTTTTTTGCTTGTGTTAACTCAGTTAATCCTCACAACGCCCTCTAAGTTGTAAACTTATTATTCCTATTTTATAGAAGAGGAATGGGAGGCACAAAAAATGAAATTCTTTGGAACACCTGGGTGGCTCAGTCAGTTAAACACCTGCCTTCTGCCCGGTCATGATCCCAGGGTCCTGGAATGAGCCAGCTCAGGCTCCCTGACCAGTGGGATTCTCCTTCTCCCTCTTCCTCTGCCATTCTCTCCTGCTCATCCTCTCTCTTGCTCTCTCTCAAATAAACAAATACAATCTGAAAAGAAAAAAAAAAGGAAAGAAAGAAAATGAAATATTGCCCAGGATCATAAAACTGAAAGGGACAGAGTTGGATTTAATTTGGGGCATTGTAAGGTGTGCTTGTGACCTGAAAAGTTCATATATCAAAACAAAAATTATTTACAGGAAAAGTCCAAATGACTTTTAGAATGAACTTCTTTTGCTTCTTTACAGTGAAAACATAACAAAACTGGAAAGTGTTGGCAGTGCTGAAGGGGAGGGATTATATTATTTTAGATAGTAATATCTTGGGGTTTTTCCCCCCCCTGGTGTTATAAGTCTCTCAAAAGCTAACTGCACTTTACGTCTTACTATCTTCATTGTAGAACTTAGGCTAATGGAGCAGCATCTGGAACATGCCTGTATCATAAATAAGAGAGTGAATATGCCAAGCTGTAGGCTGCTTCTTAAATCTTTTGTTGGGTAGAGGTACATATTGCCCCTGCCCATATTTCATTGGCCAAAGAAAGTCATGTGACCACCACTGAGTTTGACACAACCATGCTATACACTTATAGAGAAGAACATGAAATTGTGAGTAGATTCTAATCCACCACAGTGACACTACGATGCTAATCTGTTGTCATTTTCCAGAGCTGGACTGGCCTAAAAATGAACACATAGCATAGCTAATACATTCCTTGAGTTGGGAGATCTCTTAGACTGTTTAACTTAGTACCAAAGGAGAGAACCCTTGTGAAAAACTCTGATAGGCTTTCTGACTAGGGCTTGGTGTGGGGAGATGAAGGGAGAGGTGTTCATTTGGATTTTTCTCAGCAAATGGATTATAATATTCCATGAAACCTGTTTTTTCCAAAGGACAATAAAGTGCCATACTCTAAAATATTGGTGGGTAATCTGAACTTCAGCTAGCTAGATGTATCTCACGAAGGGGAGAGTTAATAGGACCTAAACAAACTATTTCACTATTGTTCCTTTCTACTTTTATTAGAAAACATATGTAATTTTATAAGGTATCAGTTTGCACACTTCTCCCATAGAATTGAAAATAAGGGCTGTGTTTTATAAGCTTTCTCTCTTTACAGACTGGCATAGTGCTTGCAAATAGAAAGCAGTAAAGGGACACCTGGCTGACTCAGTCAGTAGAGCATGTGATCTTGATCTTGGGGTTATGAGTTTTAGCCCCAGGTTGGGTATAGAGATGATTGAAAAAAAATTAGTCAAAATTCACAGAATGAATATGTGAGTGAGTGAATGAATGAATTAATAGATAACTCAAAGTTAGGTGACTTCATCTAATTGTCCCGAAAGCAAGCGGTATATGCCAGTGACTCTAATAGTTTTAATATTTCTTTTTAAGATTTATTTTATTTATGAGAGAGGAAAGGGCAGAGGGACAAGCAGACTTCCTGCTGAGTGGGGAGTCCAACATAGGGCTCCAACAGGACACCAAGCTCGTGACTTAAGCCAAAGTCAGAAGCTTAACCAACTGAGCCACCCAAATGCCCCTCTAACAGTTTAATTTTGGTCTTCGTGCTTCACTCTAGAAAATCTTCATAAATGGATCAGTTGAATCAACAGAAAGGATTTTACCAAGGCTTTTCCTAGGAATAGGCTGTTCAGGGAAAGTGGCCATGTCATAAAAATTTGCATGTCATAAAAGAAAAGTTTTTTAAATGTCAGAATACCTGTTTTTTTGTTTGTTTTGCTTTGTTCTGTCTTCAGCCTCTGGTATTGTTTTAGAAATGAGTTACAATCTCTATGAGAAATTTTCTTGAGATTTAAGATAATTTTAATGATACTTTTATGAGAGTAATTTACCGTTTATTTCATGAAGTACTTATTTTGCTAATGGTTCTTCAGTTTCCAAAGTATTTGATCTTTCTTATCTTTTAAATTATGTCCCCCCCAACAACTTCTCATGTACATCTTAAATTGCTATACATCATTTGATCTGAAAATTCTCTCATGACCAGTTGCTTTCAACTGGTCATGAGACCAGTTTCATTGCTATTGTTATTCCACTATATAATAAAGGTCACTTTTTATTTACTTAGTTTTTAAATTTTTTAATTTAAATTCAATTATTCAACATATAGTATATTATTAGTTTCAGAGGAAGAGTTAAATGATTCATCAGTCTTATATAAGACCCATGTTCATTACATCAAGAGTCCTCACCCAGTGACCCCATCCTCACACACCGCCCCCCTCCAGCAACCCTTAGGTTTTTTTCCCTATGATTTGAGTCTTATGGTAAATGTTAGTTTTAAAAATCTGAATCAATTTTATTTTTGCAGAAGAATTTACTTCAGTATATATGTGAACTATTTTTTTGGTTTCATTTTGTTTTGTTTGGGATGAAAACATGCATAGTTTGTAGATCACACACACACACACAAATCATAAAATTTGTAATGATCTTCAATTTTCCACAAAGAGAAAACCATCTTATGGAATTATAAGCTTATTTTATAACAAGTCTCACTGCTTTTCCCCATTTTAAATTATAATTCTGGAACTCCTGCCCAAATGGTGAAAAGTATGAATAGAAATTTGTCTTTTTGTTTTACTAATAAACTTCTTTCCTGATAGGTGTCTTTTTCCGTAAGGGAACAGTACTAAGTTTAGCACTGCCAAATACTCCAGGATCAAAGCTCTCTGCTCAGTCTCCGAAATGGAATAGCTGCCACCAGCCTTTCAACTACGAGTCTTTATGAACCTGGACTTTTTGGACCCAAGTTAGAAGTATGTCAATTGAATTCCCTTTATAAAGTTTTACTTCAGATAGGTGCCCTTCGCTTCATATCCCCTCGGGGTTCCTGTAACTTCACTAGAATGTTCTCTGGAAAATGATACCTTTCAGTGACTTGTGTCCGAGTCCTATCAGAATTTTTATATTAGTTACTAAAGCTCAAGTACTTTCTTCTCTCTGTATGTTTGCTAATTATAAAATTCCGGGTGTAATTTGCTTCATTTTTATAGAGATTATTTCTCCTGGCAGTTTTTCATCTTGTTTTTGCTTTCCTCTGATCTAGTACTAGAGTTTTTAAATAGAACATTGACTGACTTCTTTTTTCTCCCATAAAGAGAGTAGAAAAAAATACAATAACCTGATCTTTTTGCTTAAGACCAAAACCTGTGCCTAGATCCCACCCTCATCTCTAACCTGAATTAACTGGCACATTTCAATCCAGAATAACTGGTGTCATTTAACATCTCACCTTAAAAAGCAGGAAACTCTTTTGTAAGGAGTAATTCATATGCAAATCTGAAAAGCTCTTTACCTCCTCCTTAGAACCGACTTAGCTTTGAGTTTGCTTCTTAGTTTCTGAAAGTAATAAGGAACTTAATTGTTCTTCTGACATATCTGTGCTACTGTAAGGAGGGACCTTCTGCAGTTTTAGGATTTTGCCAAAAGCTGTCTCCACACAGGGGAGAAAGTGGTCATGAATATTAACACTTAACATTTTAAATAACTCATACCTTCCTAATTTGACCATTTAGATCTGTGGATAGATTAGGCGGAAGACAAAATGAAAATCTATTTGTTAATAAAATTTGTTAGGCTTGTTTTTTTTCTTAAGCATTTATTTGTGTGAGTATTGTAAGGAGGGAAAATAAAACACCCAAACTTTTCCTTCTACCCTTCTAGGTTTTTGTCTGAGTTACCATGTGATAAAAGGCAGATTAAAAGGAGAAAAACAAAAATTTAGTAATGTGTACCTTCTGTATAGCTGAGATATATCTAGGAAAAGTGAACACCTCTAAAGTGGCTTAAACCATCACCTGAAATACCTTCTCCAGCTAAAGACAACAGGGGGCGGGGAAGGGGGGTGGTGCAGTAAGGGAAGGTTGTCAGACAAACCACAGTGAACAGATTTACACAGGCTGAAGCCAGGGCCATCTTCACTGATAGGAGTGTGTAGAGATTTAGTCCTTTTACTCTTCTTGACAGAGAGGAAGGGGCCCTTACAAATGGAGATTTCCTTCCTAAATGTAAATGTCTCTTACACAAGGGTCACTACTGCTGGGTTTTCAGAGCTTCTCCTGTATCTGCTTTCTGAAAAATAACCAACTCCGTCATCCTTCCAAAGAGACATATTTGGGGGGCAGGGTGCAGATTCTGCTCCCCTCCAATATCACGTTTGCGCTCAGAAAAATACCACCAGAATTTTGCTGACAAGTTTTCCTCTTCACTGTTGAAGATCTTAGGCAGTGTCATTCAAACTAAGCAATACTGAAGTTTTTCTAGCTCCGTTCTGATTTTTTTCAGTAAGATTTGAACTCGTGTGGAAATTAAATATTTTATAATTCTATGTTTTCTGGCTAGTTAATATACCCAGAAATAGAAACAATTGAAATATTTGATCCTACTGCTAGCTTATTTTTGTTTAAAAGATTTGGTTTCATAAAGCCCCAAGGTGTTTTAGAAAATGGAAGGTTCTTGAAGGAAGGAAGTTATTAGCAAAAGAAAAGAAAGGATATTTCAGGCAAGATCTCAGTCCCTGTTAGGGTTGGGGATCAGGCAGATTACCTCCTCTTCCTTTAGGAGAGGGCCCATGTGACAGATTACTTCATCAAAGCTGCTAGGAAAAGTCCCAAATGACCGGTTATGACTACATTTCTGGGGGAGATTGAAATTGCAAGTGAGTTAGGTATTGGGTACAGTTTTTATGATTTGGCGTAAGTGAAGCCATGTTGGGCCTGTGGTTTTCTTTTTAACAAGGGTAACCCCTTAGTAGATATTCAAGTAAAAAAGTTTAAAAATTTTTTGAAGGAAACTAGAAGGTCTGTATTGGTAACCTCTCAAAGATAAGGATTTTAAATGAGCATTTTATAATTCTTCTTAGTTAACTTACTTCCTTCTATAATTCAGTTTATTGCAGGAGGCAAAAAAGGCAGGTAGATGTGAGCTAAAGTTTCGCTTAATTAATTATATTTGCTGTGACTATTATAAGATAAGTCTTAGTTGAATTACTGATTTCTCCATATAGGTCTCTCTCTGCCTTGCCCTATGTCAATTTCACCTCCCAAACTGCCAACCAGTTAAACTTCTGAATATATACTTGATCTTCATTTAGAGACTTTCTTTAATGATTGCACATTGCTTTCCCAGATAAAATTTAGAATCTTTAATGAACAACTCTACTCCTTTCTCATAGGGCCCCACATTTATTTCCATCCTAAAAGCCTACAGAGCTTGTTCTAAATTACTAAAGCACTTTTCCCAAACACGCTTTGCCTTTTGGCATTTCTGTGCCTGTAGGGATTGTAGTTCTTTTGCCTGTGTGAGGATCCACCCTCTGCTCACCCTGTTATATGAATATCCCTTTATGATACAAATATGATAATATTTATTCTGATAAGCTTCACCAATCTTTATCTATTCTGGCCAAAGTACTTCTCTTTTCAGAGTTTATGGAGCCCTTGGTCCTTCCTGGAAAAGAAACTCACCATATCCCTGCCTTGTAGTCATCTCTCACATTGGAACCTGAGCTTGTTGAGAAGAGAAGTCACTTGCCTCCTGCCCAACAGTTGGCATAGTGCTGAGAACCGATTAGATACAGAATGCATGATTTTGTTTCACTCTCTCTCTCTATTTTAATTTTGTTGTAGTTGTTTAATGAGTATTCCATAACTGCTAATTTTAAATCTCTGAAGTCTCTTAGACTGTGTTATTTATGGTTTTAGGTATTTTTGCTTCCAGGGAAACACGTTTTTAAAATAGGAATAAGTAAAAGAGCTACCTTTTTCTTCACGAAACACTATGAAAAATAACAGCTTATTTAAAAACTATTAACTGAGGACTTCTGTCCATGTCACTTCTAATCAGAATATACTTGGAAAGTTAGATTCCTTTCAATCCCCTATATGCAAATGCTGCATGGCCTAATGCTTATTATATACCATAGAAAGTCTTTTAGATCAAAGAATCATTCTTCAGTTCTATTCCTTGTCAGTTTAAATGTACCATAGCAATGGAAATATGCCTTTTCAATATGCTACATGAATGTATATCAAGGCTTGATAGCCGAACTGTCAGAAATCCTAAATTCATCAGAGACTACATTATTTTTATGTAGATAAAAAGATGTGGTTCTCCATTATATTACATGAATTGTCATCATAATATTACAGTTAAAGCTAATGAACCGTTCTCTGGTATTTGAAAAGCCAGTTAATGTAGTGTTTTCCTGATAAAGCTCAAGTTTATAAATGAATTAAGTCTGTGTGGGTGTTGCAATGATCATGAAGTGATTTCTTAACATTTTAAAATAACCCCATTCTGCCCCCAATTAAGGCTAGCACGACCTCTGAAAAGACACGTTATATTCATTTAATCAAAATAACATATGTAGGGCTTTAAGGAGAAAAATTTTTCTGTAAGGAAAATTAGTTGTCATAGCAAACATTTCCTATTGAAATCCAAGTTGTATATTAGGCTTCAAGTTTTACTTATTTATTTGCTTTTAAATTATCCAATACCCACACCCTTGGTATATTTCTACTATAAGTAGAAGTACATTAATATTTGATATGCCTTCCTTCTCCCTCAAATAACAAACTTTAAAACAAACAACAGCAATTACAAAAATAAAATTTAAAAAATTTCAATGACTTTTTCTCTGTACTCTACTCCTTTTCTTGAAATTGTATTGAATTTTAGACGAATTCCAGTTATCATAAGAAGGGTGCTATTGAGTGGGAGGAGACTACATTTACATTGTGAGCCAAGGACCCAGTTACAAAATAGACAATCCTTGCAAAAACCTTTCGGCAACTTTTGAAGAATTTAAGATTTTCTTTGCCTTCTTAAGAGAGTAGATTATTGAAAAACCTCATATATGTTCACTCAATGGTAATTGAGATCCCCCTACTGTTACTTTTAAAGACCTTCTCTTATTTTTATTTTATATAAAAAGAAAATATAAATATATTTTAATATAAAATAATTTATATGCCATACAAATATAAAATATCATATATGTTTATGTGTGTATGTGTGTGTGTGTATATATATATATATATTTGCATTTTATTAGAACCCCTACACCTGAACTTACCCTCCTTGAAGTATCGAATTGAATGACAATATTGAATTAGCCATTGCACCTTGACTCCTTCTATTTCAGAGCATCAGCTAATTCTACCTACCAAGAATCCTAAAAAACTTAGTCTCAACTGGATGCTAAAATGACAGCATTAAAAATCCACCCATATTAAGTTTTTTGTTCCCAAATTTCTGCATGTTTAGCATCTCTTTTAAAGCATTTGTATGACTCGCTAATTTTTTTTGTCTGTTTGTGTTGAGCTGTTGTGGCACTGGAGGAACAGTAACTGATTCTGACACAGAATCTATGGCTCGGGTTTTTCCTCTCGCATAAGAGAAGGGCTTTCTGTGCGTGTCTTTTATTCATACACACAGTCTCTCCTAATACTTTGACTCAAATTGAAGTTAGGACATTTTCAAATTAGAATTAGATTTTTGGTTTAACTTCAGATGTGGTATTGAAGAAAGTGCTGACGTTGAAATCTGAAAAATTGGGTTCAAATTCCGGCTCAGCCATCTATCAGCTGTGTGATGTGAGACAGGTAACTTAACTTTTATAAGAGTTAACTTTGCCCTCTTAAAGCCGGAAGTAAAAAATATTCTTAACTCCCTCAGAGAACTTTTAGAAGGCTCAGAGGACTACAGGGTATAGATTTAATTTTAAAAACAAATTGTGATATGTAAGTGAAGCATTTATCTTAGGATATTATAGTTTATTTGTTAAATGAATGAAAAATATATCCAGAGAAGACAAACAACTAGAGGTATGGTGGGCTCAAGCCTTTAAAGCCAGGGTCTATGCAAGGATTATTAAAATTTGACTCTCACCACTTAACTAATTTTCTTAAGTACATTCTATTTAATTTTCCAAAGTCTGTGAGTAGTATGATAGTAGTTTTCCTAGATATGACAATATTTTAAGGCACCAACTCTGTTTATGTGTCATTCCCCACCCCCTAACCCTAATTTTAAAAAATGGAATATATAGTGTCAAGGCAGTTGTTTAAGGAGTTGGACAGACATAAGTTTATATCCAGTTTGCCATTTAGATCACTAAACTCTGTCTTTTTTTGTAAGAGAGGGAGCCAGTATATTTATTTTGTACTATTCTTTCAAATGGAAAATATTCTAGGAACTAATGATGTTCTGTTATAGTTCCTTGGCTTTGCACATGGAAATATAATAGAGCCCAGCATGCTCGTCCCCAATCTATCCACCTTGAAAAGTTCTGTCCTTTCAATTTTATCATGGAAATAAAATATCATTAATAATGTCTTCTGTGATGCAGTCAGCCAGCTTAAGTGTCCCTCTTCATATGCTCACACTGCATATGTAATGTGACCCCCAATGAAGCAATTAAATTATTTACAGCTTTTTGTTTATTTATCCTTTCCCAACTAGAAAAAGGAGAATGATGCATCTGAAGTACTAGACTCCTACTTAGTAAATAAATGAATATCAGAAACATCTTAGCCTAACGTTTAAAGCAAACAAGAGTGTTCGTTTATCTTTTCTTCTCTCCCTTTAAAAAAAAAAAAAAGAAAAAGCATTTATATGAATAGTTTATATAGATATACTGTATGTCTGTGGTTAAAATTAAATACAAGTAAAATTTTACATGACATATAAATATATAATCTTAATTTTAAAATGATTTATTCTTATATGTAGTATTCAAAAATTTACCTTGTTATTAGCACGTGCCACAATTAACATTTGAAGGGATGAAAAGATGACTCATTAAAATCCAAGTATTATATTACTGCTTTCTTTCAACGGGTACAAATTTTGACAAAGACATTTAGAGTACAAACCTTAGACCAGCAGTCACAAAATTTGCAGATCTCCTTTGACAAGTGAGGTGGAATGAGGTTTTTTTTTTCCCATGGAATATTCTGTGGGAATTAAAAATAAGCTAAAGAACTCATTCAACCCATATATTTTCTCTAGTGACACATAATACATAAAATTTTAAGTGATTAAGTTAACTGAATATAATATGATACAATACAGTAATTAACATAAAAGTCTTTTGTTAAGTCTATAAGATTTGGAATAATGGATATTATTATTAGAACAAAACTACAAGCAAAGCAGTTTCACAAGAATGTGTTTTGGGCATTTTGTTTTGTTTTGTTATGTTTAACCGGCTTACCTATCCATATAAATCTTTAGGGATAATTTCTGCTTCCAACATAATTTTAAGAGGTCATTCATTGTTAAATAAGTGGTAAAAAAATGCCAACATCTCAAAATGTAGCAAGAAATAGAAAGTTTCTTTGAATAATTTTTTTTTTGTTTAAGTCTCTTACTTTTTAAAAATATAGAATCTCATATACTGGAACTATTCTAGGGACTGAGAGGGTGATAAAATTCTTAGTTGTAATATTACTTTCCTCAGTAGCAAATGGCTCATGTCTTCTACTTTAATCTATGCTGGGAATTTATATGCATGTTTAAGAGGAGAGCTCATTTGTAACTGAAAATATAATAAAACTGAAATAAGTGGCCAGAAAATTTTAATAGTTATTTAAAAGCAGATAGATCTCTACCCATACAAGTTTTTTATACAAAAAATGTTCAGTGTGCTTTTTCTTCAAGGTTAACTCTTTCTTAAGACTGGAATAAAATGATTCTGACATATAGCATAACCCAGGAAATTAAGACAGTGTGCCTTCTACAAACCATGGTATTTCTAATCTTGGTAATATAGTTGAGTTTGAAAATACCACTGATAATATTTTGGTTATTGGCATGCAGCCATGGAAGAAGTTCCTCATCCATATGTAATAACATATGTCAGGGAAATAGAAATGATTACTGAATTATTATTACTATTACTTGGTTGATGGAATGGTGGCACAAAAATAATTAGATAATGTGTCATGCTTTAAGGTCACAACTGATTAATTTCAGTTCAAATTTCATGACCCTTGCTTTTTGCCCCTTGACTATACTACTTTGAAAAATTATATGTTAAATATTGTTTATTTCAATAAAGTAAAATATGTACAAATGTCTGTGGGCAACTGCCAGGGAAATTTCAAATTTGTCTTTCTTAAAGTCATTCTTAAAATCCCTGCACACCCTATTTCTGCCTATGGCCTGGAAATCTTCCTCGAAGAAATTTTTTGAAAAAATTAGGACTCTTTGTTGAGTTACACATGGAAGTAGACTTTCCAGATGTCTGGAGTCAGACTACTTCATGCTGAAATGTGATTTTGACATTGAAATGTGATTGGAGAAGCACCTGTGACATGTGGAAAGAAGGTTAGCTTGTTATTCAGTTTCTCTCCACCTTGATGCTGCAAACTGAGACTTATGTCTAGATGGTAGAGACATCTAAGTTGGCTTAGATCGCTGCATGTATCACTTGTACAGTGTCTGCCCTGGTATGTTACAGGCACTAATATACTTCATGTCAATGAAATTTAAATTTCTCACTGATACTAATTATGACATTATGATATGATACTGAACTTTGGGGTTTGTTAGCACAACACAACCTATTCTGTCCTGACGTATATTTTTTTAGTTTTTGCTAAAGGAAAGAGGACTTACATAATAATTGTAATAAATAAATATATCTAATATACAAAAATATGAATTTATAAGAAAGTAGAAGTAAGGCAAGCATCACAGTACCAGTTCAAATTGTAGAAAACTCTCAGAAATGCTTACTGCACAAAGGAAGGGACACTGATGGTCATAAGTATTTTTTATGGGAATAATATAAAACCTTGCCAGAATTGTTTTACCAATGTCATCACTAATTGTCCTAGAAAGAGAACCAATCAGGACTGCATTTCTGTGACTGTATGTTATAGGATGGCACTGGGTTTGTTCATTTATCTGTGTCTCTCCTCTTCCGTTTATAAAGCCCTGGATTTGTTCTGAAGGAAGTAGGGTCTCTAGATTAGAGAGTGTGTGGATGATGAATTGGAGCCTGACGACTCAGGACCTGCAGTGACTTCAGACATAGCCCAAACTCCTAAGTCATATGACTTTGGGAAATAACAAAAATAAAAGTTAAAGACAATACACAAGAATTAAAATTAAATCTTATTAATCATTAATAAAATTAAAATCTAGTTAATAGATTTTCAAACCTCAGTCATCATCAGATGGATAGTATTTAATAAATTTTACCTTTTATGTGATTTTGCTATAAGCAAATTTTAGAGCTACCAACTTACTAATGACACCACATGAAATATTTTTCTAAGAAAAATTTCTACTCATTATATAAGCATTGACTACCTTAGGGACAAATCATGACCAAATATGTAACAAACTCTGACCAAGGAAGATAGATACAAGTCCTTTCCCCAAACTGAGGTAGCATCCTGCCCCATGATATATTACCAGCTTTGCAGAATTTAAGTATACATATTTACATATTGGTTTTTGTTTGTTTGTTTGTTTGTTTTTAGATTTTATTTATTTATTTGAGAGAAAGAGTATGAGAGGGGAGAAGATCAGAGGGAGAAGCAGAGTCCTGTGGAGCTGGGAGCCCGATACATGACCTGAGCCGAAGGCTGTTGCTTAACCAAATGAGTCACCCAGGCACCCCCGTATTTACATGTTCTTAAAAATTGTTGTAGATATATTTATCCCGAGAGTAGTGACTACCTACCAACAATTGTGAGTTACATAAATGGTTTTAAATTCACAAAATAGTTTCTTAAGGAGTTGTCAAACACATCGAAAATTCCAAGGTGTTAGTTACACAAAATTTAAAGATAGGAACATTTTTCAGTGTATATTGTTAAAGAACTCCAGAAACAAAATGCCACACACAATAAAATTCTTATTTTGTGAAAGGTAATTATATATTATAATTGTTTTTGCTTAAGGGAAGTGATTTCAAATTTTATTGGTAATAATATGATACACAATGAAAATAAAACATGACAGATTTATTTGTGGCCACATTCTGCCAAATTCTTCATTATCTTTTTAATTTGATATAATGAGAGGGATGAAAGAAAGCATTTTTAGTGCTACCTGGAAAAATAAGTCATAAATTAATGGGATAGAATAGTACATAGAAATGTTAATAATTTCACATATAAGTGAGGAAGATTCAATTATCCTCAGAGACAGAATCTTCCCAAATATTAGCAAAAAATTTAAAAAATGGTAAGTAAAAATTATAAAGAAAGTATTCCAAACTATGAGAAAATAGTTTCTATGATGTAATATTGTCAGGTTTGATTGGATTGAAATTTCATTTCTGGTAAAAAGCATTTTTAGGTATGTAAAAATAATTTCTATTTAAAAATGACTATGCCATTTAATTTTAAGAAAGAGAAAGGAGGGGATGCTCCTGGGTGGCTCAGGTCATGATCTCAGAGTTGTGAGATCAAGTTTGCACTGGGCTCTGCGCTGGGCATGGAGCCTACTTACCTCTTTCCCTCTACTCCTCTCCCTACTGTACTAGCCCTCTCTCTCTAATACATAAATAAAAGCTTTTTTTTTTTTTTTTAAGAGAGAGGAAGAAACTAGTACTTTCTCATTAGGTTAAACAGAAAACTATTCAAACAATGAGAAAACTTAAAAGTCAAATGCATAATTTTTTTATAGATTTAAGAGTTAGGAAAGTTAGTAGTTTTATGTGACTGACTTACTTGACTTTATAGTTATTCTAGTTGAGTCAACGTTGTCTGCTGAACACATTTTTATTTTTCCTTGAGTTTGAAGAATATGTGGCTGATTATGAAACATATTCCAACTAGGAGAAAATGTATTGTTTTTTTCCTTTCTTTTTTTTCCCCTTAATTCAAGAAAGCTGAGAAATGTTCAGAGTCTAAAAATACACAATTTTATTTTAGTCTCCCCACATAATCTTCTCATGGTTTAAAGACTGAAGATGAAACTGAGACCTAATTAGTCAAATATTGATTAGGGCATTTAAATCACAAATGAAAAATTTATATAGCAAGATTTCCATGCTGGGAACATGAACTTGGTAAATTTTGTTAGCTACTGAAAAAGTGCAAGCATAGAAAAGCAATCTATTCAACTGAGAATAATTATAAAAGACACTGTTTTTTGGTCCCAAATGAACCAATAATGTTTATCCTTATTAGAATTCAAATACAAATGTAATGACTTGGTGATTGTTTTTTAAGTCCCACTGCAACATGTTTGTTGCACTTTGCAACAGAAACATCTATTTCACTTTGCAACAGAAACATCTATTTCACTTTGCAACAGAAACATCTATTTCATTACTCCTTTTAACTTCTTATCTTTTGTTACTCTGAGTCAATGATCATCATTAACCTGAAAAGATTAATGTAAGTGTCTTTCCAGAAGTATATTTTTCTTATCCTACCACTTCTAACTTTCATATAGCTAAAAAGTAACTTCACCAAGTAATAATAATCAAGTTGAATTATATTGCAATATTTTGAAGACTTTGGTGGTGCTTAGTTAAGAAGAAATCCTATGGAGAAATTGCAAGGATCATTCTTTAGTTATGTTTTAAACCATCTTTCTGTGTTCTTAAAGAATATATTCTAGCACATGTTACCCGTGATCTTTCTCTACTTCCTATTCAGTTTAAAAATTAGCAGTCAGTGTCACTCCGTGGCTGTGTTTGCCGGTCACACCATTCCTATCATCTGAAATGACAGTCACCCTTTGAACCACTAGACACATCAAGTTTGCAACTTTGACCTAAGCCCACATGATTCTAATACATAGATGTGATTTTATGGTTTCTCTTGAAGTCAGTATTTCAAGTGAGTTTAATGTCCAGATATTGCAGAATTGTTCAGAAATTAGTTTTGAATGTAATCTAACCACTCTTCACTTTCCCTTGGCTCCTCAATGCATTGCTTAAGCTACTTCTCTGTCATTTCCTATCTCCTTTTTTTTTTTTTTTTTTTTTTTTTTTTTTTGCCAGATTTTCTTTCTGTCTTGTCCACTTCGTATCAGCCAATAGAATCTGGGCTACAAAGATGGCTCTTGTACTTGCATTTATTCTTTACTGTCTTTTGTCTTTGTAGCAGATTATGGACATCAAGGTACTTAAGTGGTTTGCTTAATTAAGGAAAATAAACACTATCTGTGAATAATATTAAAGTTAAGTTTTTCTTATTTTTGTTTAGCAAGTAATAATTATTTGAACTATTTGGGTCCTTTAAAACTATGAGAAAATATGTAGTACACTCATCAAGTTTAGCATTCATATGCTGTAAAGTTTAGTCAAAATTCATTCACCTCTCAAAACAAACAAAAAATCAAACAAACAACCAAATTCACTATTTGCTGACACACTGGCAAAATAAGTGACAGGACTTGACTTGAGTATAACATTTTTGAATATATAAAAATAGAGGTGCCTGGGTTGTTCAGTGGATTAAGCATCTGCCTTCAGCTCAGATCATGATCCCAGGGGCCTGGGATGGAGCCCACATTGGGCTCCCTGCTCAGTGGGCAGTCTGCTTCTCCCTTTCCTTCTGTCCCTTGCTTATTCTCTCTTTCTGTCATGCTCTCTCAGCTAAATAATAAAATCTCTAAAAAAAAATAATAAAAATAAACAGACAAGCAACCTTTGACTCCACATTTGGTGTGTATGTGTGTATAAAATATATACTTATAAATATATGTATATATCTACACATGTACACACACACACACATTGGTGTATGTGCCATATTATCTCTGTACATCTCAAACCATAAGAAAAAAATATAATGCAAAGCTTAACTAAAAGGACATTCTCTGGCACTATTAACTAATATTTAATTATTAAGAAGATGAAATGTGCTTCACCCTTCATTTTTTTTTTTTTAAGATTTTATTTATTTATTTGACAGAGAGAAATCACAAGTAGATGGAGAGGCAGGCAGAGAGAGAGAGAGGGAAGCAGGCTCCCTGCTGAGCAGAGAGCCCGATGCGGGACTCGATCCCAGGACCGTGAGATCATGACCTGAGCCGAAGGCAGCGGCTTAACCCACTGAGCCACCCAGGTGCCCTTCACCCTTCATTTTATCCTCCAAGCCATCTTAATCACAAACTTGCTTATGTGTAACTGAGGCTAGGTTAGTGAGATAAGGTCTATCTACATTACTAATCTGGTTAAATTACATGTGGCAAAATGTAACAAAGTTCATGTATGTTGCATTCTGTCTTCTTAGTTATATATCCACTGATAAGTTTTCTGAATAAATATGAACAGAAACCAAAAGACTGTCAACAAAGTGAATATTTAAATGGTATTACAGTATTAGATACTGTTAGGCCCATCAGCACAAATTACTCCCCTCCCCTCCATCAGTGACACATGTATTTAGCATACATCTGAAACTCCTGAATACTTCCTAAAGTTTTTAAAATAATTTTTAAGGGACTGTTTTTTGGTGAATTTTTTGGTGTGTGCATGTTTTGTTTTGTGTTTAAGTAGGCTACACACCCAGCATGGAGCCCATCATGGGGCAGGAACTCATGAAGCGGAGATCAAGACCTGAGCTGAGCTCAAGAGTTAGATGCTTAACTGAGCCACCCAGGTACCCCAGGACTGTTTTTGTTTTGTTTTGTTTTGTTTTTGTTTTTGTTTTAAACTGGACATATGTATCAGTTGTCTATTGCTGCATAACAAACTACCTCCAAAACTCTTTAACTCAAAACAACAATCATTCCTTTTGTTCATTCATTAGTTCTTTGGGCAGAATTTAGCAGATGCGGCTGGGCAACTCTATACTCTACCAGCTGGGGTATCTCCCCTGGGGGCTGAAGAGGCCACCTTCAAGATGGTACACTCATGTGGCTGGTAGGCTAGTTCAGGTATGCCAAATACCACACACCACTTGAAACTATATCCTCTAGGTGACTTAATCCAAATCATTTTTACACAGATGCACAAAATCTTTGATTTTCTTGCCTGAAAGATATTAGGGAAAGAGAAAGGTAATAGGCTCAGTAAACCTTTGCTTGAAAATAACACTCCCAGCCATTCTGAGAGCAAAATTCAGAACTGGCTCATATCATTGCTGCACACATTCAAGCAGTCAGAACTTAATCACGTGGCCATAGTGGCCTTAGCTAGCTGCAAAGAAAGCTGGTTGTGTAGTCTTAGCAGGGGTGGCTTATGTCTATCCTAAACTCTGTTTTTATAGAAGGAAGATGAGTATTTAGGAAAAACTAGCAGTCTCTCATATCTTCCCAGACTTTTTGTTACTCTTTCCTTTGTGTAAATACAGCCACTTGTACACAACTTTACTTAAAGTGTGAATCTTACCATTTTGTTAATAATGAGTTACTTGAATGTGAGAGTCCCCTAATGCGTCTCTGAACACCCCATGCCTGGATCAGTGCCTGACCAAAAAAAAATAGGTGCTTAGTAAATGTTAATTGAATGGACAGATTTTCCATCTTTTGAAATATCCAAGTCAGCCCCAGTCATATTTACCTCTAGTGTGAGGAGAATTAGCAAATGGATGAATGCCAAAAGGGGGCAAATTTAACTTCTAAATTGGCACAGGAAAAAGATTACTCAATTCTTCCAAATTCTTGGTAAGAAACAGCTATCAAAGCCAATAATTTATGCAGCAAAAAAAAAAAAAAAAATACACGCTTCCAAAGGATATGATGTTTTCATTTGTAGACTCATTAATGTGCTAGAAATAGCTGAACTGTGAGCTATGCCTAGCCAAAGACAGCGTTAAAGGTTTTGAGGAAAGAAAAATGTTCTTGATACACACAGTTTTATCAGTCTTATACCAGTATTTTCATATGTTTCTCCTTTTCTTCATAATTATAGCTCAGTTGGCGTATGCACTGGTTTCCAGTCGTTCTGCATTGAGCTATTTTCATTCCAGCACATAGTTATTTTCAGTATCAACTGGAAATGAGTGCAGGGCTCACCTGATGATCCGGATTCCATCCAGCCTTCTTTGTATTCCAAGACTGCGCACACATTATTTTTGGTTTGACACTCCTTTGTATTGATCCTAAGAATTCAGCACAAGCCTCACCTTTTCTGTCTACCCTCAGGAGTCTGTCAGAATGACACAGCCATTAAAATGTAGGTTTGGTGGTTGGACAGACCAAGTCAGAAGCATTTGTATCGTATTTACCTCAGGAGTCACTGCACTCTGATATTGGCTTAGAAGAAGACACTAGAATATCTCGGGTTTCTCAAGAATAAAAGTCAGATTTATTTTTTATGTTTATTCTGCATCTATTGGTGAGATCAGTGTTACATGATCATGCGTAATCGATGCATCACCAAGTTAATAGTTTTCTCTTGCCCACACTTTCCTCCTCTGTTTGCTGTCTCCTTGCCTTCTCAGTGGCTCTTCAGATCAAAGGGTGATGTCAATAAATATTTCAGGGCTGAATGGGATCCACAGGAGGTAGCCCTGAAGAGGTCATGAAATATGTTAAATATGGTTCTAGATAATCTTTAGTAATCAATTAGCAATTCTTAAAAGCCCAAAGAGTCAGAATTGACATCCATTTCTTCTGTATTTAGAAATTCAGAAATCTTTATGGGATTCTATCATTCTTAGTTTTTGTTGTTTTTTTTTTTTAACCTAAAAAATAGAAATAATTTCTATTTCTATTCTCCTTGGCAATTTCTGACAGTTTTACAAATTTCTCTGTTGTCTGAAACATTTTTAAAAAGATTTTTATTTATTTATTTATTTGACAGACAGAGATCCCAAGTAGGCAAGAGGCAGAGAGAGAGGAAGGGAGCAGGCTCCCTGCTGAGCAAAGAGCCGGATGCAGGACCCTGGGATCCTGACCCAAGCCAAACACAGAGGCTTTAACCCACTGAGCCACCCTGGCACCCCTGTCTGAAACATTTGATTATTCTTCACCCCTCTAAAGAGGCACTTCTTAATATTATTAATGTTGTCTTAACATTCTTTACATTAATGCTGCTTTCCAGAAGTTTTTTGTTTTGTTTTGTTTTGAAGGAAATGGAGGAGAAATTATTGAGGAATTATATTCTACTTACATTATTTTAACAAGCATCTACAATGAACTTATGACAATAAGTAAAGGATATTTTTGTTCTCACCAACTTCATTTCTTTATTCAAAGTTGTGTTTCCTGTGAGGCCATTCTAACAAAACAAAATTAACTAAACCACCATGTCCATCACCATTGCTTTGTTTTTCTTGTCGGTACTTAATCACTGTCTAACATACTATATACTTTTTGTTGCTGTTGTCTTGTTCATCATTTCTCTTTCTCCATTAGAATGTAAGCTCCTTGGAGATAGGGACTTTTATTCTGTTTTGATTACTGCTAAATTCCCAGCAGGTGGTAAAATAATGTCTGCTATATAGCAGATTCTTAATAAATATTTGTGAAATAAATAGTTAAGTGACATGTGATACTTATTTAATATCACGTGATATTTATTTAAAATACCATGTCACTTATGAGATTTTCTAAATTACTGTCAAAATATTTTGGTATAAATCAAAGTTTATGTAACTTTGTTTTGTCTATTAAAGGAAGTAAAGATGATGACTTGGAAAAATTGCCCAAAATGGCAAAAGTTCTAATTGTTTTCTATTCTGATAAACAATTTTATGAAGAATATTTTTTAAATCATTTTTATATTTGAGTGACTGTATTGTTGCCTATATTCCATTACGTAAACCAAATAGAGACTTTTGCACTAAATTTCTAAGCACATGGTACTCCTTATAGCTATACCCCTGTGTCTTCTCATTATGGAAGCTATTAAGAAAGCAGCATGAAATCCAAATTGTATTTTATAAATTGATTCGGAAAATAATTCTTCAAATGTCCTTTTGTGAATGACAGAGATAGGAAAACCTTGATCATCAGATGTTGGACTAAATGGATCTTCTCTATTAACTGCCTTTCTTCAACAGTTAAGAATTTACTTTTTTAACAGTAGTGAAACTTCTATTTTTTTAAATTTTATGGTGCAGAAATAAACTCTTCTGACTCAGTGCTCTGGCCCTTCTTAATAAAATGCTGGTGGTAAAAGGTTGTTCTTACAAATATTATTATTGCTACCACTAAGGTGAATTTTACAGGGTCTCTTGGTCATCATCACACGTGAATACCAGTTAGCAGCATAGATTTATCTAATCAAAAAAAGTATACAATAGCCTTAGGCTGGAATTCTGATGTATATGTATTAACTGTTGCCTGTTTCCCATAAAAGTAGATTATTATAAATGTGTTTATATTCTTAAAGTTTTTATATATTTAGTTTTTTGTGTTAAGTGGGTTACCGTCTGAGTGTTTACTAATTATTTATGGGAAAATGGAAGTTTGATGTGTCTGATAAAGTATTGGCGACATAGAAAATTTTATGGTGATTTAGAAATTAAGCTCTGCCCTTAGAGAAGTATTTTTCTATCATTGAATAAAAGCCAACTTTTTTTCCCGGATATCACCTTTATTTTTTAAATTTTATTTAATTTAAATTCAATTAATTAACATACAATAAAAAGCCAACTTTTAAATTCAGCTGCATAGAGTTCTCTGTCATTAGTGAAATGTACCTGCTGATGCAAATGAGAGTTTGGTAAGAGACATTTTGGCCCAACAATATCTGGATAATCCATTGCCCTCCCCCCAGTACCAGCATGTGTTATTGTACAACGTAGATGCCCAGTAAGTCTAGGCTGATGAATGAATGTGTGCATGAACATAAATCTCTGCTCAGCAAGCCAGGGCCCTGGGTCTCTGACTCAGGCTGGGTAAAAGAGGATGTAAAAGGAGTGTGGGTAATACTGGTTTATAGTTTTAGGAGGGAGACAAAAGAGAACCAGAGCTAGAGTCCTGAGTCAGGAAGTTTGGAAATAAAAAGACAGATACAAAATAAACAGGTGGGAATTTTTTAAAAGACTTTAAATCAATGGAGCTAGCTGAAAGTAAGAATCATAACACAGTGGAGATTCTTCCTTGGAAACCAGTCCAGATGAACTAGAACAAAGCTACATATATGGGCTTTCCATGCGTATATTCTTAGAGATGTGTGTATTCACTGCAATAGTTTTGTCTTGGAATGAGTGATATCTTTTTGGTGATAATCTAAACTAAATTTAAGCCTCTTATTTAATATATATATTCTATTGCTAGATTTTACTTCTCACTTTGGAATTTGTATGTATAAACATTTTGGTACCCTGTTATTGTATTTAATTTTGTAGGGCTACTGAGAAAAGAATAGAAATGCACAATCCATAAATAATGCATTTTCACTGAAGAGATGGCAAATTACTTTAATACACACCATTGAAAGAAGATTTTTACATTGTCTAGTATGGAAAGTGAAGGGAGAATGATCTTTATGTAGTATATTTGTTAGTATGGGCTTGCTGAATGTAAAAGGTTCATGGTTTAGCAATTACTTAGATTTCAAAAGCTAAAGATTGTTTCACTTAGAAATCATTCTTTATATGAACTTATTAATTTAATTCAGAACTTTAAACTGATTTTTATTGGTTTTATAGTTTTGTTGTATTTAAATTGTAGCATTTTAGTTATTTTAGGTTCACAATTATAAGCATGGAGAGTGTTTAGCCTATGTTTGTGTTTAAATATGGTGATATAATATAGAAACAATTCAAGCGTAATTTATAGGGAGCTCTTTTCAAACCTTTATTTTGGGTGTGGGCATTTCTCAAGTTTAAGAAGTGGAATCATGAGGGGGCGCCTGGGTGGCTCAGTGGGTTACAGCCTCTGCCTTCGGCTCAGGTCATGATCCCAGGGTCCTAGGATGGAGTGCCACGTCTGGCTCTCTGCTCAGTGGGGAGCCTGCTTCCCTTCCTCTCTCTCTGCCTGCCTCTCTGCTTACTTGTGATCTCTGTCTGTCAAATAAATAAATAAATAAATAAAAGTGGAATCATGAGAAATTCCCTTGGTTAGCTGTTAAGGAAAGAGAGCTACTTTGGATTTTTTATCTCATAATAAATTCATGTTCATGGTCCTTATTGGATAATTGGTGAAAATGCTAATTTTCTACTAGAATCTTTAATCTCATTAACTAATGAGTGAAAAATGAGCAAAATGTTTTTAGTAATTTTTAAATTTCAAATTTTAGTAAATTGAAATATGTTTTTAGTAATTTTTCACACCAAATACTTTCTACATTGCTTTTCTTTTGCTTGGTTTCATAAATGTAAGATGTTACATTAACTAGGAATGGAAATATAAAAATGCGTAAGGCACCATCAGTTTCAAAAATGACATACTCCCTGTTTATGGCCACAAATTTTGTTATGGTGATTCTGATGATAATCATCATCAATTCTGTCACTCACAGGGAACTTAACACATGTTGGTGTGCACATAGTTATCTAACTTGATCCTCACAGTACCCCATGTGAGATGTACACTTATTATTTCTGTTTCACAGATAAGTAAACTGAGTCTTCAAGTAAACTGAATCTTCTTAGGTCACACAGTTCTTGTAGAGTGGAACTGAATAGAGATTCCATTTAATTCCTATACTATATACTTACCTCAAAAATTAGATAAAAATTATCTGTATGTTTAAGATACAGTATTAAATAATGTAGCTCTAAGAGATAATTATGATTTTTAGTTTTCTTCATTTTGTTTACCAATATATAAGTATATCATTGTTCATTTTTTTAACTTATTCAATAATAGACATGTATGATCTCTATATATCATTCATTACTCCCTGAATAATTCAATTTAAAATCTGTGTTGATGGGAAGTGAAAGATGTTGGTTGCCTTTTCTTCCTGACTCACCAACTGCATCCAAATATCAAATATCCAGGATATCTAGTATCAAAAACTTGGTTATAGCAAACAGAATTTTTTTTTTGGTCTATTTGTCTTTTTTTCTTAAGATTTTATTTATTTATTTGACAGACAGAGGTCACAAGTAGGGAGGCAGACAGAGGGGGGGTGGGGAAGCAGACTCCCTGCTGAGCAGAGTGGGGCTCCATCCCAGGACCCTGGGATCATGACCTGTGCTGAAGGCAGACACTTAACCAACTGAGCCTCCTAGGCACCCCACAAACAGAATGTCTTAAGAGGAAATCTCTTCAAAGTCCGACCGATAAAGAGCTTCCAGAGTCATTATTTGGATGTTATGAGTAATTTTGTCCTTGTATTTGCTAATTTGTTCTTTATGTAAAAAGTTATTTATCACAACAAAATCCAGGTCAATGACCTACAAAACCCTTTCTTTAACCGGGCTGATTCTTTTGTTAGTCCAGAATTCCTCTGCCAGAACTCTCAGAAGTATTATTTTTGCTCCTACAGTGTTTACAAGCAGTTAGTTCATGGGCCCAGAGCTGATTGTTTTTATCTCAAGTCACTGCTATATTTAGGATATAAGAATGAGTAACTATCCATATCATAGAATTTAGGAATACCTTATTACTCCTAAACTCTTTGCCATACAGACTTTCCTGTTCTATATAAAGTCCAAGGGTAAGAATATATGTTTAAACCAAACATAAGTGAGCATATAAAATTACATATCTATTACCATACTCTCTTACTTTCACTTTTTTCTCCAAATAGCACAGAGCGGATGTCTGACACTCCACATGAAAAATGAAATTTAATAGAGTAGCTTTGATAACCTCATTTCCTCTACCTTTGTTTTTTTGAACTGTCCAAAATATCTAGACCTTTTGAATTAATCTGAGTTCATGTCCCATCTCATAACATTTACTATGTGCCCTTGCACAATATTTAATTTTGGTGAACCATAGTCTACATATATTTAAAAAATAGGGATAATGGCATGTAATTATCAGACTTCTTGGAAGCAATAAATTAGATATCAATGTTATTTACTAAAAAATTTTTATAGAGTGTTTTATTTTAACTCCATTATTTTTAACATACAGTATTGTTTAGATATACAATATAGTGATTAACATACAATAACATATGATATAGTTTAATAACATACAATATGGTTAATGTACAATATAGTTCCAATTATATATACAATATATGTGATTTAGTAATTCTATGTATTACTTAGTGCTTGTCATGAAAAGTGTACTCTTAATCTACTTAATCGTATTTCACCCAGCCTCCCACTTACCTCCCCTTTGGTAACCACCAATTTGTTCTCTATAGTTTAAGCGTGCTTTTTGGTTTGTCTCTCTTTCTCTCTCTCTTTTTTTTCCTTGATTTTTTTTTTTTTCCTTTTGAGATTCCACATATGAGTGAAATCATATGGTCTTTTTCTCACTGATTTATTTGGCTTAGCATTACACTTCGTAGCTCCATCCAAGTTGTTGCAAATGGCAGGATTTCATTCTTTTTTATGGTTGAATAATATTCCATTATATATATTATATGCAATCAATATAAATACTCCTATATATTAATAATATTTCATTAATGCACCACATCATCTTTATCCATTCATCTGCCAATGGACACTTGGACTACTTCCATAATATGACTATTGTAAATAATGCTGCAGTACACACAGAGGTGCATATATCCTTTCGAATTAGTGTTTTCATGTTCTTTGGGTAAATACCCAGTAGTGTGATTCCAAGGTGATAGGGTAGTTTTATTTTTAATTTTTTTAGGAACTTCCATACTGTCTTCCATAGTGGTTGCACCAACTTTGCATTCCCACCAACAGTGTTATGAGGGTTCCTTTTTCTCCTCATTCTTGCCAACGCCTGTTGATTCTTGTGGTTTTTTTTTCTTTTAGTCATTCAGACAGGTGTGAGATGATAGCTCATTGTAGTTTTGATTTGCCTTTCCCTGTTGATGAGTGAAGTTGAACACCTTTTCATGTGTCTGTTGGCCATATATTTGTCTTCTTTGGAGAACTGTCTGTTCGTGTCTTCTGCCCATTTTTTACTGGATTGTTTTCTTGGTGTTGAGTTATGTAAGTTCTTTATATATTTTGGATACTAATTCTTTATTGGATATATCATGTACAAATATCTTCTCCCATTCAGTAGGTTGTCCTTTAATTTTGTTGTTTATTTCCTTTGCTGTACAGAAGCTTTTTATTTAGATGTAATCCCAGTAGTTTAAGTTTTGCTTTTATTTCCCTTGCCTCAGGAGACATATCTAGAAAAATGTTGCTATGGCTGATGTCAGAAAAGGGTCTACTGTCTGTAGACCTCATCTAGGGTTTTTGTGGTTTCAGGTCTCAAATTTAGGTCCTTAATACATTTTGAGTTTATCTTTGTATATGGTGTAATATACAAAGCTACAGTCTTCTGCATGTAGCTGTCCAGTCTTCCCAGCATCATTTGTTGAAGAGATCCTCTTTTTCCCATTGCATATTCTTGCCTCTTTTGTCAAAGATTAATTGACCATATAATTATGAGTCTATTCCTGGGCTTTCTTTCCTGTTCTGTTGATTGATGTGTCAGTTTTTGTGCCAGTACCATACTGTTTTGATTAGGACAGTTTGTAGAATAGCTCTAAATACAGAATTGTGATACCTCCAGCTTTGTTTTTCTTTCTCAGGGTTACTTTGACTCTTTGGAGTCCTTTGGGGTTTGATACAAATTTTAGAATTGTTTGTTCTAGTTCTGTGAAGGATGTTGTTGGTATTTTGATAAAGATTGCATTAAATCTATAGATTGTTTGGGTATTATGGACATTTTAACAATATTTATTCTTCCAATCCACCAGCATAGAATATCTTTCCATTTGTGTCATCTTAAATTTCTTTCATCAGTGTTTTATAGTTTTCAGAGTAGAGGTCTTTAACCTCCTTCATTAAGTTTATTCCTAGGTATTTTATTATTTTTAGTACAATTGTAAATGGGATTGCTCTCTAAATTTCACTCTCTTACTTCATTATTAGTGTATAGGAGTGCAGTGGATTTCTATACATTGATCTTGTATCCTGGGACCTTATTAAATGTTTTTATCAGATACTAGTTTATTCATAGCCTAGCACAGTGCTTGGCTCAGAGAAAGCAGTTAGTTTCTTCCATCTTATTGGCACCACAAAGCCATTCAAAATTCTTTAACTTCAGCTCTTAGTCTTAGATATCTTCAGAAAGAGAATTTGTTAGTATCATCTAAAAATGCTTTGACTACTCATTTCTTTTTTATTTTTTTAAGATTTTTTTATTCATTCATTTGAGAGAGACACAGAGAGCAAGCAAGAGCACAATCAGGGGGAGGGTCAGAAGGAGAGACTGAGGAGAGGCAGACTTCCTGCCGAGCTGGATGCCCATTGCAGGGTTGGATTCAGGACTCATCCCAGGACCATGGGATCATGACCTGAGCTGAAGACAGACACTTAACCAACTGAGCCACTCAGGCACCCATACTTCTCATTTCTTTTTAAGCAGGTGAAAGGTACATACATACTATTAGAAAGTTTTACATACTGTTTGTAATGTTTTATGTACTTTCTTTCCTCTTTATCATGTATCAATGTATCCTTGATAAACTAAAATTTATTTAAATACCCTATTTCCCATGATATTTAATTATGGAAATGTATGAAGTTTTAAGATTTAGAAATTTCAGGCCAGCTAATTTGTCTTGGTGCCTAGATTACTTACAAATTGTTTCATGTGATGATTTTCTCAGCACCTCATTGGAACATCTCCATATAAGACCATTAAATGACATAGGTGAATAAGGGTCATTACTTTCTGTTTTCACCTCTTTTGAAATTCCTTCTGAGAAATTTCTTGCAATTCTGGTGTGTCTAATAATCAAAGATATAAAATTCTCTAATCACTATAAACTTTAAAATGGTGATATTTTTGGAGGGGAAGCAACTTTTTCATACTACTTTAAAAAATAGGACTTCCTAAGAGAAAGTAATGTGATAAATTAATACAGGCAGATAATATATTTTTAGGACATAAATAATTGTTATAAGTTTGTGCTATAATGAATTTATATTAGGGAAAAATAATCGGAAATGGAAGGGACTTGTAGTGATTTTCTGAACTTCCTGCTGTCAAATCACCACTTAAACTATCTAAATCAAATGAATGGTCATATATGTTCTAAGATTTATGTTGCTTTTACCTGCATTTGGCTGAGTGGGGAAAAAAGGAGTTTCTTTTAACTTTGCTGGAAGCAAATAGATTCTTCTTTGGCTATTTGGTTGTCAGAAACTTGCTATTCCCTGCCATTCAAATTAATGATGCTAAGTTTAGATGTCCTGTCATTGAAACTTTCTTATGACATCTCCTCAAACCTTTATGTCCTGGATGTTTAGCTATACTGGAGTTCACTCCTGGAGATTTATAGTTTTATATAATCAATGAAGAGGACATTATTTCTAAAAGAATATAGCTCTGCTTATATTTTTTAAAAATCTGCAATATATGGTAAACTTTAAAAGATTATTCCATGTTCTTTCATTACAATTATACATTCTACATAGTAAATATATTTGAAGCAGTTTTCAGGAACTATTTTAATATTTAATTTCAAACTATAAGTAAGTGTTAAGTATAATTCAGTATAAGTAAGTGTTAACTAGTAATTCAGTATAAAGTAAGTGTTAACTAGTAAAATGGTTCCAGTTCTTTGACTCCTTATTTCATTTTCAAGGTAGAAAACATTGACATTTGTGTGGAGTATTGAATAAGCAATTTTTCCAATGACATAGAAATTGCATTTTTTTTCCTTCCTCACCACAGTCACTCAAATTTTGCACTCTCCATGCAAGTAAATTGCTGCTTTTACTTGGAGCTACCTTTTATGTTTACCTAGGACTTCCAACAAAGCAATCCCAGAAGTTCAGCCATATATTGAGGTAAAAAGATTACACAGATTTAACAGCTGAACTTCCAAATAAAGCCAGATTAATAGATACAAGTTCACAGTCTGATATGTCCACATGCTAGCAATTACTTTTTTAATTTGATCCATGTAGATAGCTAAATTGGTCAATGTCAAACCCAGTATTCACTCTGTGACCTAAATGTGCATTCTGTGTTGCTCAAATTAATCATAAGATCAATTGGTTTCTCTCCTAATTGTTGAGGACATTATGTGAGACTCTTATGTAGAGCTTCACAGAATCAACTGGTGTGCCTCAACTAATGGTTTACTGATTTTTATCCTCAGGGTCAAGAAGCATATTTTAGATTAAATGCCCATGGCACCCTACTGACTAAGCCTGGAACAACTCTAAACCATTTACTCTTTGAACTGGACATAATAGTTATATTTTAACATTAAAAATAAGAGTTCATTCTATGATTTCATTTTCAAGTGAGCATTAGTCAACTGATTTGAGTTTATATTTTTCACAGATTTATAATTTTAACTAGTTAGGTTGATTATTATTTGTAAGTTTGTGGTCTTTTTGTTTTTGTTTTTGTTAAGTTTATTTATTTGAGAAAGAGAGTGAGAGACAGAGAATGAGAGCACAAGCATGGAAAGCAGCAGAGGGAGAGGGAGAAGCAGACTCCCTGCTAAACAGGTAGCAGGATGCAAGGCTTGGCCCCAGGACCTTGAGATTATGACTGGAGCCGAATTAACCAACTGAACCACCTAGACGCCCCTGTGAGTTCTTGCTAACATCAGGCAACAGTGTGACTTACAGCTAACTCAGTTAAATAGAAGATAAATGTTCAGTAGTTTAAGTTAGAGAGAGAGAGAGAGAGAGAGAGAGAGTGTGTGTGTCCCTTAATAGAACTCGCTAAATGATTTCTGTATGTTTAATAAATGCCAGCCATAGGGAGAAGAATGGCAAAAACAAGAGTTCATGTCTGACATACTATAGACTGTCATGACCATATAATACAACAAATCAGGAATGAGTGGGCATTGTTGTTGCTGGTATTTTACTGAATGACTTGTCTTGCTAAATGACTATACTGTCTTATTTTATCAGTATTTAGTATATCCCTCCAGGTTCTGGAAAATGGAGCTATCCACATTATCTTATTTTCAATTTCCTTTAAGTTAATCTTTTGGAATTATTCCTCTACTGGTTATCTGATTTTCTTTCCTAGTTTATCTACATATTCCTAGGAATGAAGGCCTTATATCTATGTGTACATATCATTCTCCATAGGATAAATACCAACATATCACCTAACTCTGAACTACCATGAGAGAAAAAATGTCTCAGCCAGTAAAAGAGTGCCCATTTTAACAGCTAATATTAGCAAAATTCAAGTTGAATTTTGAGTCTTATTAAACTTGTTCACCCAAGTAGAAAATGTCATTTTAATTACATGCAGAACACATCCAAGAAAATTATTATAGTCCCTGGTAGATATGACTACATATTTTGAACATACTCTCCACTTATCCAGTCAGTAGTTGGTACTCTTTCTCTATTCCACTGCTATATTTAAGTTAGTTGGACCACAACCACAAAATGTAGAATAAAAAGTTAGAAATCCTAAAGGATGTGTTTCCTTTTTCCATATAATGGTCTTGCCAAAGTTAAGGACTTTTAAAACTCTCAAGTGTAGCATTGTAAGTAGTTTCTACATTATGCCAAATTTAACAGTGCTCTTTAATTTCTTTAAAATGTGCTGATCAACATCTAAGTTGTAAGTTTTTGATCTGTTTACTTGGTAGCTGAGGCTGAAGTCCAATGAAAAGCAACAGGATGTACACATCGGGTTGTACTTTTAGCCTTTCTGATACACAGAAAAATTTTAAATAACCATAATGTCTTGGTAATTTGTATTTTTATGAGTTTCAAAGAAGGATAAAGTTACCTATAGCTATTGCTGCTGCTGCTGCTGCTTCTTTTTCTTCTTCTTCTTTTGGTTGTTACTTAACTTGATATGAGCAAAGTTTTAATAAACCAGGGTGGTTTATAGAAAAATAGAAATACAGAGATAGAAAAAAGTCAGTCATTTAAAAAATGGCTCAGAGGGTTAAGCCTCTGTCTTTGGCTCAGGTCATGATCTCAGGGTCCTGGGATGGAGCCCCTCATTGGGCTCTCTGCTCAACAGGGAGACTGCTTCCCCTTCTCTCTCTGCCTACTTGCGATCTCTCTCTGTGTCAAATAAAATAAAATCTTTAAAAAAAAAAGAAAACCTTTAAAAATGCTTTTTAAAGTTGGAGAAGTATCATAGGAATAATGTAATAACCAATTTTAATAATTCGAGGCAGCTATATTATAATTAAGTGGAGTTTGAAAGCCTTTGTTTACAAGGTACCTGGGTGGCAAAGTTGGTCCAGAGTCACTATATACTCAGCAGACAAGAAAAAAAAAATTAACTAAGTATTTAATTGATGGCCATAGTGACTATCATGATAGTTTTGGTCAGTTCACTTTTATTGCTCTTGGCTATTCTTCCAAATTTTCTGCTTGTTTGACTTCCTTGCTGAAATCAGCAGCTGTCTGGCCAACTAGCCAGTCCTCTAGCCTACCTACTTACCTATCTACTACATAAGCAAACAGACAATAAAAACATTCTGTGGCAAACAAACTAACAAATGAAAACATTCTCTGACTCTTCATTATATAGGATAAAGTGAAAATTCATTGTTATGTGTTCTGTTCACTCTTGACTATGTTTCTCTGCATGTTACCTCCTGTAGTTCAACAGTCAACACAAAGCCAGACACATAGGACCCTTCACTCTTACTATCCAAAGTCTCCTTTGCACCTACTGTCTCTGCTGTTGCTTTCTCTTTTGGGTCCCTGGTTTTCTCTCCATCAATTCAGCCTAATTCAAAATTTAAAGTCCAATTCATTTCAGTTCTCTGATACTTCCTCCATACCCCCATAAATTTCCCTAATACCTTGTAAATATGTATGATTCTTCTTCTTTTTTTTTTTTTAAGATTTTATTTATTTATTTGACAGAGATCACAAGTAGGCAGAGAGGCAGGCAGAGAGAGGAGGAAGCAGGCTCCCTGCTGAGCAGAGAGCCCAATGAGGGGCTCAATCCCAAGACCCTGGGGTCATGACCCGAGCCAAAGGCAGAAGCTTTAACCTACTGAGCCACCCAGGCGCCCCCGTATGATTATTTTCTTAGGCACTGTTTACCCACTCCAGTTTGGGATTCATGAGGGCGGTGAAAGTATTTTGGTTACTAGCAAGCTTAGCACATTAGTGATATGTATTAGGCCCTTATCCATATATTATTGAATGAATAAATGAAAGAATGAATGAATAAAGTAATTTAACATATTTTAATTAATGATTTAAAGTTATCTGGGGGCTCTCATAAAAATCAACGTTTATCATACAGCTACAAGTTTATAGCATGTGGGGCGTATTTCCATTAAACTTTTGCATACACACACACACACACACACACACACAATTTTATACCGAGTCCTTGGGAAAATAATAACCAATTTTAAATCTCTAACCTTAGAAAATATGATTCGTTTTACAACATATGAAAGAACATATTTTGGCAAGCATGGGGGCCACTTTTACATCTTCCCAGTGCTTATTACACATTTTTAATGATTAATTGTTTACAGATAGTGCTTGCATTATAAATTGTTAGGTATATTTTGACCTTAAAGTATGAAGCATGGGAACAAATAAAATGGTTCTTTTACCCTTCATTTTTTTCCTTTTATTAAATTATTCATCTGAGATCAGGAAAAACATGAAGCATGACCTGATTTCTGAGAGCTTTTTATGTAGTAGAAATCTTATGGTACTTGTTTTACTTCTGTGTAGCCTACAACATAATATCTACTTTATGTGATGTTAAATTGATTTTATGAAACATAGAATGATATTTAACACCATTTTTGATTATGTGATAGATTTTCATTTTAATTTCTTTTATTTAATTTTTCATTTATTTTTCTAATTTGTTTTGCAGGGTTGTTTCCTTTTGAATGCCTTCCTAGACTTCACAATGTATCTGTTAGTCAAGTGTTTGTCATCCCTAAAGTCTGTGTTGTCCTGTAATTCATTATTCACTTAACAATATATAATTGACGTTTCCCCATATAATTGAATATTTTTCTACATTGTCATGCTGGTTAGAAATTACATATCTCTTAAGGCTTTACTAAGTCTATACTAAGCAATATTAGAATTAAAATAATTATTTATGGTGGACAAATTTCTAAAAACTGAATTGCTGTTTCCAAGAGCTTGAACAGTTTTGAAATATATATACATATACATGTATATATATTGCTCTTTTGCCTGCCAAATATGTTTTAAGTAATTATATCTCAACCAGCTGGTTGTAAAGTTGGCCATTTTCTGAATGCGGTACTGGGATCGGTGTGCATGTGTGTACGCATGTGTGTTTGTGTGTGTGTTTATTCTTTTAGCAATAAAATAATGATAATGACATGTTGGAAGTGGTAATTGAAAGTGAACACTAATAAATTTTATAAAAGCAAACTAGAAAAAATATACATTGAGAACTGTTCTAGAAGTAATGTGTAACATCCGTGATTGTTCATTCATTCAGCATTCATTCACTTTGTAAAAAATTGTTTACTGAACACAGGGCATATTGCAGACACGAGGCTGGATGACTGGGATATAAGGCTCAGTGTGCCTTGACCTCAGCCTTTCACCTCTGCAGAACACACTTCCATAGAGCAGGTCCATTCTTGTAAAACACTGCTGCCAGCAATGCTGGAACAAAGTCTCATGCAAGTGAGTGAGTGGGGCAGTTGGTGGAGGCTTCCCAGAGAAGAAAGTATGTGAGCTAGCTCTAGTAGTATGAGTAGGAGTTTATAAAAAAGTGATGGAAAAAAATAGAAGTAAACCAATATAAATGTATATAATGAAGATAATGAATGGGCATTTGCTTGTTTGGTTTTTCAGGAAGGGAAGTGAGGTTGGGGCCCTTTGAGAATATGGAGTAACCCATACCTTGTTATGAAGTTCTGGTAATGAGTATAAAAAGCAAGCAAAAGAGGCTTTTAAATAAAGTAGTAGTAAACTGTTTTATAAGAAAAATACTCTTAAGGCAGTGTAGAGTATGGACCAGAGTGGGATAAAAACTGGTGGCAAGAAAACAATGGGTAGGCCACATGATGGAAGCCATGGGTTAGTGGTGGCGGCCATGGAGAGAAGCTCAATGATGGTGCCCACAGGATGTGCTGGTTGCAGAGAAAGGGGAGAGTAAATGCCTCACGTGGTAAAGACACATTACAGAGTAAGTTCCTCTCCTAATTGACTCCCTGTGTCTAATATACCATCCTCTGCTGGGACCCCAATCCTGAGATAAAAGGGTTCCAGAGACCCGAGAGCAGTGAATGCCTTGATTTCATGGATAACAACTCAGAGATGAGGATCTAGTTTTCATCAGATGCTCTTCTCAGATTGCTGGGTACTTTTAAAAGTTGTAAGCCGATATATTTATAGGTAATTTGCCAGGGAGAAAGATTCCATGCTTTCATTAGATCCATTTAATAGATTATAACTTTGAAAGGCTGAAAACCAATAAACTACCTGAACACACTTTTATTTTCACAGATTTTGTTTGTATTTAGGTCCAGTCTTTAGAGCCGTGTTATAGGGCAGTGTGGCAGAAAATACATGGCAAAATTGGCAATATTTCTTAAGCTTTTTTTTTTTAAAGATTTTATTTATTTATTTGACAGACAGAGATCACAAGTAGGCAGAGAGGCAGGCAGAGAGAGAGAGAGGAGGAAGCAGGTTCCCCGTTGAGCAGAGAGGCTGATGCGGGGCTCCATCCCAGGACCCTGAGATCATGACCTGAGCTGAAGGCAGAGGCTTTAACCCACTGAGCTACCCAGGTGCCCCTTAAACTTTCTTAACTGTAATTTCTCTACTTATAAAATGGGGAAAGTAACATCCAGTTAAATTGGGGGATATTAAATAAGAACTTATTAGCCTAGCAGTTAGTAGCATGGATGGTTAATAGAAGGCACCCAGTAAGTGGTAGCAATGATGAACGTTGTTGTTATTATCATTATCATTATATTTAATAGTAGCAGTGATAAGTCTCATCTCAGTTCTCCTTCCCTCACAATACCTTTCCTTATGACTCCGTCTAAAGTCGGGCTCATCCACTTTGGAGCTCTTTGCTTGTACTTCCTTTTGACATCTACCTTACTTTAACTGAAATTATAACGTATATGTCTTTGCCTCATCCAACTGACTCAAGATAAGGAGATTCATATTGTGTTCCCTTTAGCATTGGCTGTTGTTCATTCTATATAGCATAAACACAGTGTTTTAAATATTTTAAGTACAACATGATATTTAATATTTTAATAGCACATTTGGTTCAGCAGTAACTGTCAAGCATGTATCCACCCATGTTATCTCCTTGATAACACCATGGACTCTGGGCAGAATCTATGGTATACTACATTAGAGAGAAAAATATATTGTTTGAATGAATGACTGCGGACTTCTCACACTTAAAAAGAAAAAAGTGAGTTTTACTTTTACTCTTTAAAAAATAATATTTCCCATCGCTTATGTGATATAATATAAAAACTTAATATTTATATAGTGTTGTATATATTGTATTAAAATAGTCCCTGGGGCATTTGGGTGGCTCAGTGGGTTAAAGTCTCTGCCTTCAGCTCAGGTCATGATCTCAGGGTCCTGGGATCGAGCCCCACATCAGGCTCTCTACTCCACGGGGAGCCTGCTTTCTCCTCTCTCTCTGCCTGCCTTTCTGCCTCCTTGTTTTTTTCTGCCTACTTTAAAAAAATAAAAAATAAAAAATAAAATAAAATAGTCCATATTTACTAAAACCTCATGTAACCTGACATCTGGACAAGCTTAGCAGCAAATAATGTATGTATAGTTCAGAGATTTGGTTTTTATAATTCTTTTTATTCTTCTTCACATAATTTTCATGTATATTTTGCCAATAGGTTAATTTATCCCTAGCAAATTACATGAATTAAAAATTTAATAAGGCTGTGTTTACGAAAGATTATCAACTCAATTATATTATCTCAGAACATCATATAGCAACTCACTGAGCAGCAACAAAAATAGAGGTCAAGCATTTTGATTGTCTTAACATAACTCTTCTGTTTTGATTTAAGTTACATGGGAACACAATCATTTTCAATCTCAAAAATTATGCTATTTTAAAACATCTAGGGGCACCTGGGTGGCTCCGTGGGTTAAAGCCTCTGCCTTCGGCTCGGGTCTCAAGCTCCGCATCGGGCTCCCTGCTCAGCAGAGAGTCTGCTTCTCCTTCTGCCCCTCCCCTACTTATAGTCTCCCTCTAATAAATAAATAAAATGTTCAAAAAAATTTTTTAAATGCCTGAATGCAAAAAGGTTGTACAATAAAGAGCACTGTGGACTTGCTGGAAAGAATGTAAAGAAACATTTTATAAAGCACACAGCAAACACTTGGCAACTGGCAGTTCAATAAAGCAAACTCGTACACAGCTGTCAAACAACAACTTTCCAGATTCACTGGAGCCAAGTGGGGCAACCCTTTTATGTGCTTAGAGAGCCCTGTGTTTACTTATCACCTTATAACACCTAGTCAGGCTCTATTTCAACCATCTATTGACTTGTCTGTCTTTCCCATCAAAATGAAATACATTCTTTTCAAACCATCTTTAGGCTTCCAAAGCCTATTGAGTATCTGGCACATGGAAGGCAATAAATTGTTTATGGAATCAATTAAAGCAGTCAGTAATTGTTTCATTTTTTAAATGACCACTGTGTTTTCCAGTGTTTTTCAGACTTTAATGTACATAATAATTGCCTTTCAGAATTTAAAATGCAGATTCTTTACTACTCCACACTTAGTTTCTAATTCAGTAAGTTATGCAGCGTGAGGAAGTACATCTTAACAAGGACACCATTGGGGGCGCCTGGGTGGCTCAGTCGGTTAAGCGTCTGCTTTGGTCATGATCCCAGGGTCCCGAGATCAGCCCCACCTCAGGCTCCCTGCTCAACGGGGAGTCTGCTGCTCCCTCTCCCTCTCTCCCTGCTTATGTTCCCTCTCGCTGTGTGTGTCTCTGTCAAATAAATAAATAGTCTTTAAAAAACAAAACAAAAAACAAACAAGGACACCAATGATTCTGATTCAGTGCAAAGATCATTCTTTAAAAACATGAATATCATCAATGTGATTAAAAATTCTTCTTGATTGAAGTAACTTCCAGCAAAATCACTAAGCCATTGTTCACTGGTTCTGGATTGACAGAATGAGTGAGGAGGGGTACTCTGTGAGAGAAAGCCTAAGACATACTGGTGAAAGTTTGCTCAAACTTTCTTGGATTCTGTACCTGTTAGATTCATGAAGTCAATATTAATAGAAAGTAAAGCTGAGTACAAACTTGGCAATGTGAGCAGACTGTGGAACCACCTACGGATCCAGATAAAGGATCTGGGGCTCCAACTGGGCTATACTGGGGTCACCATCCAAGAGTTCAAACCACGAAAAAAGCAGGGGGCAAAATCAAGGCCAGTAACAGAATAGCATCTCAAGGTAAGACCATGCAGGCATATAGACAGCAAAAAACAGTCTTGAGTGTTGCTTCTGATACCTGGACAGACCCATTGCTTCTTCAGTTCCTATTTTTTTTTTTTTTAAGATTTTATTTCGACAGAGAGAGATCACAAGTAGGCAGAGAGGAAGGCAGAGAGGAAGGCAGAGAGAGAGGAGGAAGCAGGCTCCCTGCTGAGCAGAGAGCCCGATGCGGGACTCTATCCCAGGACCCTGAGATCATGACCTGAGCCGAAGGCAGCGGCTTAACCCACTGAGCCACCCAGGCGCCCTCAGATCCTATTTTTAAGTTGACTTTCTTCATGACAGTGGATGGGAACGAGTCCAGAATGTGCTATTCCCAGAGCTGGAATTGCTTCTTAGGGGTTGGCCATGGTGGAAGGTTAGATCTTTTCAAGCATTTATACTTTCAGATTCAGCGCAGAATCTTTGAAAAATATTGTTTAGGTTCTTGAACTCTAAGTCAGATCTAATAAATCAGTATCTTCAGGGAGCACACAATGGAAGTTGATTTATGAGTGCTCTTTAGGTGATTCAGATGATTGGCCTGGTTGTGGGAGCCATGACTTTGAAAAGCCTTCATAGATATTTCAGTCATGAAAAATGTGTTAAATGTATTTATAAGAAGTCATATACCCCCAGTTCCCATTTTTAACTATAAGTTTTTCCTCCTGCACACATCCCTTCTCCTCATCTCTTAGTAGCCCCCGTCCAAAATTATTTTGCCACAGACTTGCTTTTTTTAGATATTCTAACTCTCTAACCATAATAGTAATTTCCTCTGTTCCCTTTTCCATCACTTTTCAGGCTAAAGATTTTCTCTTCTTTTTTATCCCTCTGTACAATTTTTACCCTAAAGCACATTCAAATTGCATGTTATAATGTCATACACACCCCTCCCACCTTTTTATGAATGCCCACATAGGTAGCACATCAGCCGGGCTACATTTCGAAAATAATTAGGGACCAGTGACTCCATGTCTGAACAAGTGAGCGAGGTCATTCTTCATCTAAAAATGTTAGAGAAAAGTTAAAAAAAAATAGAGAAAGTTGCTTTTAAAATATGGAAGAGGGGTTTAGAATAGAGCAAAACGCATAAGACGTTTACATCCTGACTTGTTTTAACAAGATAGTACTACTTTGTAATTCATTTATAGAATGGCTATAGCCTCCCATTAGCTCAGTGCTCCCATTTATTCAGCCACTGTAAATAATAGCCATCAGCAAAGCTTTTGAAATCTTCAGATGAAAGGAACTAATTTAAGGAAGCTTCCCGGGTGCAACCCATCCCCACAAAATGGATGCTGACCAGAACACAGAAAGCAAGAACAGCAAGTACAGAGCCTGGTGATCTTAGCAACCTAAAGTGGTCCAGCTTTTGAGAACCATGAATGTTTCTTTTCTGTATATGAAGAGTTGGATTTTCTAATAGTTTTTTTTTCCTCAATTGTAACAGGGTATAGTGGATTTACCTTAAGATATGCAAGATATTGGAGATACCAGAGAAGGCAGTATCAAAGCAGCTACATTATGTGGATTAATGCTGCAATAATTTCTTTCTATGCTTATTGCGAAACTGGTTGCTATTTTAAAGCTATTAGTCACATGATACTGTACCTGAGAGTGAAACTGTTTATTTCCAATCAAAGATGCTTCATTTTGTTGCCTAACAGGAGAAATTTCAATACATAAATTCTAGCATTTTTTATTTAATGCTCCCAGGGATTTAAATTTACCTGCAATTTAAAAAATTGTATATAGATTATATTCTGCAAGGAGTTTATTTATATAATGTGCGTATTTTAAATTATTAGATCAAAGAGCTTTAGGGGATGAGGTTATAATCTTAATGAAGTATTTTGTAAAATCTTCTTATGATAAGATTGTTGAGTTATGAAACCAGTGCTCACTCCTCTGGGCCCATAATGTTTAATTAGACCAGTGTGATATATAAAGTTGGGAAGCATTACTTGAAATATAGAATCTGCCTAACTCCACTAACAGTGAATTTGTAGTCTAAAAAATTTGTGTTAGAGCTGTTTGTCATTTAGTCACTTTGTTAAATCTGATAATGTCAATATTCAGTGCTGGGGAATGCAGTCAACAAAAAACCTTGTTGCCTATGAAGATCAAGTAGCTGTTGGGGTATTGTATGGGATATAAGAAATGTAGACATCCTCTTAGCCTTCCAGGATCTCAAAGTGCATTTGGTCAGACTGAGAATACACACACACACACACACACACACACACACACACGCAGGATACCTATATATATGAATAGGATGGGTAATATAGATGGCATTTATTTTCAATAACCCACATGTCACTTCCCTGTTTTTTTTACAACTGAGTTTACAATTATTTATACCATATAACATCTCCTGTGCTATAACTTTAAATTATTATTTAAATTCATGACCTTCTCATACCTCAGAGCAGATTTGTTTGCTTGTTTTTTTTTTTTTCTAAAGATTTTATTTATTTATTTGACAGACAGAGATCGTAAGTAGGCAGAGAGGCAGGCAGAGAGAGAGAGGAGGAAGCAGGCTCCCTGCTGAGCAGAGAGCCCGATGCGGGGCTCGATCCCAGGACCCTGGGATCATGACCTGAGCCGAAGGCAGCGGCTTAACCACTGAGCCACCCAGGCGCCCTGTTTGCTTGTTTTTTGTTGTTTCCTAGAATAACTAGGTATAGTGGATAAAAGAAAATCCTTTTAAGTACTAAAGTGTTTATTTTATTTCAAATTGTTATTTTGTTATCTTAGGATGTAAGCATTTTTAAATGCCCAGTTTATTTCCCTGACTTCTTAAAAGAAAGAACTGTTTTTAATCTATTCAGAGGCATTATTATGTGTATCAGTGTTTGTGATATTCTCAAAGTGAAAATGTCAATAAAGAATGGATATGATGGAAATCCCTGGGTTTCCCAGGGGGGAAAAATGCCTTATTGATCTACTTTTATGTCATTTTTATTTTTTTTCTCCTAAATATTTGTGAAGCAGTAAGGTGATTTTCTGTACACTTTCTGCTAAATTACTACTAAATTCATAAGTGGCTCAAAGGCTAAAGCATATTTCTTCCAAGGGGTAATTTCAATTTATAGAAAGCTATCAGCTTTATTATTGATATCAATGATCCCGAGTTTGTCCGTATCTTTGAAATGTCATCTCAGAATTCTTCATTGCCAATATGAGGGATCACTTGGGCACTGTTGTATTCACGCTCTCCTCTATAGCCCTTGCTTTGATTTTGTTCCTGATGTAGGAAAGAGTATTTTATCTTTTGCAGCTTTTGATGTTGCATCTTTGGGGTAGCAAGCTGGGGTATAGGGAGCACTTTTGTGAATATCAAAGATTAATGAAATTAGAAATCCCATAATCTTATGGTAACAGTAAAATTAATAGCTGTTTGATAATCTAGTGTTATCTTGAGATTCCTCCTTTCCTAAATTACAATTTCATTTATTTTGTGACTATTCCAGGAGGTAGACTCTATTAAGAAATGAATCTTCTACAAGATTCATGAAATCTTCTAACACCTCAAGGCTTTGCTTACGTTCTTTGTTTAAGTGTCTAATGTAATTATTCCCTTTCAAACGCCAAGCTCAATTCTGTGACTAATACAGCTTAATAAACTGGATCTACTTATTTGTAAAATGTTTTTTTAGAAAGTGTTGTAGAAGGAATCATGGTCCCTAAAGATGTCTGTTATCTCAATATCCAGAAAAGAGTTGACCTTAAGATAAGGAGATTATCTGTATTATCTTGCTGGACCAAGGGTCCTTCCCTTACAAAAAAAGGAGGCCAAAGAGTCAAAACCAGAGATCTCAGGCATCCTGAGAAAGACAAATCACTGGTGGGTTTTGTGGTAGAAAGGGGTCATGGTCTGTGAGAAGCCTCTAGAAGCTGGAAGGCAAAAGACAATAGGCTTTCCCCTTGAGTCCCAGGAAGGAATTCGGACCAGTGAGACCCATTTCGGGTTTCTGACCTCCAGAAGTGTAAAATGATAAACTGGAGTTGTTTTAAGTCACTAAGTTTAAGCCACTAATGTGTTACAAGAGCGATAAGAAGCTAAAACAGTTAATACGAGAGTCAAAGACAGGGTCATTCTTAGACCGTTTCATAGACAGTCCACCAAACAGTATTGCTGAATTGCCATATGTGGGTGAATGTGTGGAAGGGTGCTTCTCTGTAACTTCACATCATTCATAATCTTTGGGCAGTATAAATAGCTACCCAGGCTGAGGCCCAGTGCAGAGATAGGGTAGATGAAATACTTCTCTACTCACATAGCAAGTTTTCCTGTATTTACTTTTAAAAATGAAATTATGTAGATTCATCTTATTTCAGGCTATATTCACTCCACACATTATTAGATAACAAATTAAAAATCGTATACATTTTTACTCTTACTGTAATATTTTTGTTATAATGTATTTTTGGCACCTCATCTTAGTATTTCTACTATGGCTTACAATTAAACAGATCATAGTGCCTATTCTGTATTTTGGCTTAGGATGATAAAATTGCTTTAAGCCTTCAAGAAGCACAGTAGTGACAAGCTTCAGAGGCTACCGAAATCCAGTTAAGTTGGGTACTACTTACATAGACTAGACATATGCTAAGAATATAATACATAAAAATAACTACAGTGACCAGGCCAGTTGGGAACTTGTTCTTGACTCTATCAAGGGGAAGTTCCTCTTTCCACAACCTGTATTCATTATCTGAAACTAATTTAATTCCATAGATGTGAACTGTGGAGTCTGGAGATTCACTATGGAGCATCTAAAAATTCTACTTTAAGCTTATTTACTGGTTAAGCAGAGATTCTCAACCTTGACATTGTTGACATTTGGACCAGATTGTTCTTTATTGTGGGGTGCTACTCTATAAAGTTCAGGATGTTTAGAAGTATCCAAGGCCTCTGCCCACTGGATGTCACTAACAAACCCCCACTCCACTTGAAACAACCAGTGCTTCCAGATATAACCAAATGTTTCCAGTGGGGCAAAATCCCTTCTGGTTGGGAACCACTGGAATACAGTACTTGAGAATTCAACTTTTTTCTTGCAACTACGACTCTGTTATGTTTTAAGATTTTATTTATTTGACAGATGGAGATCACAAGTAGGCAGAGAAGCAGGCAGAGACAGAGGAGGAAGCAGGCTCCCCACTGAGCAGAGAGCCCGATGTGGGGCTCAATCCCAGGACCCTGAGATCATAACCTGAGCCGAAGGCAGAGGCTTAACCCACTGAGCCACCCAGGCACCCCTAAGACTCTGTTTGATAACCCACTTTGAGTGGCTGGGTTCTGCTTTAACAACCCCTGTCAAATTACCTGCAATTATCGCCAAAAATTATCTCAGGGATAGCCCAAATTTAAATACTATACTTTCCCTAGACTTTAGTCACTGTGGTAGGAGCTCTGCTACAATGCAGAGATATCCTCCCTTCCCTCTCTCTTTCAATGAACGAACTGTGTGTAAAACCCCCCTGGATAAATATTCTACACTCTGTGTTTTGTTTTGTTTTGTTCTGTTTTATGCTCTATGATTTTATCCACTGACATCTGGAGGCATCTTCCCTGATAGGCCCAACCTGGTGGATACCCATAGTTTTCTTAACGTGTTAATCTGTAGTTTGTCCCATTCTACTAGAGCCTCATTTCTGGCAGTTGGATATTTTAAAAACAACAATAACAACAAAAACTTAATTGGTACTTATTCTTATTTCACATATAAACACATACATCACCATCACCAACAACGACTAAGTACCCAATAAGACTATTTACAGATTACAGAAAGTAATTTGAGAAAGCTTAAGTAGAAAAGCAATGCAAAGCAAAGGGAGGGGAAAAGGGCGATCTTGATTAAAAATAAACCGTCTCAGAAAGTCAAGGCATGGGGGTGCATGGGTGGCTCAGTAGGTGAAGCCTCTCCCTTTGGCTCAGGTCATGATCTTGGGGTCTTGGGATCAAGCCCCACATCAGGCTCTCTGCTCCATGCTTACTATCTCAAGTAAGTAAACTAAATCTTTAAAAAAAAAAAAAAAAAAAGGAAAGAAAGAAAGAAAATCAAGACATGCAGAAGCAATGTGATTGCATGCAGAACTGGGGAGTAGTCAGGACCTCAGGGCCCAAGGAATGGTGTTCATCCTTCATTCATCTCCGTGTTTCACATTTCCGTGATTCTCTCCGTCTACAGATTGGCTCTGTCTCATGCATTGTCCACATGGCAAGATGGCTGAGCCAAAGCTCCTAAGAGTATACAAACACTCCCTTCCAGGGATTAACCCAAACTGAACTATCATATCTAAATCCCAATTTCAAGTCCCTGGGCGAGAGATTGGTGGCCAAGGGTGTATGAAGGATAATTTTCAGCTTCAAGGTAAGAAGATGTCTCAGGTAAGAGGATTACAGCCACAGATTGGTTCAGAAATTTACTCACATTATCTGGTCACTCACATGGTATAAATTTCCTATTTTTTTTTTTTTTTTGAAATTAAGACTTGTGATGGAAAACAATTCCCTATGCATAATTTTAATTTATAAAAGCAGCATAAAAAAAGACCATATCATCTTTTGGAAGAACACACTCTTAAGTAATTACATATCAACACTTGCATTGCAGATTTTATTTATCAAAGGAATATTTTAGAAGCAGTTTTGTGCAGACACAAACAATGACTCTTTTCTGTCTAGGAAAATAGAAATTTAATTTTTTCTTCTGCCAATAAACAAACAAATGAAAAATCAAGATCTTCTTAAAAGAGTCTATAAGATTCTTCTGCACATCATTGAAACTAAAGTTTAAAAAAATCTATTTCCAAGATAAAAAAGATAATATAACCTTTATGTAAAGCTACAAAGATGATTTTTTCTTCTGTAAAGCATGTTTGTTCAGACCCTGATTATTACTTATTCCAGCAGAGCATACAGGAAATTTCAGTGTATTAAGACAAAAAAACTAGAAAGTTGGGACCTTTATGTTTTCCTAATAAGAGTGCTCTGCTTTATTTTCTGACAAGCTCACTGACAGAGCTTCAGAGGTAGTGTAACAGTATCTGCACTTACCTGTCAGCCGGGAATAAGTCATTCCTGAATTTACTAAAAATGACATGATCAACATGGCATAGTAATGAACCCTGGGGAGGATTTTAAGATACTAGATGGCACCAGACCCTCTCATTAGTGCCATGGGTCTTATTAGTATATGTCAGTTTTCTAACCTTTACAGCATTGCTGGTAGAATACAGCAGATACCGAATGTCTCTCTCTGCATTGGTCACATCTCTTAATGTCACATCTCTTAAAAAAAAAAAACAAAAAAAACTGTTTATTGCTTGTTGAATTTTCTAAACATGTTTTAAAGATGAGGAGATAGTGTAAAACAAGGAAAATGAGAAAAATTCATAGACTTTGTAGAAAAAAAGAAAAAAGAAGAAAAAGTACACTCATTCATTGAATGGGAAGAAGTGCTTGCTCCTGTCAGTCCTTCTATCCTAGGGAGGCAATATCCGACAGGGAGGGGAAAGAACCTGTGGTTTGGGCGGGGGTTCTAGACTCAGCTCAGCCAGTAAGAAATTGTGTTACTCTTCACCTCTCTTGCTTTCATTTTTGCCATGTGTGGAAGAAAGTCCTAGGATTCTTTTTTTATCAGCACTGATTTTCTCAGGACCCTTTGTGAATGTGTCCTCTCTTTTATCCCCCTCTCTCCTTTCTTTCCTTCTTCCCTCCCTTCCTTCTTACTCACAAACATTGAATGAGCAAGTTAACAAATGCCAAGCATAGTGAGAGGCCCTGCAGATACAATCAGGGAATTCATTCTATATATGTAAAGATGAGATAATCTTCTAACTATATGCAGGTGGACTCATTCAACCCCAATGCATATTCAACTGTAGAGAAAACCCCTTTGGGAATGAATTTAACAAAATTTGAATGTTGTATATTTGCAGTTAAAAAGTTAAAAAGATGCAGTTAAAAAAGCTTTTGGAGAAAAGCTGCTGACTTAATTTAAATACCTCCATCTAAATTTCATAAATTGTCTTGAGAGAGCAAAGGATCCACATTTTTCAAAAGGGCCAGAAATCAAGATATCTAGTAAAGCTTTTGTATTTTAAAGGTCAAAGTGAGTAATAAAGACTGGTTAAAGTCCAGTATATCATTTGTTATTTTCAGTTTTGAAGTTAACATTTACCATGGGCTACTTCAAGCCAACTTTACAAAAGCATGTCACTACTGATATCCAGTGTGGTGAATCCCGGATGAGTCCCCAGTGTCTTCTCCTGACATTTCCCCCTGAGTGACTGATGGTTGGGCAGGCCCAGGTTTTCAGAGTGGTGTGGATTGATACAGATACAAGTAAGGTTTAGAAATAGGAAAGGGTGATGGAAAACACATCTTACTTAAAGATGGCATCTTATTCTGTTGACTTGCCAAAAATACAGCCTAATTTTTACATGAGATTAAGGAAATAACATATTTCCATAATATTTACATAAACATTTCAAGTAAAAGTGAGTAAATAAGCATTTTATATATATACATGTATATAAAATTCATGTGCATACCATTATAAATTTATATCTGCCAAATTCCTAATAATAAATGTCACCTCAAAATCAAAATTAAGAGAACAGATTTTTTTTTTAAAAAGCCATCTGATTTGTCAGGTAGTTAGTGAACTGCTTGTCATCATATGACTAATTTGTCTTCCTAAAGGCAGAAGCATGACACATATTAAATGTAGAATAGAAGTAGGAGTATTCAATACTTCTCAAGGTAGTGGCTTAGACATTAGGAAAGCTCCTGGGAAAATACCATATGCTAGTGAGACTATAAATTGCATTGAGTGTTTATTGGTTTCTGTCATGGTATGGTAAATATTGGTTAGTGATAAAAATGAAGGAAAATTCATTTGTTTGTAACTTTCATATTTCAGTTATTTGCTTTCCAGTAGGTACATTTGTCTTATGGAGGAGGAGCTACTTTAGAATTCAGTTCTAATCACAGACAAAATATTTTAATGTAATTTGTTTTTCCCCCAGGGGAACCAAAGAGGTTTAAGATACCTGGTGAAGTAACTGTCGTATCGGTAGTTAATCATAATAGATGAAATTTGCTCTTACTTCTTGAATACAGTTCTTTTTCCTTGCTGAAGGATAATCATTTTGAATAAAATTCAAAGTGATTTCTTTAAGATACACATTATTTCTTCTAGGAATCTCAAAATTAACCTAGTTTGTACAATATAAAATATGTAAAGTCCCATCATTTGAAATTCTCTTTCCTGCCTTAATATACGATAGAGCTTATGATTTAAGCAAATCCCTTCTGCTGGTTGAGAAGCAGTAGCAAAAAGATCAGCCTTTTTTGGTATGCCTGCTTATATGTCCCACATGGAGTGAATGGGGAGAGACTTCAGGGATGGGTTAAAGGGTTTATAGATTTTTATTTTAAACCAAAACATACGCTTGCTAAAAATTTAAATAACCTTTCTAATTGACGATAGAAATGTGTGACAAAGTAGTACATGATTAACAGAAAATTAATGGTTTAGGCAATAATTGCTAAAGGAGTACAGAGGAGAAGATTACTTCTCTGCAGAGGTGAGCTACATATTAATCCAAAGATAAGAACTGAGCCAAGTAATGAAGGCTGGAGTTAGGGCCGGAGAGTCATTCTAGGCTCGAGAAATGCCCAGAGCTAAGGCAAGGAGATAAGAAAGGCAGAAAGGCGAATGATTTCTTAGATAAGAGTGAGTATGGATAAATGAAGGATATCTGTAGGGAGTAGAATGACTAGAAAATCAGCTTAGAGTCAGGGTATAATGGCTTTTGAATGTCTGGCTAAGTGATTTTGACTTTATTCTTTAAAGCAGTATTTCCCGGAACACAGTTTTCAAAACTTCAGAAAAGTTCCAGGAGATATGAGGTCTATACCCGGGGGTGGGTAAAGATGGGAGTATAATTTAGAAATTCGGTATGCATGGGAAAGTTTCAACTTAAAAAAAGAAAACAAGTTTCCTTATATTAGGTCTTTATAGAGTCCTTAATATATTAATATGCATCGTGAAACCCCAGGAAGAGGATGTAGGCTAGATGAGTCCCCAAGCGCATTTGACTGCAAAGTCCTTGTTCTGTGGAACATCCTGTAGCATAAGGTATACATGGAGCAAAATTTAGGAAACACCAGTGTTGATCACTGTTGAATAGGAAGGAAAAAATGTCTGATTAATTCAAAGTTTACTTATCCCCGCTGTATGCCAACACTAGATTAAGGCATAAGGATGTAGAGATAAATTACAAATAAACACCATCTTCAGAGAGCTCAGTGTATTCTTGGAGTACCTAGGTAGCTCAATCAGTTAAGCGACGGACTCCATTGGCTCAGGTCATGGTCTCAGGGTTGTGAGGTTGAGCCGCACAGGGGCCTCTGTGCTCTGCAGGGAGTCAGCTTGAGATTCTGTCCCTCTCCCTCTCACTCTCCATCTCCCTTTCCCCTGACACGTACAGACTCTCTCTCTAAAATAGATAACTAAATCTTAAAAAAAAAAAAAAAAAAAGAGCTCAGTCTATTCACAAATAAGTCCACAAAATAGCATTAATATCCCTCAACGAATGCAGTAATAAGACCATGCCAAGGTAGAGAATGGAGTATTTGTACACATGGATTAAAACCACTGGTCTTTTCTTTCTGGTTTCACTACTAACCAGTTATGTGTCCTGGATAAAGTACTTGCCCATCTTGTGGCTCAGTTTTTTCATCTGTAAAATGGAGATTTTACAGATAGTTGCTAGGAGGATTAAGTGCTAATGCATATAAACCACTCTGACAGTAATAATAAGTAATAATAAACCCTATGTAAATATTCATAGTTATCATATCCTATAAAAGCATAACAGAGTAATGATGTCCAAGCTGTCTTGGGAGGGAAGGATAGAAGTTCATGAGGTGAAAGGTAAAAAAGAAAAGTGTAAGGATTAGGCATTCCAGGAAGGAGGACTAAACCAATAGAGGCACAGGTTTGGGAAACACCTTCGTGTATTCTAGACATTTTAGTTAATTTGATATTACTGAAGAGCACTGTATGAATACGTAAGAGGCAAAAGATGAAGCCAGAAAGTCATACTGAAGAGTTTTCAGTATGTGCGGGTTTTTGATTATGTAGATGATGGGAGGTCAAGGAAGAGTTATGGGGAAAAGGTGGTCATATCTAGATTTATAGTTTCGAAGGGACATCCCAGTAACAAGAGTCTCCTGTAATCAGTTGCTTAAGAAAGGGAGCCTGAACCAAGGCAGTGGCAGCAGAAATGGACAAAAAAAGTTCTAGTTCAAAAATAAATATAATCCTAAATTCTTGATGTTTGAAGGGGTATGAAAGATAGGAGGGAGCTGAGAATGAGTGTTGAGTTTGTAGCTGGGAAGTCTGAGTGAAAAGCAGTATTACTAATCAATTTAAAGAACAAAAGGATAGAATGGGGTAAGGGATAGGAATAGGGCAGGAAAACAAATCCTTAGATTGAGCTGTGGTGGTTTGGAGTTTGAGATCCCAAGGGTACACACAGAGGGATCTAGCTAAAAGATACTCAAACTTGGATATCTGGAACCCAGGAGAGAGATCTGATCTAGAAATAAAGTTTGCAAGTCACTACTATGTCACAACACAACGGGTGAAGACATGGGGGGTGATGAGAACACCTACACCGCCCGTACTGTTGACAACAGAAGGATCACGAAGGACATAACCTGGGGGGAAAAATGATGAATATACACAAAAAGATATGAAGATTAGCATTATCCAAGTGTGGTATTAGAAATTTTTGTACAGAATCTATCACTGTTCAACTCAGAATGGGACTTCTTGTTTCTTCACAAGTTAGTTGTGACCTTTGACCCGGCCCATTTGCATGTGTGTGTGCATGCCCACGCACTCAGACTTCGGTGTCGTTCACTGAGGAGCACAGTCATACATAGATTGCTCTCCTTTTTTCTCTTCTTGACATTATTCTATGGATTTGTTTTCCCAAATAATTCCTAAATACATATTTGACGACTGCTGTCCACCAAACACATTGCCTTCAAGGTACGGTAGGTGAATTCTTTAAATACATGACCTGAGCAAAAAAGCATTAGGGGGAAAAAAAGAAAGAGAGAGACAATGATATGTTGATGCATGTTTCCTGAGAGGAAGAAAGACTGGAAAGCCATCCTAAGAGCAAATTCACCTGCTCCTTTTTTACTTAAGTCTGAGAATCATTGCTCCATCTTTTAATCAAGACTAAGGCAATATACATGACTTACTCCAATTTAAAAGACATAGAGCTGCTGGGAAGTGCTGTGACAGAGTGGAATGAAATGTTGAATTTAGACAGCTCTAAATTGAATTTATGGTATGGCCTCATTCTTGGGAAGGAACCTGAAACAAGATATTTAACCTCTATGAGTTTCTGATTTTTTTCATATGAGATATCTTACAAAATAATAGCTACCTCATGGGATAATATGGATGATTAAGCAGTATAGGTAAAGCACTTAAAACAACCCATGATATATTACATTAAACAATTATTGTCCCAATAGTGTGTAGGTAGTCATGGGTATAGGTGTGCAGAAGTAGCAACTCCCATGCTTTTGGGCTAATCTGTGTGGGGACTGGGGTGCCTGCAGCCTGCAAATTGTTACCATCAGCTTGAGCAGCCTTATCCATGTGTCCCCACTGGAGTACAAAAATTATTATTCCTTCCGATCAGCACCATGACATAAAAAGGCTAAAAGGAAATGAATAAAAAGGTGAAAATTTTAAAAAGTTATGATAACAAACAATTATGCACTACTGGTATTGAGTAGTTGTTTGATAAATGTGATTTCCAATTGTGTTTTATTTTGCCATTTTTAGAACAACCTACTGACATGGGTTCTTCTGGTGGCTAAGACTGTAGAACTTACTACAATTAATAAGTTACCTGCCATATTGATTGGGGAAAAAAAATGATTTTATTGAGGTACAATTTTCAAACAACATAATTCATTCATTTTAGAGATAAGCTTTGTTGAGTTTTGACAAATGTACATAGTCCTTTAATCACTACCACAATCATGATAGAGAGCATTTATATCATCTTCCAAAGTTCCTTTGTGTGCCTCTCACCAAACCCAAACCCAGATGACTCAGATGAATGGCTTTCTATTATTAGAGAATTTTCTGGAATTTCATATAATGGAATCATACAGCATGTAGTCATCTATGTTTGGTGTCTTCAACATAAAATAATGTTTTTAACATTTATTCACATTGCTGTGTCAACAGTTTGTTCTCGTTGAACAGATATGCCACAATTTTTTTATCCATTCACCAGCTGATAGTCATTTGGCTATCATTACTAACATACTGTACTTGTAAATATATGTTTTCATTTCCATTCAGAAAATATCTAAGTTTGAGATTTCTGGGTATGTTTAACCTGTCAAATTGCTTTCCCAATTTTTTTTTTGCCATTTTGCATATCCAACAACAGTGTATGAGAGTTCCAGTTGCTGTAACATCCTTACCCTTAACCAAACTTGGCCTTGCCAACCTTTCTAACTTGATTCTTTCTAATGGGTATGAAGTAGTGTTTCATTGTGGCTTTAATGTTCATCTCCTTGAAGACTCACCATTGTAAACATGTTTTACTTTGTTTCATTTTTGGTTTTGTATTTTTGTTTTGGGTGTTTTTTTTGTTTGTTTGCTTTTTTTTTTTTCTATGTATATTGTATTTTGTTGAAATAACATTCAGATCTTTGCTTCTAAATTTGACTGGGTTATTTGACTTCCACTTATTCAGTTGTAAGAGATTTTTATATAACCGAGATATAAATTATTTTTTGTTGTTATTTTTTGTCTTTGGGGCTGTTTTTTTTTTTTTAGCCAATACCTGCTATGCAAATATTTTCTCCCAATCTGTGCTTGCCTTTTAATCTTAATAGACTTTCTAAGAGGAAGATTTTAAAATTTTGATCCACTACAGTTCATCTTTTTTTTCTTTAAAAACTTTTGCTTTTTGTCCTATTTTAGAAATAGTTGTCTAATATGAAGTCCCATTGATGTCATATATTTTTCTAGAAATTTTATACTCTTAGCTTTTATATTTAATATCCACTTCTGGTTATTTTTATATGGCATGAAGTAAATAGTCAAGGTTGATTTATTTATTTGAATATGGATGTCTAGCTGTTATATTGAAAACCAAACATGTATCAGTCCATTTATAGATTCCCTATTGTGTTCCATTAATGTATATGCCTGTCTTTTTGCCTTCATTACACTATTTTTCATACTATAGCATTATATTGTCTTTAAATGATATAATGTAATTCTTTCAAAATGTTCACTAAGACTATTCTGGCTGTTAAAGGACCTTTGTAATTCCATGTAAATTTTAGATTAAGTCTGTCATTTTCATGATGCTTGGGTGGCTCAGTTGATTAAGCATCTGCCTTTGGCCACGTCATGATCCCAGGTCCTGGGATCCAGTCCCGCATTGGGCTCCTTGCTCAGAGAGGAGCCTGCTTCTCCTTCTGCCTGCCATTCCCTCTGCTTGTGCTCTATCTCTTTCAAATAAATAAATAAAATCTTAAGAAAAAATAAGTTTGTCATTTCTACCTAAATTTCATCTGAAATTTGGATACTGCATTAAATATGTAGATCAATTTAAGGAATATTGACAGCTTCATAATATTCTGTTTTCCGATTTAATCCATGTACATGGCCTATCCCAACACTTATTTATGTCATTTTTACTTTCTCTTGTCAATGTTCTGTATTTTTCATTGTAAATACCTTGAGTACATTTTGATAAGATTATTGTTATGCATTTCATGTTTTTAGATGTTACCATATATGGCATTTCGCCCCACATATGGCATTTTTAATTACAATTTTACTTGCCCATTATCCTTGAAGATTGTCAAGACAATACCCATAGGGAAAAGCACATATATCTTAGCTTTTATTTTACTTGATACCTGGTTACATAGTGACTAGCATAATCTATCTTTTTGCCTCATTATTTTCAATAACTTTTCCTAACTTTTCCTCTGACACAGGTATTGGTGACCTTAATATATTCTTTACAGTTCAACTTTAATAATGCTAAAAGAAGTTAAAAATAAAGATTACTATTGTAATTGTAGTTATCGATCAAGTTAGGAAGATAAATTGGAAAATAGGCAATGAGAACCTGATCAGATCCACTCTGGGAGCAACTATGTATATGTTTGAAAAAAAAGGTGGGAGGAGTGTAGAGAAAGAAAAGACCCAGTGCAAGAGGAAGGGAGAGTACCAAGACAGCAGGAAGTATTTGAAAATACATTAGCAAGAAAATAACATTTAAAGTTTATTTTTTTCTTAAAAATTTGTAGAGTAAATACTCAAGTATCATATATTATACAGGTTATATTCATTATTATCTTATGGATGAAGAAATTGAGGATTAGAAATATAGTGTCTTTCCTAAAGTTATGGAAATAGTAGCAAATGATGCATCAGTACTTGGGTCTTGTGACTCTTCTATCTCTTTTGATTGTACTGGTTCCCTCAGTTACCTAGGTAGAGCTTTTGCAACTCATGTAACTAATTGCATCTTACAGCAGATCTACATAGACATAATTATCCCTGCCTGAGTCCTATCCAGCAGCCAAACAGTTACTTGGTAAACCTGAATTAATGTGTTTTATTTCTAACAATATTATACTACATTTTGTTTTTTATTTATGTTCTACTTGGTCCAAAAGAATTTTAGAGGGGCGCCTGGGTGGCTTCGTGGGTTAAAGCCTCTGCCTTCAGCTTAGGTCATGATCTCAGCATCCTGGGATCGAGCCCCACACTGGGCTCTCTGCTCATCAGGGAGCCTGCTTCCTCCCTCTCTGTCTGCTTCTCTGCCTACTTGTGATCTCTGTCTGTCAAATAAATAAATAAAATCTTAAAAAAGAATTTTAGAAAGAATGCTTCACTAAGATTGCTCAGTCATGAGACAAATGAAAAGAGATTGAGTTAAAATACTTGATTCCCGTTGTGGCTAAACTTTATTATTGAATCACCGAAAAGTTACACATTTAAACAAACAAATGAATAATTAAATGCAGAATTACTGAACTAGCATGAGCTTAGTTTTGATGCCAGATCTCTTTCTCTTTGAAATTAATAATGGTTGTCTTTGGACTGGGTTAATCTCAGTTTTGTGCTTGTTTTTTTTAAGTCTTAGTGTACCATCTCCTTTTCATATGTGTTTCAAAAAGAGTTTAAGAATACTACTATGGGGCACCTGGGTGGCTCCATTGAATAAGCGTGTATCTCTCGATTTCAGCTTAGGTCTGGGTCTCGGGTTCCTGGGATCAAGCCCAGAGCCGTCAGGCTCCATTCTCAGCTGGGAATCTGTTCGAGGATTCTCTCCCTCTTCGTCTGCCCTTCCTCCTGCTCATGCTCTCTCTCCCTCTCTCAAGTAAATAAAATAAATCTTAAAAAAAAAAAAGTCCACTGGGGCACCTGGGTGGCTCAGTTAAGTGTCTGCCTTTGGCTCGGGTCATAATCTTGGGGCCTAGGATCAAGCCCTGTGTCTGGCTCTCTGCTCAGTGGGGAACCTGCTTTTCCCTCTCCCTCTACCTTCTGCTCCCCTCGCTTGTGCTTTCTCTCTCTCACTCTCTCTCTGTGTGTCAAATATATACCTAAAATCTTAAGAAAAAAAAAAAAAGATCCCCAGTTCATAGTTAATTTATAATTAATTTATAGTTAATTTATAGTTAATTGCAGTTAATCTGTTACCAAGGCTTTATTTATTTATTTATTTTTAAACTTGGACTCACCTACATGCTCTCCTCTTTTCTTATTATTCCTTTTAAAAAATTTACATATAATTTTTGCACTGCACCACCTCTCTTGGTCTCCTATATGGTTTCCTACTCCTTATTTTTTGTTTTTCTCCTTTATGCCTTAAAATCATTCTATGGCTCATGCTGCTCTGCCCCTGAGCTTCCCACCTTTTGTAGTCACCAAGCCTTTTTGCATTGCTAGTCTTTTCTAAAACAATGCATTCACTGTGGTGTAAAGTTTGAAATATATTCCAAAATGCTTTTTATGTACAGTGAGTGTTCTCAGGAAATTCCATCAGTTTTGCTCTCTGGTAGAACATAATATCCTGGAATATCAACCCAAGCTCCTAATGCTTCTATTTTAAGATTCTTCAGGCCACACTAAAACAGCAGCACTTTGAAATCTACAACTTCTACAGAAGCTTTGCCAGTACTCCTTTACAACAGATCGTGTGTTCCACATTCACATGTTAAACATAAATTCCCTGCTTCTGGTTAATTCTGTGAGATCCTACCAAATGAAAAAGCATGAAGATTGCCTGCAGAAGAAGTTTGTTGTGATACGGGGTTGATACGGGAGCTATGACTATTGGCACCAACCTCCCATTACTATATGAAGGATGTTTATTTAAGAAGTAAGATATTTCAAGGAAAATTCAACATTCACAACACTGATGTAACTGATAGTGGCTAATTAGTAGGAATCTGCTGAACAATCCAATGAAATGATAAAGTACTATTTGACCATAATAGAATTTTCAAGAATTTCTGAAGTGATATATATGGTTAACTCTGGTTAAGCTGTGTACAGCATCAAACATTAATATTTCATTTAGATTTTTTTTTTCAGTTGGAAAATAGCCAACTGTAGAAGAGTTATCAGGTACTAAATAAACCATCATTTCTTCTGGGTTAGTTTGGACAAATATGCCTACATTTGCTTATTATTTTAGAAAAAATATATATCACTTTTGACATTTCTTTGTTATATAATGTCAATAATTGTTCAATTTTCCAAAATATTTATACATGCACCAATACATACACATGCATATATCTAGAGAAAATAATAATTTCAAACTAGTCCATATAAAATATCAAAGTTATATTTTAGTAGCAATTGATCCCTTTTCATATAAGTTGTCCTTGGAATTTTAAAGTAGCATTGTTCCATGGTTTATAATAAAACACCAGAAACTTTCTTCAAGTTGCTAGGAAAAGAGAAATTCGTTTGTTACTGTTAGTTGATACTTCCTATCTGAATATGTTAAGTGAAAGTTTCATGTTAGGTGATTAACATTGGCTAGATAGTGTTTTATTTTTCCTATGGAAGACAAACAAATTAGTGTTTCCAGGATGGTTTTTTTGGCATCACGATATATAGCACTGTTTTATTTCTCAAACTGATTTATTATGTTTCAGATATTTCCTAAGGCAATTTCCTTTTTTTTTTTTTTAGAACATGTACAGTAAGTTAATATATTAGACTGAAGCTCAATTTTTCCCTCCTGTGCTAAATCTGTTGATGAGGTTATAATTCTTTTCTGCCAAAGAAGAAAGACACAATTCAGAATAAAGGCCTCTATTTAGAAAATTTCATCCTTCATTACTGATATTCTTTATTTCATATTGAGAATTGTGCTATGTTTTAAAAATAATAACAAAAGCTCACTTTAATAATTTATATAGAAAATATAGTTCCAGAGAAAAAAAACTTAAAGATATTATGTTTTTTAATAAGCAGATGATTCTATTTTCACTTAGAAGAAAAGCCATTGGGGATTATTCTGGAAAGTCTCAAGTGAACATTAAAAAAATAATGACCTATTTTCCAATTACCCTTATCCCTATATGACTGTTTTGCTATTGTGGATCATTTAATTAAGATTTGTTGAGTATACTTACTTCAGTTTTCATCTGCAACTCAATTCCTACCATTCAGCATTGGTACACATTCTTTTGATGGTGCTTATGATGCTCTAGTTACTAGAGTTACTAGACTTAGTGTTTCATTTTTACCTCCTCATCTCCCATAAATTTCTGGGCTGTACTGCAGGCAATCAGCTGTGTGCACAGCCATGCTCTATAGTTATCCCCCGGAACCTATCTCCTCTAGAAATCACTAGTTTAAGCACTGTACTTTGGAAGTATAATTTTTATTGTTCAAGTATTATCTATATGCTTATTTTTCTACCTCATTGTGACCTTCATTTCCTTGATGTCACTATTATTGGCCTCTCTTTATTCATTAGCTTGATTGTTGACGAACAAGGTCATTCTTCTACCTTATCATGACATTAGGCAACTTCATATCACTATCATAGGCTACATTACTCATTAGCTGCTATTGCTCTTTCCTTCTGTTTTTTTTTTTTTTAGATTTTTTAAAAAAGATTATTTATTTATTTGACAGATAGAGAGAGAGAGCAAGCAAGCAGGCAGAGCGGCAGGCAGAGGGAGAGGGAGGAACAAGCTCCCTACTGAGCAGGGAGCCCGATGCAGGACTCCATCCCAGGACCCTGAGATCATGACCTGAGCTGAAGGCAGACGCTTAATCAGCTGAGCCATCCAGTCACCCCTGTTTCTATTTTTTTCTTAAGCAGCTTAAATTGCATGAATCATTAGGTCAATAAGTGCTTGTCAATATCCTAAATTCCCTTTCCCCACTGGCTTTGACTTTTTGAAGATAAAAATCACCAACCACTGATGAAGCCAACTATTTGCTTCATCTGTCCTACATGTATGCATCCAACAGCTAGAGACAGTAACAATGCATTTAAAATTATAATTATTGTATATTTATTAGCCATGCAATCCTACCACATTTTTTTTCTCCCACCCTATGAAAAGATTGTTTCAAGACTGCTCTGTTCTCTATAAAACTCCAGCATCCCTGTTACTCCATTTATTCCCCATAGATAACCTAGTCTAAACAAGAAAAACAAAACAAAACAAAATCCTCTTACTTACAAAAGTTTTCAATGTGATAGGGGAGACAGAGAAGTGAACGTGTATAGGGAACTACTTGATAGGACCTTTGTCATCTGCACCATCTACTCTGTCCCATCATGTTTCTAAATTCAAAGTTTGGGGGCCTTCTGCTTAGCTGACCACACCTTCCATCTTGCAACAATTTGTGTTTCTGTCTTTGGGTTTCTTTCCTATACCAACATAATTTTTGTTTTTCTTCCTACCTCTCTGCACCCATCTCCTCAATGTTCTTTGCTTGCTCATTTTTCTCTACCTTTCTGTTAAATGTTGGGATTGTGTAGGCTCAGTGAAAGACATCCCCTTTCCTTTCCATCCTATACATCATGCCAATGACTCTGATTATATTTCCATCCCCATCCTCAGCTCATCTCTGGAGGAGTTTATCAGCTGTCTTCCACATATCATAATTCAGATGTCCAGAAGCATGTCAAAGTCAGTATGTCCCAAGTTTCATAATATTGCATGCTTGCCTTCCTCCTGGATTTCATTTCTTAATGGAAGATACAACTATCCACCAGTTCACAAAGCCAGAAACTTAGGAATCATTCTGACCTTCTTCTTTCTTTTCACCCTTTATTCAGTTCACTAGAAAGCCTTGTTGATTTCACCCCCATATGTTTGGGTCACCACATTTCGCAACATCACCACCATCATCATGCCAAGTACAAGCCACCATCTCCTCTGGCCTGGACTCCTTCAACAGTGTCCTATCTGGCCTGCCCACAGTGTCTCTTAGAGTTCTCTCTTGTTTGACATAACGGGAAGAGTTTGAAAGGCAAATACGATTATTAATCTTTTTTTGCTTTAAACCATGCTCCAGCCACACTGTTTTGTATCAGTTGCTTTAAGGTGTGAGTCTGCTATTTACCTAAGGGCCTTTTCACTTACTCTTGCTTGTACCTACCCACATGTACCTACCCACCCTCAACGCACCTATTTCCCCCTCCCTCCCTCACCACGTTTGCCTACTTGGGTTTTTGATCTTGACTCAAATATCACTTCTTCAAAGAATCCTCCCTTGACACTCCAGATAAGCTCAGTCTCCTGCAATTGACTTTGACAGTATTCGATAAATTGACAATACCCTATAATTGTTTCCCATAAAAGCTGGCTTAACAACTCTAAGTATGTACTGAAACAATGATACAATTTCATGAGAAACAGTCGTTTACTGAGTGCCTACTATACTCTTGAAAAATCTCGAAATCTATCAGGGAAGTCATCGACATTAAAAAAAATTAGCGAAATTATACTTTCAAAGATTAATGCAGCCCTTATTTCAGTTGACTGAATGTTTTTTTCAAGTACCTACGATATGCCAGCCATAAACAAAAGATGTAAGCACTGCACTGGAGAGACTCAGACTAGCAGGGAAAACATTAAAAAACAAACAAACAAAAAATACTATAATATAATGAGCTAATGCATAATGCAGGTGTTTAGAAAGCTTGCAGATGAAGGAAAGATTGAGCGAAGCTGATAACTAGTTTAAAATAAATACTCTCTAATAGATAGGACATCTAGTTCCTAAATCTATATTATCACATAAAATGATTGTGCCCTTCAGGCAAGAAAGAATCTATGGAAATGAAATTTCAAAGGGACTTCTACAAAATCATGCATTTGCTTTTCTTGGTTGTTTGAATAAATCTGAGTTAATCATGCCCCATCCCCCTCATCCCTCTAAGCTTTTCATTTTTTCAGATGACTGAAAAGATTTATTGAGACCTTACGGCTGTTCACTCCCTAATAAAGTTCTCCCTCAGTCATCCTGCTAATTTGGTTGACTGGTCTATTTTTAAAAATTAGCAGTTTTCAGAAACAGCCTCCAGTATTGTGGCTGTGAAAAATCTGTTGAGAAGAAATAAAAGGCTAAAACAAAATCTAATACTGTAAGCAAGTATAAATTTTTTGGAATGATATATGATTCTATGTTGTGCCAGTTTGGTCCCTGAGGCAGGAAAGAAAGCAATCCGGTTTTCTGAAACATTCAAATTTCTTACCTAAGCTCAGCTAAGAATACATCATTATGGGAAGCAGAGTGGAAAGTCACCATTTTATCCTTTAATTTACAGTGTCAGTGGGAACAGCACAACACAAAATCCAAAGTTCAAAGAGAGAAAAAGATCTGGCTTATGGTGGATATGAACTTAATTTCTTTGAATCAGATATCTAGGCCCTGCTGTGTAGATTTAACACTGGGCATTCTAGACTTCTTTTAATGGTCTTTTATAAATTTCAGAAATATGATAAAATATTCACTTAAAAGAAAGCTACTTGGTAAAAACTAATCTAAGAAATTATTTGGGTTGGGTTGGTTTGTGAAGTATTTTACTTGTTTTAAGATAGAACAACTTTGTAGATTGCCCTTCATTTCATACAAAAGGTCAATTCTACTTTCTACCTCAGTTGTGATATTAATCTCTCCATTTCTTTCTAAATCCTATTAAGAGAAAGTAGAAGCTTAACTTTATCATCTTAATGCCAAGATCTCAGCAAGCATTTATCTAGATATAAACAAGAATGCCTTTCAGAAGGTTATATCCTCATTGTGATAATGAAGAAAGGGGCTCATACATTAATTGCCATGATTTCACAAAATGGAGGGCTTGGTAAGAGTTACAGGCACCTTTTATTATTTTTACAACCTGATAAATGAGAAAAGTTAAGGAGAAATTATGTTGTGATTTTTTTAAAAAATGCAGCTTAAGGACAGACTGCTCTCAGCAACCAAGGTCTACCTTGAACTGGACTTAATTCATCTCGAGTACTCCAACAGATCTCAACACAAGCTCCTTATTAGCATCACCATGGACAGAAGTAGCTTTTAGAAATACCCCTTCATCATGTGCTCCCCATGCAGAGTTTCTGCTGAAATTGGTCTCAGAATGGGCCCTGACATGGGTGTTTTTTAATTCATTCCCCAGGCTATGCTTATACTTAGCATCACTGGCTGGATGCTTGAGCCCAACTCACCTCTCTATTAATTGAGGAGTGGCAGTCTGGTAAAACCAATGGCTTAGAGTATCTGAAATTCAACTCTGAGAATGCTGTCTAGTCCCTCACCCATGCCCCCCACAAGTGATTATACTCTTTTTTTTTTCCACTTAATTGTTCCATTAAACAGATCCCATTGATTTAATTCCTAACCATTGCTAAAATAAGGCATTAATTTATTCCAGCAGGCAGGAAATTCAGTGGGAAGAAAAACCAAGAGTTAAGTCACTTGCCTGGCTGCATTGACACTTGTTCTCTCCTGAATATTCAGTGAGATAGCCCTTCCCCAAATTCTCCATTGGTGTAATAATTTATCACTGTACCATTGAATCCCTCTGCCTTTTTAAAAATACATAATTGAATATGAGTGAATCCCTGCATTATATTTTCTTCTAAAAAAGTACTGTTCCTGTTGTCAAATTGGAACATATTGTACTTCCTATATATATCACCCACAAGTCATTTTTAAACCTGGATCACTGTCTATCCTGAAATAAAAGGTCTACTACTAGGGAGGGGCAACTTTATCCTCCTGCATCTATTAAAGCTTCCAATTCCCATCTGCTGTGCATTGCTGAAGGGGCCGCTGTGAATTTCTGCAGTTTTTAGGAAATAAAATTTAAACGGTCAAAGAAAAGAAAACCCTTTATAAGTGAATTCTGTGAAATTTAAGTATATTTGGAATGTAGACAAATCCCATTTGTCTTGGAAACATGTTACAGGCATTTGTATGTACAAAGGAATCACCCTTTAATCCAGCTGATCGGCAGCAGGATCCAGTATGAGGTCACTCTGAAAGCCAATCCAAAATGGGTCTATAACTGCTGGAGTACCTCAACTGATAATGTGAGGAATGGCCATGGTAGGAGATTTATAAATATACAAACACACACACCCACACACACACACTCACACTCACACACACATACACACACACACATAGAATTCCAGATATACAATAGTGACCAGGTGGCATTTTAATAATATCCGGGAGTGGGACTCCACAGTGATGACGATGCTGTCCTATGCCAGGTCTGTGTACCCATGTGTCTGGGACACACACATACATATGTATAGGCATGTAATTATGTGTGTGTGTGTGTATTTATAGCTGTTTTTCTATCTACCTACCTAACCCAATATATCCTTCTTCCATTAGCAGAAAGAGTTAAAACCAAAACCATCAAAAGCTGGTGGTTACAACCTATGATCAGACCTAAGAAATAATTTCACTCATTATCGGGCTTTTGAACCTGAATTTGGAAAAATAAACATGGCTGGCTTACATAAATTTCACTCCCTGTGCCCCTCACTGCATGGGGTTGGGAGAAGGGGGGAGTGGAAACTTGGGTTTTTGGGGGTTTTGTTTTGTTTTCTTTTTTGTTTGTTTGTTTGTTTTTAATGCTCCCTGGGCTCTGCTAACTAAACCCTGGGCAGAGAATCAAGAACTAAAGAACCATCAGTTTTGTATAACAGTTAAAAGTACAGTTCTCTGAATTTGATGTCTGGTTTTTACCAGGTTCTTAAAGTTTGACCTTAAAGATTTACTAATGTTTCTAAATCTGTTTCTTTTCTAAAAATTATGACAAAAGATCTGCATTATGAGAACTATATGCGATCAATCCATGCAAAGCCTTTAGTTAGTGCCTAGTATAGAATAATTACTCTGTAATTAGTAATGATTAATACTGCACTGCAAGAAAGATATTTTTATAAGTGGATATTATAGCTATTTTATTTTTACATCTATTCAGAGAGTAAAACAGAGAGAAACAAAGAATTTATAAATCGGAACCGGAACCGACTACCTCCTACAGTAAGTGCATAAATAGAAGAGATTCAATGTAATATTTCTTGGTAGGTTGTAGGTGCTCAACAATTACTCACAAAATTAATGAAAATAGGTCTTGATAGAAGGGGAAGAAGAAAGGAAGAGGTTACCACTGGTGCCTCTTGAAAGAGCAGTTTCCAAGATACATCATGAGTTCAGCTTCAGGTAATTAGTTGGGAGAGAGTCCTACAGCTCAGTACAACAGGGGGACGCTGCCTGCTTAATAGTCAAGGATGACATAAGTAAAGGAGGTGCTTATCTACCTGGAGTGAAGAGGGAGGGGGGGAGTATCCAAGAGAGGTATCTGATCCACTCTGGCAGTAGACAGTGACGCAAAATCCTTAATCTTGTCATCTTGTCCCTTGATGACTAAGGAGCCCAGATAACTTTTCATTATATGAGCATAAGTAAGAGGGGAAAGAAATGAATTCAAATGGAAAAAAAGAAGAAGAAGAAGAACTATAAAGATCCCAGGAAGAGAACAACATCTTCCCCATGATTGCTGAAAATCTATGCCTCTGAAAATTACCAAAATAGAAATCAAGCATTTACTTTTATCTTTTGGTATACATGAAATCATGAGCTGTGTAAGACAACAACTGAAATTTATGAGAACAAATTGGAATGCTGAGTGATAACAATATATTATAATTGTTATAATAACAATTATGATTATTACCAGTGTGACAAGTAATCATGTCTATCAAAAAAGGTATTAATAACAATAATGAAGATATTACTGAAGTACATTTTAAGTTATGAGATTATACTTGACATTGTTAGATTTCCAAATTGTCGCCTATGCAATTCAAGTACCTGCCATTTTCATTAATGTCAGATATGGCCAAGAGGTGATGCTCAGTTGTCAACAACAACAATTATGTCAATGTCCTTTATATCCAAATTGAGCGCTGTTATCACTATTGTCATGGTAATTCTAAATGTAGATAATTGCCTCTCTTCTAGAGATGATGGAATTGTGGCTCAGAAAGGTTAGACAATTTACCTAGAAATAAAAGTACAGGACAAAGCCCTTGTCTGTGGCTAGGACACTAAAGCATTTCCAGTCAAGTGACCTGCACACATGACATCCTCATTGAAACTCAAAGTTCTGTTTTGAATAATGGAGAGCTGGGCATGTCCATCGAGTGCAATTTTGTAAGAAAAGCGATGTGAAGGTGTTTTAAACATTTTACTATGTTATTGGATCAAGAGTTTCTACAACAACACTAGGATTCTTTTTGCAAAGGTTTAAAGCTCATCATTTGGAAACACTACTTGATGTGAATCCAGCAGGAACTACTCGATCTCACATACTCCTACATCTCAATTTATACAGCATTCCCATTTAAATGTTTTAATTTTTTATTTATTTAGTTATTTTTGGAGAAAGAGAGAGAGCATGTGGACAGGGGAGGGGCAGAGGGAGAAAGAGAATCCTTTTTTAAATTTTTTTTATTTTTAAAAATATTTTATTTATTTATTTGACAGACAGAGATCACAAGTAGGCAGAGAGGCAGGCAGAGAGAGAGAGGGAAGCAGGCTCCCCACTGAGCAGAGAGACTGATGCAGGGCTCCATCCCAGGACCCTGGGATCATGACCTAAACCAAAGGCAGAGGCTTTAACCCACTGAGCCACCCAGGTGCCCTGAGACCCTTCATTTAAAAAAGATTTATTTATCTGAGAGAGAGAGAGGGAACTGAACAGGGGGGAGGGGTGGAGAAAGACAGAAAATCTCAAGAGACTCCCCACTAAACATGGAGCCTGATCTCATAATGCTGAGATCATGACCTGAGCCGAAATCAGGAGTTGGAGGCTCATCCTACTGAGCCACCCAGGTACCCCTACAGCATTCCCATTTATAGTTACAGCCATGTGAATGGGAGTCATCATTTCAGGCTACACCCTTTTATCCCAGTACCAAGCTTTGAAATGCTAGGCTATTACTTACAGCCTAGATGGCAAAATAGAACCCCTCAATCCATAATCTTTGTACCAACCAGCCTGTCAAAACCGCTCCCCACGGGAAAAGAAGGGGGAGCTGGTGGAGTGGTGGTCACTTCTTAGAAAGCTGTGCACGGTTAGGAGATCCCATGTCAAAGGCGTGGCTGCTGGGAGATTTTCTGCAGAGATCCAGCAGGATGGCAGAATGGCAGAAGGCTGTTTAGTACATCTTCCTTACAGAGTCTTTAGGAAAATTACTAAGTTGATGAAATGCTAAATGTGGAAAAAGAGTGAAGGGGTGGATCCTCTCATCTGGGTCTGACATATGTAGCATGGTTGAAATTTTGCACACTCTAATGCAGATAAGCCAAAATCTGTACTCTCTTTATGTTCTATAAGTGATCTAAATATCCTTATGAGCCTTGCCATTCTGGCTGGTAGAAAATGAATAGAAGGTTCTCAAACTTTTCTTATTTAAAACCTCTGCTGTTCTTCTTCAAAACATTTCAAAACAGTCTCAAGAAAATATACAATCAGTTCAAATCCCAGATTCCTCTCAGAACTATTTTCCCTTTTTTCTCCCAGCTTCATTAATGCAGTTATCCTTTGAATTTGGCAAAGGATCAGTTTCCTTGGGCTGTCTTCTGGGTTTATGCCACCCCACCCTCATGTGACATGGTGGGTCTCGTCTTTCCTGTAGGCATCTGGCATTGGTAACTGCTAATGCATTTTTGACGCTGCTTTGGTCCTTGTGTGCACTGTCAGCAACTCCTAACGCTGAGACAGAACAAGGGGAGACCCATGATGTTCCCATCCTTCCTATCCAGTTCTCTGGATTTCATTTCTTCTTTCACAGAAGCTGCAAAACCCAAGGCTGAGACCCTTCTTCCTTTAGGCCCTTACTTTGGGCTTCCTAGCTCATAGTCTTGGCTACTTGGTTATTGCACTTGTTGTGAAGGTAGCTCTGTGACAGTCTTCTGGCTGTCGACACAGCTTGTCCTCCCTGTACCCCAGTGGGACCCTGCAAGATTTGGGGAATATCTTCTACTTCAGGAGTCAAGATAGAATATCAAAGTAAATTCAGCTAACTGCTATTTTCCATCTGCTCAGAATGTTCCGTGTCTGCAAAGGAGCACTCTGCAAGGCAGCCTGTGTCCCTGCCTCCATTTTGCATTGATACTTTCCTCACCCATTTCTGAACAGCTGCCCTTTAGTGTCAGAGCCCTGCTGAATATGGGACTTCTGTCGGCAGCTTGTAATCATTATGGGTTACACCTGGAGGAGAAGAAAGAAGCAAATCCCCTGCAAGGGGACTTTCCAAACCCATCTGGTCAGTTTTCACCACCCTATTGTTTTGACTCTAAATGAAGACCCTAGTGTCTGACTTCTGACTTGACTTCTTCTCTGCCCCCAGCTACTTCCCTTCCAACGGAATGGTAGTCATTTACTTCCTTCCGGTCTTACAGAATTCTCCCTATCAGCCTCACTGTCCCCTCCAAATGTAGCAGGAACCCTCTTTCTAACCTGGGGGCATACCCTTGAAAGTGTTGCAGGTGAATATGATTTATTCATCAGCTCAGTACTATCTAAAAGGTTTTCCTTTTAAATTGGATTTCTTGCAAGGCTCTGGGGTAGGCAATTCTATGGAGACACCAGAAATAGGTTGTCAAACCAAAACTTCAGTTTAACCTCAAAAGTAAAAACATACTGCCCTCCTGAAGATCAGTCTCATGGATCACAGTGAAATTGATGTCTGGGTGTGTTTGTTTGTTTGTGTGTATTTCTCTTATAATGCTGCTTGTAGAGTCTCCCTGTGGTCTGAATGCAAGAATCACCTTATTTAAGATGCGACACAGTTGGAACTGGACTAACTTGTCTTCCTTTACCCTCCGTGACAGTCAGGGAGTATTTCTGTCTCTGGAAGAACCCGTTACACTCACAAAGTATTACTGGCTCTTATAACAAAATGATACATTTTATTGCCTTGTTTACTAACCCTTCCTGTTCTGGTATATACAACTGCAATTTAAAATTTGGCTTTCAGTCAAAACCACACAGCTTCTTTTAGTGGTTTTACTCTTTATTTTCTACCAGAACATTTTAGCCCAACCTGAACAAAATAAGATACAGTAAATTGGGATATATAAATTCTCACAACCTTTCACATTTGCCTGTTTACTATTAGGTTTACTTGTAAGGTATTTCCCTAATTCTTTTCACTATTGATAAAAATATTGAAAAGGTAGAGACGCCTGCATGGCTCAGTTGGTTAAGTGCCCATATCTTGGTCTTGACTCAGGTCACGATCTCAGTGTTGTGAGATCGAGCCCTGTGTCTGGCTATGCTCTTGGCATGAGATTGTCTCCCTCTCCCTCTTCCTACCCCTGTGCCTTTCCCCCTGCTTTCTCTCTCAAATAAATAAATATCTTTCAAAAATATATTTAAAAGATAATGGCTAATTATTCTATTTCCTCCATCCTGGCTCTACCTATGCCTTTGACAAACTGTTCCAGCTTATATAAATCTTGATGGCAAGTTGATATTATTTCAACATAAACTTGACTATCAGGTTGGTGTAGCTCAGTGTCTAAGAAGCAGAGCTTTGGGAAACTCCTCGGGATTTAAGCTCCAACACTGCCACTGTTGGGTTTGTGATCCCATGCATGTTAATGTCTCCAAGGTTATCCTCCACAAATTATAGATCATATTTACCACTCAGTAGAACTAAATAAAGACTACATGAGATAAAGTAGGTAAAGAATCTGGTTCAGCATAAGACCTCTATGGAAAGAATGAATATGTTATCTAATGGTTTGTCAGATACTATTTGCTGCAACTAATTAAGATGGTGGTATCAGCACTGCCATACAGATCAATCACAACAAATTAAAGTGATGAGATATTTTGGTCACATTCATTTCTATGAATGGCCATAAGCCTAGTTCTGGAAGCCAGAAACAGAATCCATAGAAAGAAAGATATATTTGATCTGGAGCTATACAGTTTCTTGCACTGTCTCCTGAAATAGATCCCTTTTCTAATAAATGATGCCTTCCTACGGATGGATTTGACCTCATCTTCTCCTTCATGGGCAGAGTCCACAAATCAGCCTCATGTAAGAAATCTGAACCTAGCTACTTGGGAAAATAATAAAAGGCATAAAAATAAATGAAGTTACAAATAAATTGCCAGCTTACTTGACAATAGATGTGAAGTCAAGTTTAATCTACCCCTTAATCTAGAGACAAATTAGTGAAGGACATTTTTTTCTCCACAGCTTGGAGACAGAGCTAACTATTTTTGTCCTTTAGTGCAACATGCATTTTGCTAGTTTATTTCCACAGTTAATATCTGCTGCTATCATAGATTTGGCCTGAAAAAAAAATATTTCAAGGCAGAGTTTACTCAAAGGGGGAACAAATTGATTCCATTTTTATAGCGAAACTTCAGAATCATTTCTCTCTCCCTGTTCTTTTTCAAAGGTCTGCATAATTAGTTTTCTTTGTATCGCATATTTGTATATGCTTTTTTCTCTTCCTTATGTTCTTCTCTGCTCTGTTTATATTTATATAACAGGTGCAAACTGAGCATATAATGGAGTGAAAAACGCAGTAATAAACAGTAATTTCTTGGCTCACCCCCTCTACCTAGGTTACTAGAAAAGCATCTTGCCCTGCCCACTCTCATTATACAGAACATTTTGCCACTTAGCAAAGGGAAATTGGAATGAATACGCAGAATGAAACACACGCACACACACACACACACACACAAACACACATACACACACACACACACACACACACAGCACTGCCAAAGCCACAGATAATGCGATGCTTGACTGAGACAGTGTTTCTCAACATTGGTCAATAAATAACTATTTTTTAAGGAATTAGTACTCTAAGGAATGTGACATTCAGAGATGAAGTAGTTGAAATAAATGCAGGAATCCTGCCGCCTTGGTGACCCCAGTACCAACATCTCCTATTTACTTTGCAGCTACTACTGCTGTATGTCTAGCTACTTTTACACCACAGAAATTTTCCGTTCTGATGCTCTGCTGCAGGGTTTTCTCTGTAACCCAGCTCTATTCAACATCTCCCATTGTTGTTTAGCATAGTAACACTGTGCTGTGAGTGTGCTACCAAGTCCCAGAGTGGGACTGGTTCTAGACTGCATCCCCACCAAAGTCCCATTACCCTTTCCATAGACATACAGGAAGCACATTAATCTTGGATTTGTTACCAGGCCAGGTAATGTGTTTTCCTGTGTTTTTTGTGGGGAATGGGCAGTTTGATTGTCTCTATTAGTTCGACTGCTACTTTTCTTTTGTATTTTTAAAAATTCCCTCCTAAATTTCAGCAGCTTCTTTTACTTTCCTCTGTCCTCCACATTCCCTATGCTTTTCGTCTTAGTATATTTTAGAACTTGTCGATTTTCTTTCAGAAGTAAGGGAATATCCTAAAATAATACTTGTTAACTTCTTTGTTTACATGTAAATTATCTTTTGGTGCATCAACAATTGACCATATTTTTAAAAATGAATAAGAAACTACCTCCTACATCTGAAATGAGAAGAGCACATAATTAAATTTGTGGGCACTGATAATGCTTCACTAAGTGAAAAGAAGAAATAAATAAAAATTAAATTGTGTTGCTTAGACATATCTTTACTTAAAAGTTAATGTATTTGTTAAATTTTAATTCTCAAAAGTATACTATCCACATTTAATTTTCATAACATTCTCTTATGTTTCAAAGACAGGTGTTCATTTAGCAGAGATCAGATGCAAGAAACAATTTAGGATTTCTTCATATTTAAACAGACTTACATAATATCGAAATGCGAGTTAAGATTCTGATGATCAGTTTTGGGTTTCAGTCTTAAAAGCAAAATAACAAAGCTAAATTAAAATGCTTTATTGATATTTTCTGCCACTTTAGACTACACTGCTCCCTTTGGAGATTATTGTATGGGGTGCTATACTCTTGGTTTGCAAGTCTTCCTTGGATTTTTAATACTGTTACTTCCAGTCAGTGGCGAAAGTCGGAAATATCTTCATTGTCAAGTGCACCTACCTAATGGATACAGAAAAATCCCAGATTGGCATGTTAAACTTGTCATTTTTTTTTCACGTTTTTAGAGTTTCTCTTTGCTGTAGAGAATGGTCTCAGAGCAAATCCCCCAGTGTTTCCCAGTGTCCTTCTCACAGTTTGTTTCACATCTCCTTTTCCTAAGTCAGTGTTGTTTTCCTGTTGTGATCATAAACCAGCATCTGTAACTATTTCATACAAATTTAAACCACGGGTGTATCCAGAATTCCTAGGGCATGGGACATGATTTATTTCTCCACCCCTTTCTAACACCCCTTGCCATGTTCAGGAATGCCCTTCTGTGAGCAGAACTTTGTCCATCTGCCCCCATGGACTACACCGCACTCAACATAACTCAGCCAACTAGGACATCTTGGTGAATTTTAGCCTGAGCCCTGGACTGCCCACTTTTGGTCTCCACAGGAGAAAGCTCTTGAAACCATTAACCTTAGGGCCACTGGTTGGCTCATTCCATTAAGTGTCTCCCTTCAGCTCAGGCTATGATCCCCGGGTCCTGGGATCAAGACCCATGTTGACTCCCTGCTTAGCAGGGAGTCTGCTTGTCCTTCTCCCTCTGCCTCTCCCCTGCTTGTGCTTTCTCTCTCTCTCAAATAAATGAAAAAAAATCTTTTTAAAAATTAACCTTAACAAGTGAGGAGGACTTAGCTGGGCATACCAACATTTCACCCACTATTATGGCAATGCCAAAACTCTGGTACAAAGTACAGTGAATTGTGAGTGGACTATTGAAAGCTGAAAACAAATGTAATGTATTTTTTTTTAATATGTGAAATGAAAGTTAAAATCTAAGAGTATAAAAAAGGTATCAAATGTTTATCCATATTTATAAGAAACTTTATGTCAACTGATTGTTTAGTAAAAAGGTAATATTGGTGTATTTCTATTTAAAAATCCAATTCTTGTTTTGTTTGATACTGGAGTATTTTTTTACTCCATTGCTGCTTCTACTCTTTTCTCAACAGACAAGGCAGTTATCTAATAATTGAGAAAGATCCCTGAATCTCCCTCTCCTTTTAGTCTTTGACGTATCTGAAACTCTTTCAAGACTATACATTTTCTGTAGCAATGGTATCCTTTTGTTTGATCATAAAATTTTCCCTGTTTCTATTTTGTATAATAATGAGCTACATTATAAGGCCAATCTGACAAGCTCTTGGTATTTTAATTGGTTTACATCTTATTTGAAAGTTTTAGGAATGGAAGTAGTGTAGTTATAGAACAATTTCTATTAAATTCTCAGAGCTGTATTTTCAATTTGAAAATTATAAACACTCAAACATGGGACATTAAAGCAAAGCAAATTTATCATACTCAGTTTTATATTTTATATTATTTATATAAACCCAGTTTTTATAAATCGATTCTACAACTAAAACTCTATAAAAAATATTCTGTAAAAACTGCCTTGGTTGATTGTGTGACAAACTTCTTTTTTTTTTTTTTAAAGATTTTATTTATTTATTTGACAGAGAGAGATCACGAGTTGGCAGAGAGAGAGAGAGGAGGAGGAAGCGGGCTCCCTGCCAAGCAGAAAGCCCGATGTGGGACTCGATCCCAGGACTCTGAGATCATGACCTGAGCCAAAGGCAGAGGCTTAACCCACTGAGCCATCCAGGCGCCCCTGTGTGACAAACTTCTTAACCATACTTGCCTTCATATTGCTTAAGATCTAACAGGGGCCACTTACAATGGAACAGTCAATTACAAGATGCAATAAGAAATGCTGTGACAGAAGAGGCACAGATGCTATGGAAGCAGAATTGGGCAATGATAAAGTGTTACCAACGGTGAAACCATAGCATGGAAGGAGCAGGAGTAGGAAATGAATATCAGGAAAAAAGAATGTTCCACACAGGGAAGATAGCATATGCATTGATTAGGAGTCTAGAGAGGAAAGGATATCATATTTAAGAAGGTGAAGATTGGAAAATCTGTATTTCAATGAATCAGTATTTTCCAAGTGACCTGTGGGTGATTTTTCAAGATTATGCCTGGAGAGCAAATCCATTCAAAGTGAAAGCTAGACCAGTGGATTTTAACGTTACAGAGTTCTTAAATTTGACTGATCTGTATAGTCATTCCCTAGGGCTGTCATAACAAAAATGCCGTGGGCTGGGTGGATCAAACAACAGAAACTTATCTTCTCACTGTTCTGAAGGCTGGAAGTTCAAGATCAATGTGCTGACAGATAGGACTTCTCCTGAGTCCTCTTGCCTTGGTTTAAAGTTAGCAGCCCTCTCCCTGTCTTTAGTCAGTCTTTTCTCTGTGTGCATATGTGACCCTGGTATCCTCTCCTTCTTATAGAGATACCAGTCAGATCAGATTAGGTCTATACCTTATGACATCATTTAATCTTAATTGCCTTTTTTGTTTGTTTAAGATTTATTTATTTGAGAGAGAGAGAGCGCACAGTAGGAATGGGCAGAGGGAGAGGAAGAGAGAAACTAGGCAGACTCCACACTGAGTGCTGACTGCCAAGCACAACATAGAGTTCTATCTCAGGACCCTGAGACCATGACCTGAGCCAAAACCAAAAGTGGGAAGCTTAACTGACTGTGCCACCCAGGCACCCTTAATTGCCTCTTTATAGCCCTATTTCCAAGTGTAGTAACATTGGAGATTAGGGTTTCCACATATGAATTTTACAGTACACAATTCTGTCCATAAAAATGTATTTTTAGATTCTACATGGAATCTACCATGTAGATTCTTCTACCACTTACCAAGTTTTAGTGTAATATCAGAGAAGACTATAATTACATAATAAGACTATTGAAATATCAATCTCTTTCCCAGCTATTTCCTTAACATACTTCAACCAAAACAGTGTATCATAAGAGGTGGATGGCAGATATGATTATGCAACTATCTTTTATTAGCCACACATTTGCAAAAAAAATACAATGTACAAAAATGTACAACACTCTTCCACTCAATTTTTATTTTCAAATATATTGATCATAAAAACGTGTTTTTAATGGGCAATGACATTTTTATTGTTTTTAATGAATTAAAAAATTTGTCTTGATAGCTAAATTACTAAGTATCAGTCAATACACCGCACATAAATAAAAGCCCTTTGTCCCTCATTAATTTCCAAGTGTCCAGAAAGTTATTAAGACCAAAAAGTCTAATATCTAAAGCTTTAGAATATTAGCTCGGGTATTAGATATGTAGATTTAGAACTGGTGTTCATCCCGAAGATGATTCACTAAAGCCAAAGAAGAAGTAAGAAAAAAATCACTATCTGATTAAAAAAGGAAAAAAAATTAAAAAGCAAGCATAGGCTTACCTGTATTTAAAGGACAGATAGAGAAGGATGAGCTGGCCAAAAAGAATGACAAAAAAAGCCTACTATATTGTTCCATACTATGCTGAAATCTCGTTACAAAGAAATAAAACAAATGTGACCCATGCCTTCACTGGGCTTACAATGCAGTGGAAAAGAGGGGGGAAAACAACTTTTTCTGCAAGGCTTGGGAAGTAGTTTCAAGGATGGAGTGGTAAGTATCAGTGACTTCGAGAATTCAGTTCAGTAAGGACAGAAGTGTTCCCTGTAGCGTCAGGGAGGCTGCTTAAGGTGAGCTTTTCGAAAGGGGCCAGCGGACTGCAGTGGGGACGAATGAGTGTAAGACCCCAAAGCTTCTGCCTTTGCTGGATTCAGGGAATGGATCATCTTCCGGTCCTTATCTCAGATAGGAAAGGAGAGTTGTTCAGTGCCTCTGGGGGAAGGAAACTTCTGGGTTACTCTGCATATTATTATTTTTGTTGCACATAACCCTACGTTTCATATTTACTATAAATAACTAGGACTTGTACTTTGGCATTATCTGGCACTGCGTTTGAATTATGTCTGTTGATAGATATCAAAGATTGCTCACTTTAACCATCTCTCCCTCCCTTACTCTCTCTCTCTCTCTCTCTCTCTCTGTCACACACACACACACACACACACACACACACACACACACACGCATACACACACAGAGTCTTCTGTTCCCAACTGTTCCTAAGAGCTTAGATATATGCAGTGTTAGGAGGGTTATTACTTCATACAACAGCAAAAATCTCTGTTGCTCAGTTCTAATTCCTAAAATACATGGCCTCAGGATGAATCTACATTTAACTCCGATAGATGTATGCTCACTCATCTGAGATATGTCTTCTGAATCAACTGAAACATTAATATTTTCACTCTGACAAACCTTCAAATACCTGAAGACAGTCAATGCTTGTTCCTTTAGTATTTTGAACCCCAATGTAAATATCAGCAGTTTTTCTGAGCAGTTCTCAGATGAGAAGATTTTCAATACTTCACCCATCCTGATGGCTCCTCTCAAGGCATATCCTGGTATATTAATGCCTCTATAAAGACTGCCCAGAATTGTTCATGTATTTTTGGTTGTGTTTGCTGTTATATATGTACACTGGTACTATTGACATAGGCACTACATTTTTCTTGATAACCCAAGAAAACTTCCTCTCAATGCATGTATCGTATCAGTGGATTTATTTGGCTAGCATGGCATGAATGATCCTCGGTTTGGGGGAGGCATGTCATAAAATGGAGTACTATCCGTACCTCTTATATGTGTGTGTGTGTGTGTGTGTGTGTGTGTGTGTACATACATATGTGCATGTTATTCACACAGCACTTATAGAAAGTGACATGAAAATATCTTTTAAGAGAAATGAAAATAGTCATAACTTTTTACCAAGTAACATCATTCCTAGTAATATAGAAAGATAATTTTTAATAAAAGAAGACCCCTCTGCAGTTGCCTTAGCTCAAACGTCATTGTCTCTCCATTAGAGAATTATTTCTCTCATCTGCAGTCCCTTCTTTGTCAGTCTGCCCACTACATTATCCTCAAACTTCTTCCAAGTCCAGATTTGATCCCTTCACTGTGCTCCTGCAAAAGCCTTTGTGGTTCTCCATGAGTTGCAAAGCCAAGCCCCGTAATCTGAGTTCCGCGGCCTTTTCCCAGCCTCCACTTATGCCTCCTACCCCTCCTGAGCCGTTCCTCCGGGCTTCAATCACATTGAATGGGTGGGTTTCACATCTTTAGCTGGGACTTTTCAGAGATAACAGAAAGGAGTTTGGGGGAGGAAGGAGGAAGAGAATCATCTGAAAATTTCTTCAAACTCTAACGTCCTTCTCACCCTTCTCAGAGATGTTCACATTCCCCTACCTTGTTGAGTGTGCATTGACGGGTTGTTGCTAATACCCAGAGGATGTCATGACCCCTCATTAGAGTGAAATAGGCAAAGATAGAGCAGTACTGCTTTCCCCACCAGTGTGCTGTATAAACCCAAAGCTTCCATCAGAATCCCACACAGATACTACCTCTTCTCTGAAGCCCTCCCTGACTCCCATGATCAGGGATTCCAAATACTTTATATTGGTTTGAACTATATCAAATGGGCTATTATTTGGTCTTTTGGGTGCTAAAAGAACTCCATATGGTTGGATATACCTGTAGATCTATAAGCACACATGTCACTGCATTTAATCCTTTGTTAACACATCTATCTCCTACTTAGATTGTATGTCTGAAGTATAAAAACCATGTTGTATCCCTGACAACCAGCACTATTGCCTCATTTGTAGTAAGTGCTCCATAAATGAGTGCTGAATGAGATGATGATTAGTAAAAACAATCTAATTCTAACCAATGGAAAAATGATGGCCTTTTACAATCATCAAAATAAGTTCAGTATTAAGAACATGAGCAAACATGAAGTCATATGGTATTAACAACAAGGTTAAAATGTAAGAGTATGGTTTATGCAAATAGACAAAATACATAAGGAAACTTGAATATAAGAAGTGTTAGAGTGAGTGATGAGATTATGATTATCTAATTTTAAAATTGTGTTTTTTAACTTAATATTTAAAAAAAATACATTTGTAAGCTTTTGTTAAATGTAGGTTAAGTGCGTGTCATACTATTTACTCACTGTTGAGGGCTTAGAATGTCTTAAATCTTTGCATCTCTACGTTCTATACAATGCCTGTGTGCCAGAGATGATCAGTAACCATCTATTAAATGAATGGAAAATTTAAGTGTCCAAATTATACATAAGGGAAGTAATAGCCAGAAAATATTTTGTTAAGGGAACTCAATGATTCAAAGCCTAATTTGCTTCATTGCATTACAAAGAACTGGTGAAACAAGTAAAAATGGGTCCAGTATGGTTGGTTCTTACTCTCTCATATTCCCCAGCTAGATCCTAGGGGTAGGCTGGTTGGGAGGCCACACCTGCAGGAAGAGTTGGACTAAACTACAGAAGGGATCTGCCAAAGGAAAGATGTCAAGTCTTTGCTAGTCTTTGACCTTTTATTATTTTTTTTCCCCTTTTGTGCTGTGGATGAAATTATCAAAAGAATAAAAGCAGGTATGTCCATGCCTGGAATTCCCATCTCCTTGAGTGCTGTTGGTATAGTTTCCATAGGTGCCTAGAGCAACTGAAGAATGGAGCTCCTGAGCCCTGATTGTGGACCTTCTCTCCTAAGCAGGGCCCCTTGGTACTTGGGGCTGAGCAGAGGCTATGGTTCTAAAAAACACCATTGCTTTCTGATTTCTGATTTCTTTCTCACATCTTCTTTTTCCCTCTATGCCTATTTCCTTCCCTGTGAACAATGCATGAATTCAAATGCAATGAAACACAGTGGCGGCTACATCGAAAGGAGAAATGGTTGAATCAAGAGCCTCTGTTCTGGCTGGAGTTTATTGCTTATTTGCCTTTGGACAGTGGCCTCTTGTGGGGATTACAACCGAGAGAGACCGTCAAAGCTCATGGGTCCCAATGTGACGCTTTGACCTAATTAGTTTATTTTCACTGCTGTGTGAAAAGATCCTAGAGAAAAAATAGACCTTTCCAGGTGTGAGCTATTACCCCAAAATAGCATTTCCCACCTGCACTCGTCTGTGATCATTGTCCATTAGTAGATGTCAGAGGACACATTGTCTTCTAGTCAAGATTCACAGGACTGGCAGACGATTTTTTTAAAGGAATGTGATATATTTTCAAGGTAAAAAACTATTCACATCTAATCTGTAGAAGCAAACATGAATAATTTACCTTGCAAATATTAAAATTTATATGTAGAGTCGAAAAAACTAAATTTTTAGACTAGCTAACCCTCCCATTCCTTCTAGTTTGCAGTATGTTTTAGAAATCTAGTGTCTCTTAAAATGTAAAGGTAACTGGATACAAAGTAAGGAAGTTATCTCACTGTTAAAGGATATAGTATAAAGCATAATGTAATGATGATTGGAATAAATGTAGGACCTTATTTAAAAATTAAGCCTCGTTCATACAACTTAGAACTAATCAAAACTCAGTCTGAATATTTGAAAATTAACTATACATAATAATAATTATTATACAATTTTAAAAGGGATCCAAACTACTAAATCGAACTACATTTTCTTCTGGCACATAAAACCTTTCAGGTATGTATGACCATCCTCATTGGAGCTCATCTTCTCTACTCTTTAACCTTTCCCATCCCACTGGCGTATGTCTGTTTGAGTATTGGACCAATGAGTGTGTTTTCTCAGCTCCCATAGGAGAGTTCCCTGCACCCTTAAGGTACTGTACACTGTATGAAGGAAAATAGAATTTAGTATCTGCAGTCTTGTGATACCCGGTCGAATCCGATGAAAATGTTAGGAAATTATTCTAAGAGTACAGTGGGAAGGCTGAAATGCTGACCAAAATCAATTAAAATAGGACGACAGACTTGAGACTTATAGTGCCTGAAACCAAAATAAAGAGACCCATGAACAGTAAGAGAAGGGAAGGGCATAAAACTTTAATATACTTTTAAGACTGATAAACTACTGTTATCATATATAAAAAGAATATATTATTTCCAGTAAAAATTGGCCTTCATCATTGACAAGCTTAAGGGGAATAAAAGGAAAAAAGAAGTAGAAAGGAGACACAGGAAAGAGTAGACAAATACTCTCTTAGTAGATTTGGATGTACCCCATGATTACAGATAAAGGGTGATCTGTCAATAAGCAGTTTACTTGAGAAACAGAGTAGAACGTTAACAAAATAATTAGGTATATTAGGCAAATACAAAAGTTAGAATGCAATATTTGGTTAATATGTCTGTAGACTCTTAGCAAAGAGAAATCTCCATGTTTAAATTCAGTTGTTCAAGTATGCAAGCAAGTTTTCTGCATTTTTCTCTAGCTGAATTTAATTTGTATTCTGGACCCCAGTTCCATCAAGTGGCAGAAACTCAATCTCAATCAGCCCTAACCGACTCTCCTCCAGGACTATGTCTACAAAAAGCCAGGTGGGGGGCCATCTGGCCCTCAGTGTCATCATCTCTCCCTGCCCGCACCCACAGAGACTTCCTCCTGTCTGTCTGGTCTGTGGTCTCTGGTCCCTGCAGGTGGCCACTGCAGCCTCGTCGTCCTCATTGCAAGGACACATTAGGCCTGCAGGCTCTCTGTGCGTTTCTCACTGGTGGAATCTTGCTTCTCCTGTACTGCTCTAGGCTACAGAGAACTCTGCGAGCTGCTCTCAGCCTACGTGCCTCGTCAGATCTAGCTTTTAGAGAGCCAAAATTCATCTGAAATTTTTGTGATTCTCTCCCAGCACCGGGGCTTATTCTTTCAGCATCAGTAAAGCAAGCACTCTTTCTCAATGATGTCACAAACATTTAAATCCTTCTTTCTTGCTTCTCATTTTCTTTCTCTTCTTACCTTTGAAATTTTACCCTGGCATGGGAGCTGAGATAGGAAGAACCATTTCTATTTACTCAGTCTTACTCTTCCAAATCTTTTGGATTTTGAAACTCAAAACCTAATACTAAGCCTTATTTCTAATGTTAGTAACTGCTTAATACAATAAGCATGGAACATTCTAATCATCTGAGTCAGGGGAAGAGGCATAAAAAATTTTAAAAATACCACAAACAGAAGTCACATTGGTAATATAATAATAAACTAACCTCCTGGAGATAATTTTCAAGTAATCAAATAAAATTAATTAAACCTATGCTATGTATTTACATATATGATACTAAACAATATAGTGATGTATTTATTTTACTTTTTCCCATATCAGATACTGAATAATACAGCAAATATATTTCTAGATTTGAAACTTTTTTTCCTAGTAGTAACCATTGGAAACAAACTGAAGCTATCACATTAGAATGCAGCTTGATAGAGCCAAATTCTGAATGGCTAAGCAAATGTGATCCAACTTTATCTGACAATAAATTTTTGAGTGCCTTTGGGAATGCGTGCCTCTTAAATAATGCTCCGTAAAAATCACTTCTCTGACTTGGATAACTAGAAATTGAAGAGTGGAGATTCTGGATTGTGCTACATCATGTAAGTCTAGAAGGTCTGGCTTTTGTTTTCCTCACAGAAGGTCAGGTACCTGCTTTGGAAACCAGGTGAGCGACTGCCAGGCTTGGCAAGTTATTCGGAGGGTGAGGAGCAGCACACCTCCAAACAAAGGTATCTATAGGCAACCTCATTTTCTCCAGGAAACAGTTTTGGTTATGTGGCAGCTTGTGATCAAGTGCTTAATTTAATATCCAGAATCTCACTTCATAGATAAAGCAGTAATTGAGAAAAATTCAATCCAGATGTTATCAGAAGTTGGCTACAGTGATAGAACAATTTCCAGATGCTTTCCTGGAACATCTTCCACTCATTGGTAAGATTATTCTTGTAGTCATTTGATAATAATGTATTTATTTTATTCAGCCTTAAATGGAATCATTTTATATAGGTCAATTTAAATAATGTTTTTCAAACATTAAGGCAATAATCAGAGAAAGAGATAGAGAGATGGATAGATATAGGTATTTAGGTATCCAGACCTTCAGAAAGCCATTTATAAACACTAAAGTCTGTTTGTTTTTATTGTGATTATTGTGGCTACTTCATGATCATAAGAGTAATAAAATCGTATAACATGCACAATGAGAATTCCTGCAGTCCAGTTAAATCTAAAATGATTCAAAATCATAAGGTCATACATTAAAAAATATTTCACAAGAATGTGAAATGGTCTGCCAAGACATCTCTGTCTGCTTTGATTCTTCTGGCACTAAATAAATCAGATTTTATTGTGTACATTCAGTCTGACTCATAGCTTGTTTTAAACAGCCTTTTTTTTTTCCCCTATAACATTCATGCATTCCTCAATTCACAGTATTTATCAATCTTCGTATTTGTGCCAGAACCTCTTTGTTCTAGAAACTTGAATCTCGTTCAGTATGGCTGGATCTTAGTTCAAGAATGTCAGTAGTGGAACATCATGACTGATGTTTCTTTGCTCCATTGATGAACTTTCAGGCTGAGAAAATCAAGCCTTCACTTTGTTAAGAGAGCAGATATTATATTTTGAAGGAGTTTTCACTTTGAATTGCATTTTAGGGAAAACTAGGGTACAGTGTGCTGCAAATATATGTTGTAGGCACCATGTTTAAGGAAATAATTGAAATAGATCCCCCCCCCCCCCCGATCTGGAGTCTACCAATTAGAATAGAGTTTACATTGGTTTTGAGTCAAAGGATCTTCTCTTTGCATTTTATTTGTTTTGAAATATTTAATCAAAACAGTAGTGTTAGAAGGAATAGTTGAGTTCTAAGCACAGAGGCATCTTGTCTCTATAAAAAGCATGAAGCCAAAACTCTAAGAAATACTTGGATTCCTGCTCTCCAGCATCAGTTACATCATTTTTTTCCTCACCGCTAAATACTAAGGATTGACCAAGTCCTTATTCTGTGTCTTTCAGAGTATCGGGCCCGTGAGGAGCCGTAAACTGAAACCACGGGGCCTTCTCTTTAGAACTGATTAAGTTTGGGGTTAATAAGTGCATCTTCGTTTCACACAACTTCTCCCCTGAAATGCTGCCATAAAAATTAACCTGCATCATTGGTTCATTAGGCATTTTCTATATTACAGGCTTTTAGGGGAAATAAAAAACTGGAAGTAAGGTTTGAACATACTTCGTTCCTAAGTAGGCTCTTTCACTTCTCAGACAGCTGCCTCCCCAAGGAGTGCGCGTGCGCGAATCACTGTGCTTGCGTTGACCTCTTGAATCTCTGCTCAAACCAGAAACTGGAAGGTCATAAATAACATTCACAATTCAAACTATTTTAAAATACAATCCAGTCTTTGAAGATGCACAGAGGATTTTATGGTGATGGCTTCATCATTATGAAACATTATTTTTCAATCTTGCATACATATACTGATATTAGACAGTAATGAATCACATTCGATGTATCATCAAATAAGCCCTAGCAGATTTCACTGAATTCAAGGATTCCTGGAGTTGTGTTTACTTTGAGTATAGAATTATATTAATCAAGACCCAATAAAGAAAAAGAAATTCTTAAGCTAGCTCTGTGATCTCAGTTAGCTCTCCTTAAAGAATTATTGAAAACAAATATTGTATTTTATATTCATATTCTAGGAAGGAAGAGTAACAAGAATAAAATATAATTTAATCTTTGACTTTTAGATGAGGTTGTTTACAAAATTAAAACAGATGGCTAATGTTTTCAGATGAGGGATGATGAAGAGTTTATAAGAATGTAAGATTTTATTTCATTTTATTCATGTAGATAGAAAACAAGGTTTTCTTCAGTTATTTTAAGTTTCTGAATTCTCTTTGCTATTCAGAAATTGTATGAGGGAATGAAGGGAGGTAATGAGATACTAAAAAATTGTTTTAAAAGGAGAGTAGTTGACCAAAAATGTGTGCTTAGAACTTCTATATCTAATTTATTTTCATTCATTTCCCTCTAAGAGGGACGCTTCCAGAACTCCTGTGTATAACAAGCTACCTACCTGAGCCTCTGACACACTGAATTATGCTTACGTGTGCCTCTTCCTACAGTGAGCTCCTATATATTTTCTGAATCCCAGGGTCTCTGATCTGAGTGAGCATTTGTGTATTTGTATATTTTTATCTTTCCAGGATTGTTCCTCTCTGGAGATATCTTCAGTTATCCTATCCTTGCAAAAAGAATGTCTTTAATATCAGGGCTTGTTTTTCAATGAGCAAGTAACCAAAAATGCTCAAAGTGAGAGAGTATCCTTTTCTGTGTTTTTAGCAGTCCTTTGGCTGAATAAGAAGCAGTCAGAACCCTCTTGCTATTGATTCCATTTCCAGTTATCCACACTGATAGCTACGTGAAAATAAAATAATACAAGAGGACCTTACATAACAGTACAGCCAACAATTTCATGGAAGACAAAGTAAATCAAACCAATTGCCTGGCTTTAGAAAGACGAAACTAGTTAATAAGGGAAAGGATAATTTGTGAATATTTTGAAATTGAGCAATGTTCTATAGAACCAGAGGGACCTGTGTTTTAGTCCCGAGTTTTTTCTTTGCAGTTTTGTGAAACTGTGGAAGTTATGTAACTTCTCTGTTAGAGAATTTGTTTCACCTGTATTAAGAAAACATGCCTCAAAGTTGTCAGGAGAATTAGTCTGAAATTTGCGAGAGGTATATGAGTACACGGCACACAGTAGGACTTTAATATGTATTTCCTTTATTTGTTGCAGCAGCAAGTTAGGCACCATCCATTCATTTTATTCTTCAGCAGAAAGGTCTTTGATTTGGAGCCTCATTTAGCAAAGTCAGAGATTATTTTTAATACTGGGGTTGAATGGCAAGGGTGGGCTTTTTTTACTTTTTCTTTATGTAAAGAATGAGTATAAACTTGATAGTATCTATAAAATTATAAGTGACTTGTAAAATAAATGAGTATCTAACAGGCAACCCAGAGAAAATGGGCCATAGAAAATTCTTTTATAAAACATGTAATTAACCTGTAGAAGATTTTTCTACACCTAGTTAGACAACAACTAATCACAGAGTGAGTTTAACAAATGGCTAGAAATGAAACTAAAATTAATTAAGGGAAATATCATTGTGCTCAGGGAGTAAGTTTATCAGAAAATAATGTATGTGATCCTGATTTATGGTTACCACACTCTCCCCTAGGCTGTAAATTTCTTTCTGGCACATTGGCTATTGTTCTGGGTTTGTGTAAACTGCCAGCAAGTTTATAGCCAGCGGATATCCAAGACAGGTTTCCCTAGTCTCCACTTCTTATCCTTCCTTTCCCTTTGGTTATCTGACACACAAGGAGGTCCATTCACGATCCAGAACAAGGCCCAGTTCTTGGTTAAAAAGTACCATAGACACCAGCGTATACTTCCTTCCTATTGTAACAAGAAGTGCTTCACCACCACAGTGTACATAAGAAGTTTAGAAGTTCCAGCATCAGGGGTATACTCCATGTAGCCAACAAAGAGAATCTTCCATGGACTGTGCTCTGTGGGTGCCCCCAAGAACTAAATGATGAAGGATGCATTATGGTCTGGGACCTCAAGCTTGCAGTCTGTGGGCCCAGTGTAGTGAACACATATGTTGCGTGTGTCCGGCATGGCAACTGTTAAGATGGAACATGAATACCTTTGGTTGGGCATGCTCTGCACTTCTGACTGCAGCCCCCTCTGCCACCTGTTATCGTACCTTTGTGGATTTGGGTTTGCAGCTCTTGATGTTGAACAGCCTCTCTTTCATTGAGAAGGAAAATAATAAGTAGAGACTTTACAGAATTCTGCAAAATACAAAATGCCATGCGGAAGTAAGTGGGAACCTAAAAGTCAGCAGAGCGAAAAGAGAAAATAGCAAATCCTTTTTGAAGCAACGTGTAATTAACCTATTGAACATTGTGATTTACATAGCTGGATAGCAATTAATTGCTGGGTGTGTTTAACATAACAGATATCAAATGATTTTCATAGACACCCATCTAGGAAGTTACACAACAACATTTTCGAGAACACAAAATGGCTTTGTGACTCATTCTGACAGCTTGCTCTCTGCATAGCCATCAGCGTCGTCTATGCAGAGCCGGCCAGTGTGGTTGGCCATGTGTGTCCATCATTTCCAACTCTTGCTTTAAAGCAAGCTCAGAAAAAAAACCCAATCAACCTATTTTAATTTTTACTTAAAGATCAAAGAAGAAATGTAAGATCTATGAGTGTTCTCGGGATCATTAATTGGCCACCTTCCTTTGGTTTGCTCTAGAGGAAAACGGATATGCAAGAGTGTGTATGTAGGCACGTGCATGTTTGTATAGGTGTGCGTGCACGTGCCATTCTACCACTCCCAAGTGTTTCTGGGCTAGTGGCTCTTATTCATGAAGAGCTGACGTGGTGTCAGTTTTGACAGACAACCTCAGGTGTGTAGCCTCAGAGTAACAGCTCCTATGCTTGCTTTTTACAGCTAATCAGAGTGAGGAGTGCTGCTGAAATTGCATTTCTGATGCTTGCTTTCCCACTATCTCCCTCAAGGCAATGTTATTGTGACAGACTAAAGAGTGGGATAGAAGAAATTCTGGCCTTGAAAGATTAGATAGAATTTTCTTCCCTTTCTCAGGTCCTAACCCTCAGAAAAACTTGAAAGTCTCACTGGTTAATGAGTTACAAGGAAAATGAAAAAAAGTTGTCCTGCAGAGGAAAAGAATATAAGTAAGGTATTGGGATCTCAGGCTCTTTCCCTGGAGAAATTGATATTGCCATCATTTCTCTCTTCTTCATTCTCCCAACCTGTAAAGTCTTCCTGCAGGTCTCTCCATGGCCAGTGTTTCCCCAGCTCAATCACCTTGCCAAGGCATGACAGATTCATTTTGTTGAACTATAATATTCATTCTCAATACTTTCAAAGACTGACCATAACATACTCCAATTCCAAAACTTGCAAAATCTTCCCGTTGCCTACCAATTATGACACATTTATTTCCATGGCATTTGATGTCCAGTGTTCCTACTTCATTTATCACTGCTTCCTTTTGTAAACCATATCCTCCAGTTTCTCTCAGCTGGAGGTATTGGCATTCTTGGAGGGATAGCATTTTGTTGTGGATGACACAGGTTATAGAATCTTTGGTCTCCTTGACTTCATCACAGAAAATGCCAGTGGCACCTCTCCATCCCTGTGACAACCAAAAATGCCACCACCCATTTCTGAACCCCCAATGGTAATACTTTATTCCTGTTCAAGATCTGTTCTTGAACTTCAGTTGCTTTCCTGCCTTCATTCCTTATTCTTCTGCTTCTTTGGCTTAAAATGTCTTTCCTTCATGTCTTCATACTCTGACTTATGATGGCTTAATGAAATAAGAATGAATAAATGAATGAATAAATTCTCTACTCTTGATAGACCTTGAGTATTCACCTGTTTCTATCCTAGGTACAAAGCACCTTTCACTAATTTTCTTGAAGGCAATATAATGACTTAGTTATTGCCTAGACTTGTCATTCATTTCTTACTTTGAATACTGGATCAGTAGCTCATTAAAATCAAAGCATCTGGTCTATCCTCTAATTTACTAAGGACACCGAGCAGTACACACTGAGGTCTCAAATACGTCTCGAAAAATGTTGGCTGTAAAAATTTGGATTCTGAAAAAAATAACTAATGTTTCCCAATATTAAGTGCTCCTTTTAAAACCTAGAGCAGTTCAAAAGAGTCAAAATCTAGAATATGAGAATATTGGTTGGGGATGGGGGTGGTTGGGTGAGACTAGCTTAAAAATTAAAACTAAAGAAACTTAATGAGGTTATCTTCAAGTTTTCAAACAAATATATAATAAAAATGTCATACTATAAAACCAACATAAAATGCCAGGAAATTTTTGATATTTTGAGGATGTTAAGGGGTAATGATTCAGAGCACATTAAGAAGGGCAATTGCACAATTCCCATTATCATCAATGATACTCACATGGTAAAATTCACACACACTTCAGTGGAAGCATGACCTCAACTGTCATTGGACATGTTACTTTCATGGTGTGTGATTTTCTTCTCTAATTTGAGGCAATTTAATTTTCTGCCCACTTCACAAAGAAATGTCAGGCTGAATGACTAGAGCATCGATGTTGAACATCTTTCTTCACACATTGTATTTACAGTAAAATTGATTCTGTTATCCTTGATATCACCAAATAAAGGCAAAAACTGCAATATACTTCAGTATATACTCACTTTGAAAATAAGAGTTTGGGCACAAATTACAGACATATTTATAAAACATCTTAGTAGAAATGTGAAATTTTAAAAACCAATTTTAGTAAACAAATGAGAAAAGCCATTATTGAAAAACAGTAATGTCTTATTTGTGTTCTGTGAAATTTCAGGATGAATTTTATATTGGAAAAGATTTACTATTTGGATGGTGTACTCATTTTGAATTTTATAGATGAGGGGCCACTTGGCTGGCTCAGGAGGAAGGGTGTTAGATTTTTGATCTTGGTGTTAAGAGTTTAAGCCCCATGTTGGGGATAAAGGTTACTTAAACAAATGAATAAATAAACCTAAAAAAATAAGTTTTATTGATAAAAACAGAATGGTGGTGAAAAGGACATCTTTGGAACCAGACTGTTCATACACTGGTTCCACTGTTTACCAGCTCTATTATCTTATAAGGTGAGTTACATAACATTGCTGGACCTGTTTCCTTACTGACTAATTGAAAGTACTAGAATTCCTACCTCATAAGATTGTTGTGAAGTTAAAATAATAAGTTTAAATCACTTTTAAGGGTGCTTAGCACATGGTAATGTACAATAAATATTCATTATCAATATTAACATCTTATTAATAATATGATAAGTATTATATTGGGAAAGCAGGAAATAATCCAGTTCTCATACTGGTTTTATTATTATGCTGTTTCAAAATATAGTTGCTCTGATTAGTCTATTTTGTTATATGTTAGGGAAAGATATTAATGTAACACATGTTTTATAATTATTCTAGAGGATTCTTAATTCATGAATATCAACAAATAACCAGTAATAGGACTTATTCACTAAGCCACATGAACTTTTTATCTACCTTCTCCTTTAATCCAACCCAGCCATTCAATCTAGCTGCTTCAGGATAGAAGGGACCATTTCCTACTGGATTCTTCATTTTTATTACCTAACGCTGGCTTAGCACGTAGTATGCACTCAGTAAATATTAATTTAATCCAATCTTTCTCAAAGTAGATATTCCACTTTATTTCTCCATTTTTCTATCTAGCCAGTGCATCCAACCATCCTTAACCATGCACTGGGGCCTTTGATGTTTTCTCTTTTCCATCTCAGGAACAGCTGGCGCTCCCTCACCCCCTCCTATACAGCACTTACAGTCCACCCTCATGTCCGCCACCTCAGACTTCCTGCAATCAGATTCAGTGCAACAGAATTTAGCATTACATTGATTTAGTTGCATGCTGAATTTGACTCTTTAACTGGATCTTGTACAATTTAGGGGCAGAGATAAATTCGATACTTCTTGTGTAACATCTGACAGTTGGTCCTCAATAATAATTACCAATTGATAACCAATACCTACACTAGGAGCTCTTCCCTGCCAAATCCATCTCTCTACTTGCATTTTTTGCTTTTTGTTCCAATTTTGGACTGTAGTTATTTCAGTTGTTAAAGGAAGGAAGATTGAATATTGTAATATTGAATATTGTATGTCATATATACACACACACACACACACACGTGCATACATCAAATGAAGTTGGGAAATTAGGACAGGATTCTAGCTTCTGACTCAGGGACACAGAATGACTACATATTTCCTTTATATTTCATATGCCAAATGGAGACTAAGTCTGTTGACCCTATACATGGTTTCTATTGTTATGAGGGATGGGGATGACAGAGCAAATGACTTGGAGTTTACTGAGTCTAACACAGCTATTAATCAGTTATAGAGACCATTAAGCATCTACTAATATAATTTCACTTGCTATTTTAATGTATTTTGCATTTCTAAAAAATTAGTATACTATTTCTATTTCTCTAAAGAATCACTTAAAGGGATTCCAAGTTTTACTGCAGTTAATCAAATAATGTAGGTTTTGCTACATAAATTCTAACCAAATATTTTATAAGTAATAGATCACACTAATTGAAGGAGACACTATTTTATCCCCATTTTATATAGATGAGGAAATTGAAACTCCAGGAGGATCACACAGTTTAGAAATGGATGTGCCAGGATTCAAACCTAGGAAGTGCGACCTGACAGCTGTCGTTCATACTATTGTACCATACTGCAGGTGACCCCATCGGCTGTGTAAACAGAGCCTCTGACACCTATTTCTTTTCTGAAAACCGATTTGCATAATAGTGATTTTCTAGTTTCCTTGAAGGCAAGAATGGACAATATCGCCTAGATCTGGCCAACAAGATGAGCAGAAATGCTCTCTGGGTCTTTAATTTTTTACCCTGGGGGTAAAGGGGTGGGGGTGGGGAATAGAAAGGTGTGTTAAAAGAGGCCATTTCCCCCCCCCCAATATACTCAATATTGATAAGTGAGGTTGTGATACTTGGGGCTTTTATAGCCATTTTACAACTGAAAAAAAGGTCAAAAGAATTACGGAAGAAACTCTTTAAAGGCTGTATATTTTTAAGCTTCTGGACAAGACACTGTACCTCCTTTTATATGAATGTTTTTTACTATGAGAACAATAGCCTTTATGCTTAGTTTATTGTTTGTTGGATATTATTACCTGCAGCTCAAAACCTTGTAGTAGGTAAAAAGATAAATTTCTAAGACTTATTCAGCTCTTAGATCTTGTCATAGAATATAGCACTTTACCTCTTACAGTTGGCAAAATTAATATTCTTTTCTGAATATTTATAAGCATTTTTTGGGTTTTCTTATAGGTGTGACTGTATTTGTAAAACTGGGTTTTCTCCCATATGTATAGGTTATATATATTACTCTTGGTCAGACATGAAACAAATACAAAAATTCTGTTTTTTCAAGTTCAGTTTTACTAATTATTAGATTAGATCACCACTTTGTTTCATGAGTTATTTTAACAAATGTTCTAAATTGCATGGCAGATTAAATTAGACAAAGAAAACCTTAATTTTAAAAGTGTATATCCGTTTGAATTTTTTGACTTTTTATATCATATAATAGGTAAATACAAGTAAATTTCCTTTTTGTATTTAAATTGAACTTATAGTTGTATTAATATGTCAGTATTTGTCATACAGATTTTATCAGCCCCTCTCACCTAAACAGTCATACATGAGGAAATGTAAGTCTTTCCTCCAAATTTAAAAATCTGTTTTTCAAACACCACACTTGCCTAGATAGTCCTACTGGCTTTTTCCTCATGCGAGTGAAGATAAGAATTAACCACCATTTAAGGCAATTTTAGAGTCTATATAAGACTGTGTAATATGTTTCTAATTTGTTTTATTTTTTATTTTGTTTTAATAAAACATTGGTTCATTAGGAGTTGAACATTTTTTTGAGATTTTATTTATTTATTATTTGAGAGAGGAAGTGAGAGAGAGAACATGAGAAGAGGGCCAGGGTCAGAGGCAGAAGCAGACTCCCTGCAGAGCAGAAAGCCTGATGTGGGACTTGATCCCTGGACTCTAGGATCATGACCTGAGCCGAAGGCAGTCGCTCAACCAACTGAGACACCCAAGCTCCCAGGAGCTGAACATTTTTAATATTGGAAAAATACTCTTCATTGAAAGCTAAGAATTTTAATTTCATTGTGATAAGCTAGAATGTGAAGACTTAGATTTATGTACATTAATAGAAACAAATGCATAATTTCTAAGCCATTAAGATAAGAATATCATTCCTTAGGGAGGAAGCAAAAACAACAAAAAAGTGTTTAGTTAAGCCTGCCATTCACTCTGTAATTTATCTGCAGTGCCTTGACAACTGTGACGTCAAAGTACATAAAGCTACAGCTTGCTGAGCCTATTTCAAATGTGGATCTTTAACGACAAATTGCCAGTTTCAGCCTTTTTGAAAAACACCATTGAGCAAAACTGAGACGTTTAGATATATTGTGATAGTCACCCTCTATAGTATAAAATTTTGTGAAAAAAATCTAAATTAGTAAGAATTCCTACAGTGAGACATCATATAATATCCTCTGAAGCTGCTATCACATGTAGTACTTAAATACATGTGTTTGACTCAAGTAGAGAAGGTACCTATTCTTCACTCAAGTACGTAATGGGGGCTCAGTAAAAGTTTGGTGACTTCAATGCTTGGGGATGGGGTTGTACATGAGGAGCAGAAATGGAGTAATAAAGGGAAAAGTAGCAACAGAAAGAGGACTAGGTCCCCATAGACAGTGGTGAAAGCCCTGTGGATTTGTGGGAAGGGCTCTCAGCAGCAGTGATGCATGTATGGAAATTGGAATTCTATTTCAGATGCAGTGTACATGCTGTAGTCTCTGCCATATGACTTGATTTAGAGGTATTAAGAAAAGAGACTAAGGAAATGTGATTTGTCTCAGGGTAAGTATACAGACATCTCAAGTTGTAGGCTGTGGACCATGTTTGGCATAGAGCACGTTTCCTTCATCTCACATCTCCACAAGAGAGCGAGACTTATAATCCACTCTGCCCAGGAAAGATGATATTAAGGTGAATGCTTCTAATACCTCTCCTACTTAGCTTTCCCTGAAGGGGAGATGGAGGGATTTACTTGTTGGCAGGAGACCAAGGAAGCCGACATCCACTAGGCCATGCCCCAAGGATGGGTGGAATTTTCTTTGACTAAAAGCAAAAAAGTAGTCCTCTGTAATTCTCACTCGTCTTCCCTCTCCTCTCTCATTCCCTTTTTCCTTTTTTCTCTGCCTCTTTCTCAAGCAAAACATTACCTCTCTTTGCTTTCTGTCTGCCTGTGCCTCAGAAAGAACTTTTCCATTGCAGTGGTCCATTTGGGGATTGAGGTAGAAGTTCTGAATTTTCCACTGTTGCATGTGCCATTAACAAAGCCAATAGTATATATTGTTACGTGGTGCTCTGTATCTACTCACAATTGATTGCAGTCTACACAAGGAAACCAGTCAACTGCGTGGCTTACTTTAATGTCCAATAAATCACTAGATCCAGGGGAGCATCAGCTCTCGGGAAAAAAATATATTTTAGAACTCCTCTGTGGACAGAGTGGGGAATTTGAATGGCAGATGCTTTTGTTATATAAGAAGTAAAAAGTGCAGAAGTCAGAAATCAATAAGGAAGTAAGAAACCAATGAAGTTTTGTAGCTTCTTTAGATGTTTCTTATAAAAATTAAAACAGTGAAAATAATAAGAAGTATCATTGATAAAATATATTATTATAGGCCAGGTACTATACTGTGTGCTATATACATTTATTTTATCAATTCTTCCAGACACTAAAAATTACAGACTGACAGATTCCTGTTTCTAAATAATGACTGAAGTTTGGTGTAGACTGATAAAGCCCAAATAATGAGTGACATAAGGTTTATACATAATAGCCAAACACATGACTTTAGTGATGTCACCTCCCTTTCCATGCCTATTTCAGACTTTGCTAATCAAGCACAACACAGTCACAACCAATCAATCTGCATTGATCCAGAGAGATGAAATCTATTCACCATTCTGATGCTGGCATATCCCCAGAAGGGCCTTAGCTCTTGATTTGCTATGCTTACATGGTACTTAGAAGTCTCAGTAGCTTAGAATAATTTTCTAAATAGCAAGTCACAGGCTAAGCCCACATGTACTGATAAGTCAAGAGAGTCATCTTTAGTATTTTTTCTGTTTGGGGAACTGTTTGGACAGTATTTATGTCTGTGATTATCGAAACTGGAACAGAAGTCAATAAAAGATGTTTTACTGATAAAAGGCTTTCTAATTTGATCACTTTCTTCTTATATAAGAGCTCATTTTATAGATAAGAGGTAAGGAAAATATGAAAATAGAATAGACCATAAAATTAAACTACATAACCTTTTAATATGGAAAGGTTTTTGAGTATAGTGACTTAGAATGCAGGCTTTGTTGTCAGATAGCTCTGGGTTCAAGTTCCGGCTCCATTACTCTATTTCCTTGTGTGAGTTACTTAGCAGCTCTACACTTTGATTTGTTCATCTGTAAAATGAACTTAATCATTAATATTCACTGCACAGTCTTGATGGAAAGGTTGAATGAGATAAGGTATCTGAAAGCACTTAGACCTGTACACATATAAACCATCATTCTTATCTATTATTGCATATTATAACAGAAGGCAGAGGTGATAGAATGCATGGCCTTCAAGCCATGGTCCTCATAGAGAAAAAATTGGCGTGGGTTTGAATCTAAAATTTCACTTGAACAATGAGTAATGTAATGCTTTCTGCTTTAAAACAACTGATGTAATGGAAGGATATTCCTGGGCCGCCTGGGTGGCTCAGCTGGTTAAGCACCTGACTCTTGATTTCACCTGGAGTCATGGTCTCAGGGTTATGGAGTTGAGCACTTCATTGGGCTCTGGGCTCAGCAGCACATCTGCTTCTCTCCCTCTCCCTTCACTCTTCCCTCTGCTTGTTCTCTCTCTCTCTCAAATAAACAAATAAATAAGTCTAAAAAGAAAAAAAGAAAATGAAAAAGAAAGGTTATTCCCCTGTAAGTAATGACTAAGTGGGAGACATTGAGCAATCTACCCAACATTTTTGAAACCCATTTCTATAAAATAATGATGTCAGTTTGGATGATCTCTTAATCTGTACAATTCTCAAAATCTATTTTTAGTTGGCATTAATGATTTAGCACTTCAAACTTTGTGCTTATCTTTGGGTTTTTACAATATTAATATCTTTATATCAATACAGAACCTAGAGAATTTCAACTGTTTCTGTTTTCCCAGCTTACTTTCTCTGTAGGAGTATCACAGTAAGTAAATGCTATTTCATTACTATGACTGATTATTGTATTAGCTACAGATTGGAAATAATAGTCATGTTAATAACATGTGTAAAGCAGCACAGTAAGAATAGATTTAGTGTAGATCTAGTGTTCACATTTTGGAATGTGTTATTGAAAACCATACAAAGTTGTATCAAAGAGAAAAGATGCCAAAGCACTTGATCTCATTAAAATTTCATGAAAAATGTCTGAGCTTTTGCTTATGTGCAATTTCATATGGAAAGAATCCATACTATTTACCAGGTCCTCAAATTGTCAGTGACCCAAAAATCAGAAAGTGTTTCTAGTACCTCTCATCTGTTTCCTGTCAGTTCTCAACTGACCTGTGTTCTTTATCTTTCAGTATTTTGCAAATGACAAACAGGATGATAGAAGTAGGAATTGCAGCCTCTTTATTCTGTTCTATCGCAGGGAAAGGTAATGCATTTCTTAAAGGAGAGTGTAATATTCATGCTTTCAGTAAATGGTTATGGAGCATTACAGTGGTGAAGGTTCTTCATTCCAAGTAACAAAGCTAAATAGGACTTTTTTTTTTTTAAAGCAAAAAGGCAGTTCATAAAAGGATCTTGGGTAATTCATAGAACAGCTGAGAAGTCTAGGCAGTCAAAATTTTATCTGAAACCATACCTCAGAATTAATCTGACAAAGGAAGGGCAGCTGAGAGAAGGAAATGCCAACTGTCCCCTGCATTTGTGCACTGATTCTCCAGGCTGTGTTCTTTTTGGATGCTGCTGCAGGAAGGGTCCCAGATCATGAGTCTGGTCCCAAGACACAAGGGAAGCTATGGAAGCAAATATTTAACATTTCTACCTTCTGTAAGTCAGTCAGTCTTTGATGTCAACCAAGCCTCCTTCAGTGAGAGAGTTTCCACAATCTAAAAATGGCTTCAGATGCAGGATGGGCCAAATGAAACTGCCATGTTGTTGATTCTCTGCCCACCATATAACCACACGGTGTGTGTCAGTCAAGTCTCGAGAAAGTCGAATGAATAATTCACATTCTTTGTTTTCAAGAGAAACAAAGTCTAGTTAGGATAATGGTTAAATGAAAGTTTGAAATTATGTAATAGGAGGTATGGGTGCCCAAGACAAAGAGGATGAAAACATATATACCAAAATTATTTGAAAACTGTCTAGTTAGTAACTTTCAATGAAGATAATGAATCCTTCATACACAGAAAAGCCTTGGATTTTCATCTCTGACTCCTCTTTCACACTTCTGTCTGATCTCCCAGCAAATCCTGTTGACTCTTCTTCAGTTTGTATCTAGAAAGTTATCATCATCATCATCATCATCATCATCGTCGCCATCCCCACATCCTAACTCCTATTGTCTGTGAAACAAAGCAGCCAGTAGGAACCAATTAAAATGGAAGTCAGAGCATGGCATATCTCTCAGAATCTTCCTGTGGCTCTAAATCTCTCCTGGGGTGGGGGGGATCCCAACTACTTAGAGTGGCTTGAGAAGCCGTACAAGTCTTGGCCTGTCCTCTCCACTGCTACTGCTCTGGCCACTTCCTGTACTCTGGCATTGCCTACACTCTGACCACACTTGCCTCCTGGCTGTTCTTCCAGCATAAGGGTTGTGTTCCTGCCTAGGGTGCTTAATCTTAATTTGTTGTTTGTTCCATCTGCCTAGAATGTTCTTCCAGAAATTATCTACATGGTATGTTCCTTCATCTCCTCTGGTCTTTATTCAATCATACCTTATTAGTGAACCCTTCTCTGATCATTCTATTTAAAATTACAATGTCTTCTCTCAAGCCCAACATGGCATGTCCCATTCCTTCCTTGCTTTACATTTTTCCATAGCAGTTGTAATTATCTAGTATTTTATATCGTTTATTTATTTTATGCATAATTTGCATCCATCCTCCCCTAGAACATAAGCTCCATCTGAGCTAGGATTTTTCTCTCCAGCTAGTGCTGTATCCACAGTTCCTGAAACAGTAAGTTCTTGGCATGTAGTAAACACTCAATAAATTTTTGTCTAATAAATGGTTGAATAAAAACCCCAACTGAAGGATAAAAACTCATAAAGATTTCTTTATTTTTTTTGTCTGACTTTTCCTCCTTAAGCCTCACAATGTATTTTCCTAGTAATTTAATTTTAGACTCTATTATTTCAGCATCCTAATTTCTCCTCAGTCTTCTGAATGCACAGTCCAGGAATCCTCTCTCTCCCCTAAATAAATGCCAGCATAAAGACACTTTCTTGTCCTCTAAATGTCAGGGAGAAAAGAACAAGGAAAAAGGTACAATTAATAAACTGAGAATTCATCTTCTACTTGCTTCTTTTTCCATGCTTTTCTTCCTTTTGCTTCTTTCTGCTAATGAGTCTCATCTTAGAATTTAATCTAGGCAGAAACACAAATGCTCCCAATTAGAAGGGAATGTTTCCCTGGTTCAAACTTTGGAAGAAGGAAATTCTTTTCCTAAGTGTGTCCTAGGTCACCAACTTCCTCCGTAATGAAGCATAACATTATTATCTTTATGTAGACTTCGTGGATCTCTCTTTAGAGAATTTTATCAAATGAGTGCTATAGACCAGGCACTTCCAGGAGCAGTCAAAGCTGTAGTGTAATGTCAATCAAAAAAGAAGAATATTAGAGATCTAAATTATTAACCCCACATTACAGTTTAGAAAACTGAAGCTGGACAAAAATAGGCAATGTGCCCAAACTCAACTGTCTAGGGAGAAACTTATAACCAAACTCACTTTGGCCTGACTCCAAAAATGGTTCTCTTTCCACTTCCCTACATCCTGATTACAAATATCTCTTCATGCATCCTGTCTCCTCTTTCATCATTACAGTTTTATTCTCAGTCCCCTAAGGCATTCTTAAGGGACTAAAAAACTTAAAGGGATTTGTTTCAGTACCAAGCCCCCCCCCACTTTTTTAACATTGAAATTTGAATCTAGAATATAAACCACAGAAACATTATCCATTTTGAACACGTGTAAGGAGGTAAGCTATAAAACAAGCTAAAAACAGCCTGTGGAAGTTATCAGAGACATTTACATACTGATTCTAATTATATTTTATGGGCTAGGGAGAAACTCGGGGCAGGCTGAACCCTCAAATTAGGGTGATTGCCTCTTTCAAAGAAAGACCACTTTCTTTCCATTTAAACAAAAAGAAGCACATAAGAGACAAGAAGATTTAAGAGGCTTGACACTCTTCTTTACAAATTCAACCAAGATAAGTAATTCTTTTTCTTATAGACTATTAGAAAAATGAATACCTGCCCAGATAGTTGAGAGAGTGCTTTCTTTTTTTTTTTTTTTTATTTCCCCTGCTTTGATGTATAACTTGGACAAAAGGGAAAATGTGTCCCTTGTTTCTACTTCATACGTTATTGTTAAACCCACTGTGTAATTTTTATTCTGCTGTCACCTAGCACCTTCCATGTTCCTAGATGCCAAAACCCTCTGGAGACTGCTTGCCACTTCAAGGCCTCCTTGGTTATGGTGTCTTTAGCACCTTCTGCCCCAGGCACCCTCGCTGAAGGAACTTGCTCCTGTAGCCCCCAGCTCCTGCAATGAGTAGTACCGATGGACAGGATAGCAGCTAATTAGCATCGGTGGCTTGTCAGGGCTGCCACTGAGATCACTCTGCTTTTGTCCTCTTTGTGAAAAAGTTTTCTTTATTTATTTTTTTTAATAAACTATTTATTTGTTTAATTTTATTTATTTATCTTGACAGAGAGAATGAGAGCACAAGCAGGGACACAGAGGGAGGGGGGAAGCAGGCTCCCTGCTGAGCAGAGAGCCCAATGTGGGGCTCGATCCCAGGACCCAGGGATCATGACCTGAGCTGAAGGCAGCTGCTTAACGGACTGAGCCACCCAGGTGCCCTGCAAGCACGTTTTTACTAGGGTTCCTAGAGCAAGTTACAATTACTTTTTCTTTCCGATTAACAAAACATTTCATCCATCACTTCTCTGTCTTCAGGCAACTGAATGCAACTGATATTTCAGATACTTTGCCCCCCTCTTCAATTTCATTTGAAGACCCACAGATTCTGACATCACTTCCCTGTTCAAACCTACGTGGCTTTGTTTACAGTTTCCTTTTCATTCATGTTATTCTTTTCACCATGAGTATGGTTATAAGTGGCTAAATATTTGAGTTGCTATTTGAAATTATGTAATTGACAGAGACTTCTACTCTCAGGGTTTTCTAGGAGGTACAGGATGCATTTTCAAAGAAGACTATAAATATGTATGCAGATTAATGGAAATTGTGTTATTTTTGCAATATAAATAATGCTATTTTTATTTTTTAAAAAAACAGATTTCTGCCCTCCTTTAATTCTGCTTTTGTCACCTTTCTAAAATCATAATCTGCCCACTCCTGTACTTGTAGTTTTCCACTGCAGATCTAACAAATCAGTGGGTATGCTTAGTAAATTCAAGAAATTTTAAAATACGCTCAGGAAAGTTGGATCCTTACGTGCATCTGTCTTTAAAAATAACCAAAAAGACAATCACGTTCATCAACCTGAGTGGAAATTAAGTCACTTAGATATAAGAAATGTCAGATAAAATTACAAGATTGCAGTATTTTCACAATGCCATGAGATGTCTAAGATTTTTGGTATTGATTGCTTTCTCTACAAGCAATTTCATTGGTATTTTCTTAGTGCACTTCCAAATGTATTGTTAAAAACATCTGTCCACTGTCCAAAAAACAATGGAGTTCTGTTGTCATTGTTAGTATGCAATGGTCTAAAGAATTAAGGCTGTTCACCGATACTTAACATTTGATAGCTGAAGGAGCATCCTATGAATAAGGTTATTAAACCCTAAAAAATTCAAATAGAGTACTGATATTTTAAAAGAAGAAAGTCCAATACAAATACTTGCCACTCTACTCTTTAAAAAAAAAAAAATTCTAGATTCTGAGGTTCATTCAGCTTTGCCTTATTGAGATTAAATTTGCAGGTAACTGAGCATTTTAAAGAGTGAAGACCATAACTATAATGAGTCTCTGGCCAGGAAAAAAATATTACTATTTCTAATAATGTTCTTTTACTAGAATAATACCTTTAAGTATATAAACCCCTAGAATGCTTTTGGAGATATACCGTTATAGAAAATGTGCACACTCTCTGCCATGAGCCCTTTCTCTTATTGGCTGAAATAATCATCTACCTTGTTACTTTATGCTGTATTAAGTGATAATAATCCCTATTTTATCATAGAATGTATGAACCCTTTCTATGAAAAGAAATAAAACAAGAATGGAACTACTAGAAAGGCCCCAGAGATGAAGAAATGTACTTTTCCAATAAGAACCGCAAGACAAAACCGTGTCACTATATTGATTTTCATATTTTCAATGGAGTACACAAATATCAAATATAAAAACAAATAACTGAGAGCAGTAGTTTGTTGCTCTGCTTTAATCCTCTTTTCATTTATTTGTTTACCTATGCTTATGTTCTCAACCGTCTTCAGATCAAGCCAAGGTAGGCATGCTGCTGCTAGTAACAAATCGCCAAATCTCAAAGCTTAACACAACAAAAGCTTATTTATGCTCTTGTGAAATCCTATGGAGACTGGTGAAGGTAGCATGTAACTTACTAGTTTGTTCTGCTGTCTACTTTTTTAATGTAATCATTCTCTTACATGCGCTAAGATAATTAAATCATGACTTACTTTATACTTTGGCATATGTATTGTACCCTTCAAGACAGAGGAATTATGGTTTTGCCTTTCAACTTGTATAATCTGGAAGAATACAATAATCAGGTTTCTCAAAGTAAATGCAGTCAATGCTATTCTTAAAAGTTATGTTAAGAAGTTTGATTTTTTTCATGTTTGTAATCTCTAAACTCAGACTCATAGATGTATAAATGAACACTAAGCTTTTGTTTTTATTTTGCAAATCACTTTGTATTACAAGGTATTGCAGGTAATGCATTATGTTAAGCAGAATTCTTCTATAAGTTTCAGTCACTCTGGTTCTTTCACATTTTGCTATGGCCTAGTGTACAATGAGAGACACATGCTTTAAAGTGCCTAATCTGTATAGTTAATAGAATGATTAATGGAATCATATAGTTAATAGAATGATTATTCTGCTGTTGGTCTTCACTTTTTACTCTTGGGTTGGTTGTAAATTATAGGTTGAATTCAATAGTAGCCACAGTATTTGAGATACAGAAAGAAATAAAGGAGGCATCTTTGATTCTTATATCTTTTACCACTTATATACTGGTTTATAAGAACTGAAGGTGACACTGCAAATTATATTACTCTTAGAAAAGGATTGCTGGTCATGGGTTGGGCTTTTTACCACACAAGCAAAATCTCCACATCTAGAAAACAAGGCCAGTCCTTTCTTGAAAGATAAGAATTGAAATCTAGCAGTAGAATGCCAGGACTGAATGCATTGGGTAAGGCAAACATTTCTCAATTTTCTCTTGTAGTTGGCCCATTTCTTTCAAGAAGAGCATGTTCCAGGCTACCCCATAGCATGTGATAGAACTACCTGGTTTTCCCCTAGCTGTCAATTAGACTACACTAGTGTATCAAATTAGGTTGTCAAGGGTCCTGCCTCTGGCTGTGTCCATTCTTGCAAGCTAGTTGGATAGTTTGATTTGACTGTTCAAGGTTATAAAACATTTATTTCCAGAGAGCCAAACCGAGGTATGACTAATTATTTGTCACATGAATCTTTTTAATCTCATCTACTTATTCTTTAGATGAGATATAAATAATACACAATGCCTGGGGGCGCCTGGGTGGCTCAGTTGTTAAGCATCTGCCTTTGGCTCAAGCCATGATCCGGGGTCCTGGGTTCAAGCCCCACATCGGGCTCCCTGCTCAACCGAAGGCCTGTTTCTTTCTCTCCCACTCTCCCTGCTTGTGTTCCCTCTCTCACTGTGTCTCTCTGTCAAATAAATAAAATTTTAAAAAACAAAAAAAACCACAATGCCTGCCTTTAAGGGGCTTGAAATCCTGAGGTTAAAAAAGCAAGTCCATTTTGAAATCACAATAGCTATTTGAACTGTAGTATAGGAAAAGGACTGATTTGTTTCCTGAGGTGGTAGAAGAGTTGGGCCTTGCTTACTGTTTTTATTGATAGCAACCTTGCTTACTGTTTTTATTGCTATCAAATGACCACAAAATTAGCAACTTAAAGCAATGACCATTTATTACCTCATAGCCCTTGAGTCAGAAGTTTGAGTTTGACTGGGTCTCGCAAGGCTCAAATCAAGATGTCAGCAAAGTTCAGTTCTTATCTAGACAGGCTGGGGAAGACTGCCTCCTGCTCTTCCAGGTTGTCGGCAGAATCCAGTTCTTTGGGACTAGGGCTCTGAGGTCCCAGTTTCCTTGGTAACTGGGCAGGGGGCACTATCTCCTCTCAGAGGCCCCTCCCTTCTTTCTCTTGGCCCCTCCCCTCTCCATCATGAAAGTCAGCAATGGCACTTGAAGCTCTCGTGGTTCACATGTCTCTGACATTTCTTTCTGCTACCAGCCAGAGAAAACTTGTTTTTTAAGGGTTCGCATGATTAAATTAAGCCTATTTAGATAATCTCTCTGTTTTAAAATTAACTAATTAGTAATCTTAACTGAAACTGCAAAATCCCTTTGGTCAAGTGAGGTAACAATCACAGGAGTAACACCGGAGGGCAAAGGTCATGGGGTCATCATGGAATTCTGCCCCTTACAGTTAAGGGAAGTTTTTGGTTTTTTGTTTGTTTGTTTTTGCAGAGCGAAGGTTGAACTCCAGCATTTTGGAGTGAAAGGCCAGATAGAAGGGGTCATTAAAGTTTAGGTCATATTGTGAAGGAAGCTGGGAAAGTCCAGTGTGATTGTATCAAAACAAGCAAGAGATAGCCAATGTGGGTTCTTATGGAGAAATATTCCGATTCATAGATTTTTATTTCTGTGTGGTTGATTGCTAATACCGTATGGCAGATTGTATAATTGAGGTAGCAGAAGAAGAAGCTCTAAGACCATAAAGGAAGAACAGAGAGAAAGAGAGAGATCTGATTCAGCTCTTGGTAGTTGGAGATGTCTGGAGAGGGTTCCATGAGGAAACTTGAACAGAATTTTAACAAGTAGGCATAATTGGCAAGTAAGTGCATGGGGCAGTGATTGGACCACAGAAAGAAAACAAAATATCAAAGACTTGAACAATTTAGAGGGGAAGAAAGTGGCAAATGCAGGAAAAAGAATAAGTTTCAGTGATAACTGATGAGATCAGTTTGTATATGTTCAGTTTGAGGTGTTTGAAATGAAGAAGTAGGGGTGCCTAGCAGTCAGTGAGATCAATTTGTCGACTTTGGGGGTAAAATTGGCAAAACAGAAAGATGTGAGCCTCATTTGCACATTGGTGATATCTAAACTCCTGCGTTTGAGAGAGTCTTCCCAAAGGAGAGGATAAGGATAAAGAAGTTAAAACCTGGTGTGGTACAGTGAAGAAGTAATAGGGCGTAAAGAGGGTAGACGGTAAGTGTGGAGTCTACTTTTTCAGGAAGCTTGACTTAAAGGTAAATGAGAGCTACAACATAAAGAATGGTGTATCGTCTCAAACAGGGTCTCTCATGGGGTGCCTGGGTGCTCATTTGGTAAAGCACCCCGCTGACTCAGGTCATCGAGGGATGTAAGATCGAGTTCTGAGTTGTGAGAGGGTCCTGTTGTGAGATTGAGTCCTGAGTCAGGTGTTGAGGGTTGTGAGATCGAGTCCGGAGTCTAGCTCTTAAACTTAATCTTAAGATTCTTTCTCTCCCTCCCACTCTGCTCCTCCCCGCCCCCTCCCTCTTAAAAATAATAGTAATAATAATAATAATAATTTTTAAAAAAAACAGGTTTCTCAACAGCCAACAATGGCATGATTGACATTTGAATCTTGATAATTCTTTGCTTGAGGGACTGTTCTGTGCCTTGTAAGATAGATATTCAGCAGCCGTCTCTGAGCTCCACCCACTGGATGCCAGCAGCACATCTCCACCGCCCCCCACAAGCTGTGACAACCAGAATGTCTCCAAGCATTGCCAAATGCCTTCCTGGGGGGCGGACTCATCCCCACTTGAGAACCACTGCTCTAAAAGGTGTTCATTTTAATTAAACAATCCACAGATATAACTGCAGTGAGAGGAGGATAAGACTGACTATTGAGATGTCTAATGAGGAAGGAGAAACAGTGTGTTGATGGGATCATTGGGAATAGAAAACATTCAAAGATGGAAGAAAATAAACCCAGGAAAAAATGGAGAGTAATACTGTTCACGGGGTTTGGAAGAAAACTAAGAGAGGTTGTCAGCCAATGATATCACAGTCTATGATATTCTTATCATTAGAGATTAAAAAAATGAAGCCAACTGTCTCTGTTCTTAGCTGAATACAATCCTCCCACTTGTGTCCTGGCTTCCAGCCGGTCTTACTTTCCCAAGATTATTATTCTGGCAATGCTCCCTTTACTCTCCCTCTGTAACAAATTGTCCCTCTCTAGAGAGTATTCCTATAGTAAAATGATTGAATAATTCTGTGAAAACAGTGCTTGAGCCCACAGACTCTAAGGGTAAGTGCATTACTTTCCCATTGCTGCTGTAACAAATTACCCCAAACTTAGGGCTCAAAGCAACGCAAATTTACTGCCTTACAGTTCTAGAGGCCAGAAGTCCAAAATGATTCTTAGGTGGCTGAACTCAAGCTACCTGGCAGTACCGCGTGTTCCTTTCATCCCCTCATCTTTTCCAGTTTCTGGAGTCTGCCTACATCGCTTGGCTCATTGTCCCTTGTCCATCTTTAAAGCACATCATTCCAATTTCAGCTTCCATCATCTTGTATCCTTTTTATGATTTTGACCTCTTTGCCTTCATCTTGGAATGACCTTTATGATGACTTTATCACATTTCCAAATTCCCATTTAACAGATAAGCTAAAAGACTAATAGGTTCCAAGGATTACGATATGCACATCTTTGAGGGGCCTACCATGGTATCATAAAAGACGGACCATGACAATATAATGAGATTATGGAAGTTAAATACATGGGGTTGGGTATGAAAAACTACATGTGGTAGACATTTGATGAAAAAGAAGTCAAACCTTAGTCATGATATGTGAAATAAAAGAGACTGGCCTAGCCATAAGTTCCTTGATTCTCAAGACTGAGCTAGGATAGGATCGGTGTCCCTAAGCAAAGGGTAATATGGTGTAGTTGCTGTTCACTCCATTTTATTCTCATTTTTATCAATGTACTAGAAAATTTAGCAGTTTAATTTCTGGTGCATTTGGAGGCCATCAGGTGTTCTTTAAATGCAGCCTCTCAAGAAAATAAAGTTTCATTGGAACCATCTGGCAAGTCTACATTCACAAGGGAACAGAGTGGCAGACCCAACCTGCTTAGGATACACATTTCATGCAAATGTGTTAGGCACAAATGCTGCTGATCCCACGTCTGGAAATGGTCAATGTAGGTTGCTTTATTGCTGTGCATTCTATTATTAGCAATATGAAATTTCCAGTCTGTTTTCTTCTTTCTGTCACCTGAGATCAGTTCATAATAAGCTATACACACCACATTCTACTAAGCACTGACTCAGGAAAGAAAGTGATTTTAACCAGAAGTGGGTGTTGATGCCTAATACATGCAAATGTAACAAGAAACTATTAGACAATGAAAGTTAGCTCCCAGATGGTACTACCATCTGGAACATAAATCCATAAAGGTACTTCTGTAGTATTTTTGCAATGAAAAATCAGGCCTTACTGAAAATTTTTAATGGCCACTTACGAAGTTCACTGTTAACATTACTGTTGATAAATGACAATTATGCATATATATACAAACTTGCATTCATCAAGGTAGGCTCTAGAAGCTTCAGGCCTCTATTAAAGAAAACGTATACTGCAAAGTAATGGATACTGGGGAGAATGCATGCAGCTAGCTTAGTAAATGGGATGTGAAAATTTTTAATTCCACATTTTAAAGTATTTTAAGTGCAGAAAACAGCATTCATGTATTAGGACTTTTCTGTTTTCCATTTAAATCCCTCGTACATATTAACTAAGTACTTTACTTAACTCTCTCCTGCATTCTCATTTCACAGACATACGAATAAGAGATAGAGAATTAGTATTTATTTGCAGCTTTAAAGTAAAAACAAATGGAGCCCCTTTGCTGTAATATGATTTCCTCTAAAGCAGATAGGGAAATAAGGATGGCTTTGTCCGAACTCTGTTGTAAGGAGTGCCTTTCTTAATGTCATTATGTTATCTGCAGTACAGATCTGTGGCATCCCCCGGATGGTATTGTAGTAATGGTTCTTTCTACTGATAATTTGCACAAAAACTCCCAAAATTATACTTGTATGCTTCTTTTTTGGAAAAAAATTCAAGTGACTTCTAGTTAGGAACTTAATTTTCTATAGGATATTTTTAGAAAATTGTATCCTTCTATGGATATTTAAAAAGCCATAGCAACAACAAGCCTATCTATATGCTACGATTTTATTTACATATTTATGTATTTTTTAACAGTGAATTGGTTCCACTGTTGCTGTTTTCTATGGAATGAGAGTTGAAGAACTTTAGGGCTGAATTTCAATGTGATCTATCTGAGAAATGTGCAATAAACAGCAGACAGATTGATTTCCTAGAAACCTGTCATAATGAGATTGCACAGGATATAGGCCCAGCTTCAGGCTTATTTTTCATTGATCCCTGACTGAAGGCAGGGATACTGCTGACCATGAAATCCCACTTGTTTCCATATTAGAACTTACCAAGGAAGCATGGTCATGGATGATAATAGCAGATTCTGGAAAGATCTTTATGAATACAATACACATAGACACACACACTCACTCGCGCGCGCGCACACACACACACACACACACACACACACAGTGCCTCTCATCCATCGTCAAAGTACCACTCCCCACTTGAGAGTCCCTGTATTTAAAAATGAAATGGAAACTTACTAACTTTTGATCCATTATGCATTTTATTGGTATAAATTCCTCAAATGTCAAGCATGAGTAATTCACAAAACATAGATGAATCGGCTCCTCTCATTTGTGAAACTCAGCACTTCATCTTTTTCATACCTCTGTAATGGAATAGGCTTAGTTATTAGCCGAGTGTAATTTTATAAAGATGTGTATTTGAAAGTAAAATGGAATTCATGATTTCGTCCATGAGTGGCATATTTAAATTCTGTTTCACAGTGAAGTGCTACATATAATTTCATGTTGGAATTTTAAGTATCTTCAGTGGATGTGTAACTTTTTAGCATTAAATATGTCCTGTGTGTTCATTCTTAGCTCCCTGGTGCCAGAAAACTTCAACAAAAGGATACAGAAGAGTCTAACAACACTAATATTGTTAGAAAATCATTATTAGCCAATGTTCTATTTTAGCAGTGGAGAACTGAGAGCTCAAGTCCCAGTTCCATCCCTGTCTGTTTTTATCTGCCAGATGCATATGATATCCCCCCCCAGAAAGGTTCAGAGGAATATGACAGAGTCAAAAACCAAATTAGCAGCCCTGGACTGTGGCCATGAACTGGGGTGAAATACAGATCAGCACAAATTTCTTCATTTCTCTGTTAGTCCAATTGTGTTTTTCTGATTGAAATAATTATAAATCTGATAGGCGTCTGTTCAATCAAAAACTACCCAGCTAATGGCAGGATACTAGCATTGATGTTACCCAAATCAGATGCTAAAAATCTAACTTCTGGTTCATAAAGAAAAAACAAGAAGACTGAATTTTAAAGTCCCATCAGTAGCATAAAATGTCACATTTGGCTGATTGGTTCATTACATGGATTAAGAATATTGGTTGACTTATATTTCGAGATTTGAGTTTCTAGCTAGTAATTTACCTCTGATGATGGGAGGATACAGTGGAATTTCATTTCGCCTTCTTACTTAGTATTGAGCCTAGAATTCTAGAATGACATGATATCTGAAATTGTTGTCCTTTTAATAAAGACGTTAGTATTTATTCTACACTTGTGTATGAAAGTTAATACCTACAGTACCTCTTTTCCCAAGAAACAGTCATGCTCTAACAAATGAAGGAAGCTCAAATTTTGCAGACCACTGTGCCTCACTACTATGACCACAAGCTATATCTATACAAAAGAAAGGGATAAAATTTACAAACTTTGTTAAATGAGCTGTGCACTATTAAGCTTTTTTCCCACTAGTAATGTCCATAAGTCTGGAACATGTATTTCTGTAAGCTCCTACTTCATTTCCTGCTCTGCTGTCAAGCACTTTAACAGAAGTGTGTTGCATGTGCCCTGCTGATTTATCTCTTTACTAGGTGAGCTTATGTCAACCTCTTTTTTTTAATGCAGAACCTGATGTTTTATGTCCTAGATCTCAAACCACAATAACATTTTTCAAAGGTAACATGCAAAGGTGATTCTTTCCTTCATAGACACCCCTCCCCACCGCCAGTTCCTCATCCAATTTCCATAAACTTGTTAACTAGAGGATGTGTTTTCTTTGCTGTAGTTGTTTGGTTGGTTTTGTTTTCAGAGGAATGGTAAATAGAAATGAGAAGGAACTAAGTGACATTTAACTCGCCTCCAAAGCTTAAGGAATTTATAATTTTATAAGAATTAATAACCAGTCTAGAAAGGCATAGAATGGGAACTATTTTAGTAGATAAGGGGGAATGGAGAGGAATAGATAGATGTCATGGTAATTTAATACATTTGTTATATTATACATGCATTACTATATGACATTATATATGCAATATGCAATATATTGTATAGGGAAATGCACCCAATCGTCATTTTTTAACTTTTTTTAAAATATTTTATTTATTTATTTGACAGACAGAGATAACTAGCAGGCAGAGAGGCAGGCAGAAAGAGAGGAAGGGAAGCAGGCTCCCCACTGAGCAGAGAACCTGATGCGGGGCTCGATCCCAAGACCCTAGGATCATGATCTGAGCTGAAGGCAGAGGCTTTAACCCACAGAGCTACCCAGGTGCCCTCCAATCATCATTTATGGATTGAGTTTATATTCTTGGTAAGGCCACACAGTTAAGCCAGTGTGTGAATTGGTCATAGAGCTTAACAATTCCCCATATACATTCCATTAACTTAAATTTTAAAAAAAAAGAAAAAAAGTGTTGTGTATGTAATATTAGAACTATTAGAAATTACAAGTGAACCTTGGCATTTCCTCCACCCATAGTACTAACCAATTAATAGACACAGAGGATACTAGAGCTATTTAACATGCCGACCAAAATTCCATGTAATCGACCATCACACCAAATTATAGGTACACTATTCTTAACTGTTATATAAAATGTTAATAAGGAAATTTTTGAGGGAGCTAAGGGAGCTACTATGTTTTATATGATAAGAGAGACTACATTTCTTCTTTTTTTTTTTTTTTTTTTTAAAGATTTTATTTTTTATTTATTTGACAGAGAGAAATCACATGTAGATGGAGAGGCAGGCAGAGAGAGAGAGAGGGAAGCAGGCTCTCCGCTGAGCAGAGAGCCCGATGCGGGACTCGATCCCAGGACCCTGAGATCATGACCTGAGCCGAAGGCAGCGGCTTAACCCACTGAGCCACCCAGGCGCCCCAACATTTCTTCTTTATTAGTAGTATTTTTTGAGAATCAAATGGTTGGTTGGTTGGTTGGGTTTTTAACTTTATCGAGGAGCCTGCTGGGGTCTTGTGATAAGTTTGAGCTTTGAAACAGCCTTACTAGACTTAGTGAACTAGACTCTTGAAATAGGAATCACCTGAATGCAGAATGCTATGAACAATGGGAAATCCAAAACTGGCAATAATGGTAAATTTGTAAAGATAAGTGGTGACATTTGGAAAGGCATTTATGACCAGCTCTGGCCATGGACCTGGGGAATCCACATGAAACCGAAAGCCACAACAAGAGTTGGTAAGAGATGACAAAGAGTTGTGAACAGTTAATAAATAGGGACTTGAAAACAAAGACAACATGAAATCCATCTGTGATAGACAATGGTCAGGAGTGCACTGACGGCCAGGATGACTGTAGACTGACCCCAGAATGTGGATCTTTCCAGTCACAACCAGCCCTGGGAGCCTGCACAGGGCCAGCAAAGCCCCAGCGTTAGGTGTGCAGGAAATGCCAAGGCTCGGCTACACTACCCAGAGATGGACGAGTTCCTGGTTCTCAGGTCCTTGTGAGAGCTAGGCATGGAGTTTGTGATTGTGCTGGTGGTTGATGGAATGTGATCCAAAGCAACAATGGGTTATGCTTAATTTAAAGGACTTAACCTTGGGGCACTTGGGTGTCTCAGTCAATTAAACTATCTGACTCTTGATTTCAGCTCAGACCATGTTCTTAGGGTTATGAAATCGAGCCCTGCGTTGGGCTCCGTGCTGGGGTTCCAGCCTGCTTATCTCTCTCTCCCTATCCATTCACCCCTGACTTGCGCTCTCTCTCTAAAAAAATAATAATTTTTTTTTTAAATAAAAGACTTATTGGACCTTTATTTAAAGGTCCAATATTTAAACCTTTATGGACGTAATCTTATGGCCACTCTCACAGGGAATGAAATGTCTGCTGACAGCAACAAAAAGCATCATTAAAGGAAGCCATCCAGGTCAGGATTCATGACTCAGGGTCTCTGTGCTTTTTCCAACAGAAAGACTCACCACTGTGATCATTTGGCTGAGCCTTTCTAATCATTGAGAATGCTGCTCAAGTGCCTTCTCTTCAAAAAGAAGAGATCCTCTGATCACCCATCTAATATGTCTTCTTTCTTCCACCCTGTTATCCTTTATCAGGATAGCACACGTCACTCAAACACCAACTCACGCTTAGAGGTAATAAAAGTCCGTCAATCTGTCTATAATTAACCTGGCCTCCTTCATGTGTACTCTATGTACTGGTTAACAAGGAAAAATAAAAAATTTTCATCTAATCAAAGACTTTTTTAAAATTTAATTTAATAATTGTAACAGTGTAGAGAAACAGTCAGCTCCCACGTACGAAATGCTTAGTCTCTTAGCTATTTTTCCCTCACCTTCCTTCCCTTCCTAAGCTAGTCACTGGAGACACGGTGGGGAGCGAGGAGGCTTTGTGACCATGTTCGGAGAAGGGGGATTTTGCCGCTGGGGACTTCAGGGTAGCACTGTTTATCCAACCAGTTGCTGCTTGTCCTGCTGTTCTTCTGACTGAAATCTGAAGTCATGTAAGTTGGGATGTGGCCTAACGAGGGGCCTTGCCTGTGTCCTTGTCACTGCCTCACTCTGTGATCTTGCCACATTTCTTGTCAGCTTGAGCAACACACAGTCCTTTTTACAAAGCTAGCTACCCTCACTCTTTTCTGTAGTGCCCACCTCCTATAGCCACAGCATCTAGGTGGGGGCCATGGACTCCATCCACTTGGGGACTCAAGTCCGCCATTCTGGTCTGCCAAGTTCGTTGGAAGGTACATGTGGGGTCATTTATTTCAGAGTCCTTATTGAGGAATAGAAACATGAGTGTTCTCTGCCCTTGCTGCTTCCTTCAGCTATCCCAACAGCCCTGACCACCGTGTCTCTATCTCGGCACTGGTGATCTTCATCTAGTTTCTCCAGGAAAGGAGGGTGGAAGATGTCAAGGTCATGAGCTTCTCTACATATTCTCATTCTAGTCCTTGCCAAGCGTGCCCTCAGTCATTTCCTCGCCTCCAGGCCTTCATTTCTGACCATTAAGGACCTGGATTTAGACAACAAAACTGAGCACTGTACCTTCCACTTCATGAGAATTGTGCTATAAGAAAAGCCAATCCCTTTCAGACATTTTTATGTGGAAAAGTCTTATGTTAGAAAACCAAAGGAGGAAAAGGGGGATTAAGCATTTATACCCTTAAGAAGTAAGAGGTAATTCGATTTCTATCCTTTTCTTTAATTTAGCTCTGAAAATTGTACATAAATAGATAGGGACATATTCTAGCTTCTATCAGGGGAAAAGATAAAGTTAACTAACATTTTTGGAGTGGCTGCTATGTGCAAAATACTTCTCTTTATCCTTTTATTTCCTCCTCCCTCAAATAAGGATTTTCCTAATGATCTTGCATAACGCTTGCTATGCAGAAGGCTAAATGCTCTATCCTTTTCCTTCAAATTATTTGCAACTTAAAATTTGCATAATTTTTCAAAGGTATAAAGTCTTTTTATTTACATCTTCCATGTCAGATCCTCACACCAGTCCTGTTGTTGTGGAGGAAGGTCTTCAGTGACTGTGTTTTGGAAGTAGAAACTTAGGTTCCCAGAGCTCAAATAACTGGTTCCAGTGTCAAATAATAGAGCATGATGAATTGACAGATAGAATGCATGGAGGAAGAGTCAGTCTGCTCTTTGCTTCTAGGTTTTCTCATGTTCACAATAATCATGTAATATAGCTTTATAGTAAGAGTCAGAATATTTAATGCGCTTACACATAAATCTTGTAAGCTGTGACAATGTAGACTTGCTGAATGCTAAGTTAACAGAAATCTAACAGTTTGGTTAAATTTTGTTAAAATTAAGGACAAAGAGACAAAATTCCATCAAATTCCTGCTAAATCAAATCTCAGCACCTCAAATCATATGCTGAAAATTGCCAGAAAACAGTAATGGAAAGATGGAAAACGCACCAGGTTTCCAAGGTGGATACTCATCATCATAACGAACCTAAAAAAAAAGGCTTTTTCATTCCATTAGAAAATAATGCTATTCATTTTGAGAAAACAGTTGCTTTGTTAATGGTAACCCTTTAAAGCTTCCATGGGGCCTGGCCACGAGCGCATAGACCCTGGGGAGAAATTAACCCAGTTCAAATTCCAGTACCATTTCCCACTTACCTGACCACAGGCAAGTCACTAAACCTTCAATATCTCGGTGTTCTTATCTGTGTCCGTTGTTCCTATCTGATGGGGTTGTTAGGAGGTTTAAACACATAAACCAACTTCAGCAGTGTCTGGGGAGCACCTAGGCGGCTAGTTGATTAAGCGTCTACCTTCGGCTCAGGTAATGATCTCAGGGTCCTGGCATCGAGCCCTGTGCTGGGCTCTCTGTTCATCAGGGAGCCTGCTTCTCTCTCTCCATCCCCCCACCAACGCCTCTCGTTCTCTCTCTCTCTCTCTCAAATAAATAAATAAAATCTTTAAAAGAAAAATAAAACAAACAGTGTCTGATATGGAGCAAGAAATTTCCAGCTATTACTAGAGTGTAAGCTTCTGAAACCAGAGATTGGTATCTGTTTTCTTCACTATTGTAATTCCAGAGCCTGTAAGAGTGCTTGGGCTAGAAAGCTGTTTTCGAATATAAGTTAATGAATTGAATACATACCATTTACCCACGTAAGCAAACGAGGCAACGTGAAGCTAACCAGCCCACCCCATTCTATTGATATCATGAGCTCTCTAAGTCAATCAATACTTTATACTTGACCTGTCCTTATGCCTATAAAATTGTTGTTTTCCTGCTATGTGGCATGTGTCTGTGTATGTCCATGTGGGAAGGGAGAGAGGGGATAGGAAGCAAATAGAGCTTTTATACCTAAACTCACCAGTTCTATTCTTATGCCTTTCAAAAATCCCATTATTCCCTCTCTGTGTTCAAAAAAGATGTGTGCTGATGACGTACGTTAGAAAAAAAATGCAACCTAATAAAATAGAAATCGCAAATTACAACCAATAAAAGGAAAAGAAAGAACTGTCTAAACCATAAAGAGTAGTTGCTGTGTTTGAGTATCACAATGGGCTCTACATTTTTTGCCCAGCCTTAACCTTTCCAAATGCTGACCAGCAAGGCTGGCCTCATCTCATGACTACAGTGGTAAATTAGGGAGCCATTATCATGGGACATTTTTGAGACGTTAGATTGTACAATAACCCCAGCATATTTCTCCCTCTGGCCTAGCATCAGTACATGGAGCTAAGATTCAGACATAAGGTAATTGCAACAGAATAGCTCAAATTTGTTTAGAAGGGCTCTTATTGTATATGGCTGCTTTACTGTAAGCTACCTAGCTAACAATGTTACTATGTACTAAGTATCCGAGATCGGCATTTTGAACAGTGAAGCCCTACAAGATAAAATTTTAAGAGAAAAGAGAACTGCACAAAACTATCATCTACTAAGGCACTGCAGTCAAGCATGCCCCACAGATTGCGGTGGCATTTATCTGGAGTTAAGTCAATTAGAGTAACATAGGGCCAACCGAATAATTCAGCAACAGTTGTTGGATGTTCGGATTCCATACTTGTAAGACCAGCATGAATACCTATAATTATTACAAGACACACAAATTGGAGTCAAAACTAGTAAGAATTGCTTTCTTTATCAGAATACTGTTCACAGAACTTATTTTCTGTCTCATCACCAGCTTTTCTTTCAAGTACTCAGAGTGGATTCTTTTATATGCTAACAATATAATAATAATGATGATGATGATGATGGTCTTTTAATCATGCATCCCATTAATTTTTCAACAATTTGTAGCAAAAAGTAATAAGAAATAGACCTTATAAAGTCAATTACATTATAATCTCTATACAAACTATGAGCATCACCCTTAAATGCAGCCCAAATGAGAAATGTGTCCCAAAACATTGTATTACTTAAAGTATGCTACAGAGGCCCCTGGCTGGCTTAGTAGGTAGAGCACGGAACTCTTGATCTAGGGTTTGGTAGTTCAAGCCCCGTATCGTGTGTAGAGATTACTTAAAAATATTCGAAGAATATAAAAAGTTAAATACTTTTTAAAAAGCATGGAACAAACATAAAAGATATAGTACTTATATTATATATGACACTTCTAAGTTGTGCTTTTATCACTCATAAATTTTTACTTATGTCACACTTTTAATTGACTTTACATCACTCATAAATTATCACTTGGTCACACTAGCTGCCCCCATCAATATTAAGTTCTGATGATTATCAGGTAAAAAAAAAAAAAAAAAGAACAAAAAAAACAACAACAAAAAAACCCACCTTGTCAATGAAGTAACATTTTCACTTTATTATAGGGATCTTACTGAAACAAAGTTCTGCTATGGTCTTCATTTTTTCTTTATGCCAGAGGCCCATGTAGAGAGTGGAAATTAATTTATCCTCAACTTAGATAATGAATCATGAAAAAAAGATTTATTTTCCCAATATAATATGAAAAATTAAAAAAAACTTAAAAACTTTTTTTAGAGCTCCGATGATCTGGGTGATGATTTGTTTAAATCTTTTTAAATAATATAGCTATGAGAAAAACACTGAGTTAAAAAAAGCTTTACTAACAATTCATACTTCTGACTCAATAACAATTTCTTGTACTGGCCTCTGGCTGTAATGTTTTCTATCAGACTCAAGAGACAGAATCTTTTATCTCTTTCTTAGACTAGCCGGGAAAATAACCATAGCGGAAATTTTATAATTATATCCAAGTAAAATAGAAGGAAACTTGATCCTCTCTAATTTAATAATGTATTAAACCATTAATATTTTTCTCCCTCATTATGCATTTTTGTAGGAAGGATAGTACCTTAGAGTCTTTTCCTTGGTTCAAATGATAAAATTCATTTGAATTTGATACTAACCAGGGAAATAAGTATTTTCTGCATCTTTGCTGTAGGGAACAATTGAAACAAATGTATTGAAATTCATGACTCACACTTGACTACAGGCTGTATCAACTTAAAATTCAAGGTTGTAGTGTTGCAGATGTGTTGTGAGGCTTCTTGCATACAATTTCATCAACGAGGACAAAAGAAAAGCAAGATCTCATAACATATTTCCTAAGAAGCTTAAACTACACCCTATTAAAGTGAAACTGTACTGGTGTTTATTAGAAAATATATATATCTATATTACAGATTCCTGTTTGTTTTCATTTCAAAGGCAGAACATACTCAGAGTTAAGGTAAAGTAATATTTCAATATTAATTGTAGATTTAATAGGTCATTGTTATCTCCACTCAAATTTTACCAACATATGTATTTGTGTAGAGTATTTTGATCATAAACATCTGTATAGCAATCAGGTTAAGGCAAAAATTACACTGTTTGTAAAATATCAGCTCTCTTAAATAATAAAATTAACCTAATATTTTAAAAAGAGGTACATTTTCAAATATACAAATCTCTGTTTTATCAGCTCATGGAAAATAGTTTTTTTTAGCTTGATTTTGAAATACTTTTTACTTTTAGTGAGTTTGTGAACTGAAAAGACAAGGAAGGAATGTAAGCATTTGGAGTTACAAAAGAACTAGAAGAAATATATATAACTACCTTTTATTTCTTAAAACAAACGTATAATGAACCTCAAAATATATATCATTATTTTCAACAGTAGTTGCTTTTTATGGGAAAATAATTTCAAGAAATATTTTTTTAAAATATATTGTGTTTTTCCAGAGAGTTCTGAAGTGTTTATTCTAGTAATTCTCAGCATGTATTTTCTATCTGATATGTATAAATATTCCTCTAAAAGGAAAAAGAATCAGAATACTCAAATATAGAAGAGAGATATAATCCAGAAATAAATGATAGTGATGGGGTGGTGATGAAAGCTGCTCAAAACACAAGCTTCTGTGTTCAGTTATTGAGAATTTTATTTATAAAGATTTTAAGGTTTAAAGTGATACAAGTACCGTGTCTTATGTTAGATTCTTCTTTGACCATATAGATCAGCTTTCATGTGGCAATTAGAGTAAGTTGAATATTGACTGTAATTGGGTCTGTGCATACACTAAATTCTCTTCTTTCACCATAGAGAAGGAAGGTCTTTTAACAGTAAGATCTGTGGATGACTGCAATACAGGAAGAGCTACATAATAGAGAAGAGAAAGCATTTGTAAATGCAAAATGTTCTTTTTTTTGATAAAGGCATCATTTGAGAACTTTTGACATATGTTGCCAAACCTCTAAGACACATATGGGAGACACAGTGTTTTTTAATTCATGATAGAATGATGACTGAATAACTATTTTTTAAAAGGTAGTTTTTTTGGTAAAATGACATATAGGGATTTCTTTTAAAATGCTTCAGAAAAATTGGGGAGAGAGTAGCTAAAGTAAATGGGGCAAAAATCATGAAAACTCTGGAATTTGATAATTTTATGAGGGTCTGGTTTATTTTTGTCTCTACAATTCTACATTTAGTTTTTTCATAATAAAGATTTTTAGAAGATGTATTTTTTTTAAGATTTCATTTATTTATTTGACAGACAGAGATCATGAGTAGGCAGAGAGGCAGGCAGAGAGAGAGGAAGGGAAGCAGGCTCCCTGCTGAGCAGAGCCCTACACTGGGCTCGATCCCAGGACTCCCGAACCATGACCTGAGCTAAAGGCGAGGCTTTAACCCACTGAGCCACCTAGATGCCCCTTAGATGATGTATTTTTAGTTGCCATTAAAATTCATAAATTGGTACTATGCCAAGCATTTGTCATATTTGAAATCGGATTTAATTCTCTTCTCTCTGTGCAAATTTGTACGTTACTAGCTTCAGAATTGTATGAGGAAAGTGTGTCTTGAGTTCTTTCCAGTCATTAAAGTAAACTTTTTGTGACATTTTTTAGATGCCTAAAAAATTGTTCCTTGAAAGCTCTTAGAAATCTCTAAGACAAAAAAATCTTTTCTTTTTACTTTTAAAGGCCAACTTGATTTTTTTCACGTTCAAATACGTTTCCCATTCCACAGAGCATCTAAACTTGCAGTCCATACTCTATTCAAATTAGTTCTAAATGTGAATCTAGGGAGCCTTGAAATCAGTCTCTCATCATATTTTTCAAGTTAATCTATAAACTTATCTATAACTGTTCTTCTCTCAGAAGTAATCACTAGATAAATTAATTGCCTTAATTAAGCTTATATAACTAACATAATTAAGTCTAATTGATTAATCTTGCTAAACTTAAAACTACCATAGTCCTTAGGGCAGTGAAGTTTAGTTGCCTACCTGAAAATCCATTCTTCTTCCTCCTTTACTTTATTCATAATGGCCTTGCACCCAACTAAATAACACATTTCACAGACTCCCTTGCCACTGTGTTTTGAGAAACAGAAGATAGGCAACATCCAAGAAGTCTTTTTAGAGAGAGAGAGGGGATGTCCTTCTGTTTATTCTTTTCCTTCTGTTCTGGAGGTAGACCAGATGCCTCCAGCTCAAGCTACCATTATATATTATATATTGAGGATCATATATTATACTCTAGTATTGTATTGTATTGTATTTATAATAATAATCATTGCTAAATTTATTGAATATTTGATATCTTTATTTAATAGGCAAAAAAAAACAAGCCTTGGCAAGGTTAAGCGGCTTGAGAAAGTTCCCAGTTACTGAGAGGTAGAACTTAAGTTGCAAACCTAGTGATCCCTTGAGTTAAAAGCTTAAATTCTCAACCCCTGTGCTGTAGGACTTTTTGCATAAAGGCTTTATATTTTATTTAAGGATTGCTTTAAAAAAGTAATAATTACCCTTTTTTAATGATTGTCAGAGACTTTAAGAAGAATGTAGCTTCGGTCCTAAGTCTTGAAAGGTATGTGGGTTTCAACAAAGAGAGTGTTGAGAACAGAAACACAAGAAAAGGAAACATGATGATTTAGAATTTGCACTGCTGTGTTTGAGACACCCGACAACCAGGAGGAAATACTCAACGGGCAGTTGGAACACAAGTCTGGATCCTTCAGCTTTTTAAAAAGTCAGAACTAGACAGAGATTTGCCAGTCATTTTCATGTAAGTGATAAGTAAAACAATAGAAATATCTGAGATTACCTGAAAAGAGGAGTAAGAAGCTAAAAAATAAGACTGATGAAGGATTCCTGAAAATATTTGCCTTTAGAGAGGGAAGGAAATAAAGAATGTAGCAGGGGCAGCTGAGAGGATTCATCCCAGAGAGGAAGGAAAATCAGGAGCCTGATGTGTCAAAACAAGCAAGGGTTAGAAGTGGAAGAAAGAAACAGTAGTAGAAAATGTTATAGATACATTCAATAGGGCAAGGGTCCAGAAATTGAACGTTAGAATGGGACTGGTAACCCTGAAGAAAGCAATTTCAGGCAACTAAAATAGTGAAAGACTGGCTGTGTCAGATTAATTAAATAAATTAAGTTAAGTAAGTAAGATGAAGAATTAGACACACCAAGTATAGAATATTGTTTCTAGAAGTTTGACAAGAGAAGGGAGAATGGATATGTGCAGGCACGTAAATGGGAAGAACCAGAGAAGATTCTTCTTTTATTGTTTTGCTTTGCTTTGTAAAATTTAGCATGAAAGAATATGAGTATGTGATCGTGGAAGAGAAAAAACTAGACAAAAAAAAGTAAGGATAAAGACAAGAGATTCGTGAGAAGCAAGATCCTAGGAGACACAGGAACAAAAAACCTCAGTGAACATAGGGAGAGGTGAATTTTAGAAATGAAGAAGAAATCCTGCCTTGGAGACAGGAGATGAGGGCAAAGTAGGCAAGCATGGAGGACATGCTGATGTGACTGTCACCGACTCTACTGTTTCCCCTTCGATTTCAAAAGGGCTTCAGATACCACTAACCCAAGACTTCAGGGTGGTGGACAGGTGTCTCTTGTCTTCTATTCATGATGCCTTCCATTGTGGAGTTATTTTCCATAATTATATAAAGGCTTTACATTTACTTTCTATTATGCAGATATGGAATCTATTTCATTACACAGATAAGAGGAAAATATCCATTTACCCAAAGCAACAAATTTCTCAGATGGAATGTATTTCAGCATACATTGAAATACAATTTAACAAATACATTTTTTCCCTCGGATTAAAAAGGTTGTTTTCAACATTCCCACTTAAACTTGCTTATTATACCTTTTAATACTTTTTCTACTTTGAATGCTTTTATTTTTGCTAATCACTTTTTATGTAACATATCAAATATATAATAAAAATTCTTGCAGAACCTCCGTTTGAAAGATGGAATCTACCATTCATGGTAGATTTTATTTTAAAAACTTATCAAGGAGGGCACCTGAGTGGCTCAGTTGGTTAAGTGTCTACCTTTGGCCCAGGTCATGATCCAAGGGTCCTGGGCTCGAGCCCCACATCAGGCTCCTCACTCAGTGGGGAGTCTATTTCTCACTCTCCCTCTGCCTGTTGCTCCCCTGCTTGTGCTGTCTCTCTCTCTCTGTCAAATAAATGAATAAATAAAACCTTAAAAAAAAAAAACTTATCAGGGTTTCACTGTTTCACAAAAAAGCTATCAAAATGAAAGCTTTATACCCTTGTATTTTTCTTTTTCCTTTGTAATAAAATAAGCTACACACATACATGTGCACACTATTGCTAAGATCCAGGTTTATATGCATTATAGCTATACATATATGCACACATTACATATATATTTAATACATAAATATTTTATATTTATTTATAATTATGTTTTACATAGATATATACAATATGTGTTTTTATATACGTAAAAATAAATTTAAAAGTTTTATTAACATCTTAATCAACATTATAAAAACTTCTTATTTGTTAATGTTTTCATTTTTAGTTTTGGATTAACTAGAATATAATATTTTATTTTTATTTGTTTTTAAAGATTTTGTTTATTTATTTGACAGACAGAGATCACAAGTAGGCAGAGCAGCAGGCAGAGAGAAAGGGAAGCAGGCTCCCTGCTGAGCAGAGAGCCTGATGGGGGGCTTGATCCCAGGACCCTGAGACCATGACCTGAGCTGAAGGCCAAGGTTTAACCCTCTAAGCCACTCAGGTACCCCTGATCTTTTATTTATTATAATACTTAAAACCATTAATATTTTGTTACAGTAACTGGTATGTTTCGTATTATATTAATGAGCAATGACCAAGGGGGTATTTTGGAATTATTTCTTCAACTTATAAAACTCTCATCTAAATATCAAATCTTAAAATTCCTGGAGTTTATTATCTTAGAGTACAAAAAGTCTCTATTGTCCCTTTAATAATGCCAAGAAGGACTTGACTCCATGGCAACATAAAATATCAAAGTGTAGGAATGGATATACAGTGCCTGCCCAGGAAACAGGACAAAAACATGACCATAGCTTTTCACAAAGCACAAAAGAGGAAAACAGTAGTCCTTGATTTGCTCGGACAAAAGATTGACTGTGAGGTGTTTCACAGAAGTCTTGCCTCTACTGGATTCTCCATGGATAAAACCATGTACTCTGTATGTGGAAGACACTAAAGAAATTTTGTACGAAACAGGAAATATGAAAAAAAAATCATAACAATTGCCACCTCATCCAAGAAGCTACTGTGACCATTCTTTCTAAAAGAGTAACCTTCAGGGGTGCCTGGGTGGCCCTATGGGCTAAGCCTCTGCCTTCAGCTTGGGTCATGATCGCAGGGTCCTGGGATCAAGCCCTCCATCGGGCTGTCTGCTCAGAAGGTAGTCTGCTTCCCCCATTCTCTCTCTGCCTGCCTCTGCCTGTTTGTGATCTCTCTCTGTCAAATAAATAAATAAAATTTTTAAAAACAAACAAGTAATTTGCAGAAATTTTACAATGTTTTGTTATTTTTCCTAGCATTTGTTACGACCATACTTACTTTTTTGTTTTTGTATTTTTTTAATCTCCCTTGTTTAGAAAGTAAACAATGTGAGAGAAGGGAGCTTGTTGGTATTCACTGCTGTATTACCAGCACCTAATGTACATATGTGTTCAACATATGATTTTAAATGCAGAAATAAATGAATGAACCGATCTGAACTATGAGAGCTCAGTCATTCAAGAATTAATGTATTTTTTAAAGATTATAGTTGAAATAAAATGTCCTGTTAGTTTCAGGTGTCCAACATAGTGATTCAATAATAGATTACTCAGTGCTCACCATGGTAAGTATAGTTACCACCAATCACCATATTACATTATTACAATATTGACTATATTCCCTTTTCATCTCTGTGGCTTATTTGTTATATAATCGGAAATCTGTACCTTTTAATCTCCTTCACCTGTATTTCACCCATCCTCCTTCCCCTCTGGCAACTACCAGTTCTCTGTATTTATGAGTCTGTTTCTGTTTTTTTTGTTTGCTTGGTTTTTTTTTTTTTTTTTAATTCCACATATATGTGAGATCACTCAGTACTTGTCTTTCTCTCTCTGACTTATTTCACTTAGCATAATATCCTCTAAGTCCATCCATGTTGCTATAAATGACCAGATCTCGTTCTTTTTTATGGCTGAATAATATTCCATTGTATAGCTATCTACACATCTTTATACCTTCATCTATCAGTGGACACTTAGGTTGATTCTATGTCTTGGCTATAGTAAATAATGCTGTGGGGCACCTGGGTAGCTCAGTCAGTTAAGCACCTACCTTCAACCCAGGTCATGATCCCAGGGTCATGCTCCCTGCTCATTAGGGAATCTGCTTCTCCTTCTCCTCCTTGCTTGTGCTCTCTCTCTCTCTCTTTTTCACCACAATAAATAAACAAAATCTTTTGAAAAATGATGCTGCAATAGACATATCCTTTAAAATTAGTGTTAATAATGGGAGAATTATGAATAAGGAATAACATAGAAATTTTAGAAACCAAGAGCAAACAGAGGAGTGGTAGTTGACCTACCAGACCAGAAAATAATGAAATTTAGTTCTGCAGGGTGTGGAATCCAAGAGGATGTAAGTTAATTAATGCTGTAGAACTCTAAAAACACATGGGAATTGTGAGAAACAGATTTTTCTGAAGTTGGAGAGGGAAGGTAAGGGAGATTCATAGAAAGTTAAGGTAAGGAGCAGTTAACCAGCCAAACAGTATATGAGGAAAGGGCCAAAGTTTGCTTTCCACAAACATTTAGGGGTGCCTGACTGGCACAGTTGGTAGAGCATGTGACTCTTGATCTCAGGGTCGTGGTGAGTTCACGCCCCATGTTGGGTGTGGAGCCTCCTTAAAAAAAATAAAATAAAAAATTTGTATATTGTTTCATGGATTCTAGGTGCAGGTGGTGTGCCAAAATTCAAATAAAAAGAATGAGTGAAAATGTCCATGTTGAGCGGTGAGAAATTCCAAGCGTCTTCCTCTGTCTGGCCCACTTATTTGTTGTCCTTATCCTGGTTTAGGTAGTTCACCAATGATCTGAGTCAGTTGTACTAATTGAGACAATGCAAGGGGAATTTGTAAAGTACTACTACTACCTACCGTGTTGTCCTTTTAAGCATATATATAATAAGGCCAAAATATATGGGACAAGAACTTGAGGAATGCTAGACATTAAAAAAGAAAATCAATGTTAACTTTCAATCCCAATTTAAATGAATTGAACTATTAAAAAATCAGAGCTACAAAGGAAACATGCTGCCACGGAACAATTTCAGTGTTCCTGACTGACATAAGCAAATTGGAACTATAAGAAGGATCAAGGCTGCAAATGGCTTTGAAAGCCATAAATTGTAAAATCGATATGCTAAGCTACTGGAAGCCAATGTGAAAAGCATAGCACAGGAGCACTCCAGTAATCCAGTCTGGCTCCCACCAATGCCTGGCATCACGATTCTATAAATTAACTTTCGACAGGTTTGGCTTTCTCGCCAAATAGGCTTGCAGCTTTTACTAGAAAAAAAGACATGTTCTTTAAGTAAAGGGGGGAAGAGGGGAGAAAGATACCCTTAATATGAAAGCAAGCAACAGTTTAGCTTTCCATATCAGAAGCAGTCTAATCACTCTTCTGGGTACAATTAAGCACCGCAAGTCTAAGGTAGAGGAAAATGACCACTGTTTAAAATATTGGGAAAAGTGAAGGAAGTGGAAGTGATGAGGCAGAATACAGAAAAAGGAGTGACATCACCTATCTCCAATGTCACTGAATTTCACAGAACCTAGACAAGAGGACCAATCACAATACCAGGTGTGGTCTCCCCAAACCCTCCCCTTCCCTGGTGCTGTGGAGAAAGACTGTTATTTGGAAAACACACTGTCAGTTTTTGGAAGGGCCTGGTATTGAAATACTGGAACCACACCTCACTGCTAGTGCCTAGACTTTGCCTTATGTAAGACTATTTCAATAATATGGAAAGAATCTGAATATTCTACATAAGAAGTAAAAAACAGGTTGGAAATGATTGATTTCAGCAACATCCGGGCAGAAGATATGCAATTAAAAAGGTGGGGGCGGGTGTCAGGAAAGTAGGAACAGTGTCTTTCTTGTCTTAAAGTATTAAGAGTGTTATTTTATTTAAATTTTTGTAAAAGCTTGTATTATTTAAAAATTAAAATAAATTTGTTAATGTAAAATAATTTTTATTTGGAAAAATATTATCCTCATTCTTTTTATTCAGTTTATTTTATATTTATTCATGAATTTTGTATAATCTTTTATGAATTGTCATTTTGGTCCCTTTATGTATATTTGCAAAAAAAAACCCCACAAATATTTAAAAACCTTATTATCCTTTAAATAGGAGTAATATACATAGGAAAACCAGCATAGTCAATTGTGACTTATTTTGAGTATCTAATTAGTATGCTAATTAAGCCCAAAGTATATTTTCCAGACATAAAAAATAAGCACATATTTAATAACCTACTCTAAATAATCTGTTCGATTTTCCCTTATCATTTGAAGGTATAGAATATTAGATCATTCAGATAAATTGACAGTTATCACTAAATGTTAACAAGTATCCTGATTAAAATTACCACTCTGCTAGAAATAAATTCAATCTTTCTGCATATATATTCATATTCTGTATATTAAACACAGGCCAAAATAATCCTATTTTCCATCTAGAATAGTTTATATTTGTGCAGCTAATACTTCATGTCTAAAACATTTAGCATCAATGGGAATTAATTCATACATAATACAAATGACCAATGTATCTATAGATCACTCTGTTATTATTACAACTCTGTGTAAGTTCTGTTCAATTGATGTATGGAATGATTTAGATACGGATTTAAACTTTATATATGTTACTTTATATATAGATTAACATACATATAATAAACTATATAATATATAAAGTAATAAATATATAATAAACTATGTGTTGATATGTATGCAGTATACAAATTACAAATTAATAACTTTAATAGAAAATTCATTCTATCATGTGATAAGTGAATTTCTTGTTTTTTCCTTTTGAAAGATAAGCATTCATTCATTCATTTGAGGCAGTTTTGCAACTTAAGTGACAAACCTCCAACTGAAATAAAACAGTCATCATAATATTCCTTAAATAAATACTTTTCACAGAAATGCCACATCCATTACAAAGATCTTCTCCCTCTCTCCCTGACGGATCACCCAACTTGCTGACAGAGGCATATTCTGTCATTTTTCCATGTTCCATTTACGGTGATTCCAGTAGAGATGAAAAGGCTTTCATTTCAGTTGTAATTATTCACATCATCACACCTCTATCCAGAAGCAGTGTTAATCTTGAAAAGTGGTATTTTATGTAGTTAAAGCAAGCACTGGGCTTCATGTCCCATCCCACAGGGATATAGAAGGATGATCTGAAGTCTGGAGTAGTAAATATTGTGGATCCTGTAAATTTAAGAGTAATAAAGATTACCTAAATTTCTATTACAAGTGCTCTATGATAATTTCAGCAGAAATAGAAAGGCCACCCAGAAACACTTCAGATAGTAAGTCAGTCTAAAAACCTGCTTCTATTGGTGGGTCAGCCAGATGAGCAAGGAGAAAAGGAAGAACCAGGAATCATCCTGTCACTCTAAACAGAATCACTATTATTAAACTAGGCTTCAAATTTAGGCTTTGCCAGGGTGACCTGGAAGCTTAAACCCTGGGGGTGGATCAGAGAAAGTCTGGGTCACCACAACTCACTACTGCGGAGGTCATTCTGGCCTGAAGCATATTACTTACAAGAATCAGAGATTTCAGTATTACTCTAGTGTCTGTGAACTTGTGAGGAAACAAAATCACAACTTAATTTCCCCTCAAATCTCACTCATAATTATTTAGCTTTTCTCTCATTGTGAGTGTAAGAAATGGACACAGTAGTATCACTATACTGTCATTGCCGCCTATTGTATTACAGTAGTCACCCCCCCCTTTTTTTAAGATTTTATTTATTTATTTGACAGAGATCACAAGTAGGCAGAGAGGCAGGCAGAGAGAGAGAAAGGGAAGCAGTGTCCCCAGTAAGCAGGGAGCCCAATGCGGGGCTCTATCCCAGGACCCTGAGATCATGACCTGAGCTGAAGGCAGAGGCTTTAACCCTCTAATCCACCCAGACACTCCTACAGTAGTCACTCTTATAGGGACTTCCAATACTCATAACTTTGTGATCTAAGTAGTTATTAGACTCAGTCCTAGCTATTATTTTACATGATTTGTTAATAGAAAGCATATCATGATTTTAGACTTTAATAAATTCATAACAACTTCAGTATTCATGATTTTTATTTTAATCTCAGATGTTTTATTTTATGTATTCAGAAATCTATGAGGAAAAGGAATCCATAGATTTCAGGAAAATACCGCCAGAGCGCATGGCCCATAAATTGTGCCGATGCCCAGAGTGCAGACCTTGGGTTAAACAGTAGCGTCACATCACACGTCTAGGATGTACAGTGATTTTTATGCCATGCCTCTGTGGCTCTTGTCTATACCTTAAGCACTCCCTGGAGGATTGTGAAAGTGCCAAAGAGCCACACAGGGATTTGGAGTGATTGGATAAAAGAATTATTTACCGAAAAAACTATGGATAGCTCAGGCAGTAACATCCCTCTTCATATTCAGCATTAGTCATGACCATCTGGTGTAAAATTTCTGCTTAAGCAAGTAAATCTGTCCTCTCATTGCTGAAGTTATACTGAAACTCAGGGGATGATTGGACAGAGTACCTGCCCAATAGGCCACAGTCACAAGCCAGAACGAGGGACTTAGTGAATGCTTACTGGACGCTAAAGACCAAATGACTAAAGAACTTCTACTGGGCTTTCACGCTGATGAGACATAGGAAGGAAAACCTGCCATTCATACTTCTAGTACAGGAGGGATCGAATGCGTCCCAACACTTGATAATAAGGAGGAGGGGCACCTGGGTGGCTCAGTGGGTTAAGCCGCTGCCTTCGGCTCAGGTCATGATCTCAGGGTCCTGGGATAGAGCCCCGCATTGGGCTCCCTGCTTACTGGGGACACTGCTTCCCTTTCTCTCTCTCTGCCTGCCTCTCTGCCTACTTGTGATCTCTGTCAAATAAATAAATAAAATCTTAAAAAAAAAATAAGGCAGAAATTTTTTGTGACATAGCCTTATCACAGTTAGATTATGAATCATGTTTAAGAAACATAAACATACAGGGGCGCCTGGGTGGCTCAGTTGGTTGAACGACTGCCTTCGGCTCAGGTCATGATCCCGGACTGCCAGGATTGAGTCCTGCATCGGGCTCCCAGCTCCTTGGGGAGTCTGCTTCTCCCTCTGACCTTCTCCTCTCTCTCACTCATTCTCCCTCAAATAAATAAATAAAATCTTTAAAAAAAAAAAAAGAACAAAACATAAACATTCAGAGTGTTGAGTTCACTGGGTTGAAGATACCACAGAAGAGAAAGAAAACTTTCTTACTGGGTAAGACTGTGGTCCCCAAAATATATGTGTATCAGTTAATTATGAGACAAGTAGTTATTGGGTGTCCACAGTGAGGTGCTGTGTCATTCCTACAGCAACAGAGCAGATAGATATATGATTACAGACATCCTAGAATCATAAAGAAGGGTTTTCTAGTATTTTAGAAAGGCTTTCCTTCCTTTTGCAGAAATAACATATTGTACTTGGTATCCTATCAGTCACCGTTAAAGGTAACTATTTTTCAAGTTTCTTGGAACTATGTTGAAAAGACTCACCCAAGACAGGTGGGAAAAATAGTGTAGACTCCTAGCATGTAACAGAGCAAGTTCTGCGAAGAGATGCACAAGAAATGGGCGTGTCTTTAAGTGTTAGTGACATAGGAATAATATCAATCCTAGCAAAACGTGTGGATTTATTTTTAGTACTAAAGACACATTATTTTTAAAAAATGAATTCTCGGAATTCTGCCATCTCTTCATTTTCATTTTACTTTTAATTCTCATTTCATGCATTTGAAATTTTAGAAGCAATTAGAGAATGTTTGAAAGTGCTACTACCCATTTATGTGATTAGTGCAGTTATATAATTAATGTAAATAATTACAACCTGACAATTATGATTTGTTATCTTTTAATAAAATATCGGTAATGCTGAAAGTTTTCATGTAGTAGTAGAAATTTTAATTTAAATCTTTGGCCATTTAAATCATGTCTAATCGAACTTTTTATTAATAATGCTGTGCAAAATAGCAATTACAATTTCATGTTTTCAGATGAAAAAATGTCTTCTTTATGCCTTGCATAAATTTTCTCCAGACATTAGTATTTTCCTGACCACACTATTTCACGGCCATCAATCAAATAAGAAGTAATTTATTTCTCTAGATATTGGATCACTTCAGTTCCTGTCTCTACTCATTCTTGTGGAATGAGAATTTAGTAAAAAGGAAAAGACACAGATGCACAAAAATATTAGGTCTTCTGTGTAGTAACTGAAAATCATAACATAATGTGTGATTTATAACAAAAGTCTTAAGGTAGGTGGATTTCTTGAAATCACTTTTAGAGAAGCTTGTGTCCCATGCCAGAATTTGACGCCATCTTTCCACTGGATCATGTATATATCATGAAGCTTCTCTTCGCTTCCTGCCACCCGGTCTGATTCCGTCATCTCATAAGTTTCTTGTAGACAATGATTAATGCTTTCCTTAATGATTTAAGAAGAAATTTTAGCAAAAGGGGCACGTTACTATCGGCAAAAGAGAGAACTATCTAATTGAATCATGGTGCTGATCGCGAGAGAGCTAACAACAAAGAAGGTACGATCCTTTCCCTCAAGGCATTTAAAGTTTAAGAGATGGAGACAGACATCTGAAAAAACAATGTATGATTTCATAAAAAGTTCTTGCAAATACAAAAGAGGAAAAGAAATGACCACATAGAAAATTGATAAGGGACTTAAATCGGCATTTCCTTTTCACAGCAAAACGAACACAAAAATACCAGAGACCAATAAAAAAAGTCTCAATACTATCATTAATAAGAGAATACAAATAAAGACTATAACAGGATAACATTTCACATCCACTGTATTTTCAAAAATTAAGGATTTTAAAAAGTCCACTGATTGGTGAAGATGTGAAATAATGCAAATTTGTATGTTGCTCGTGGGACTAGAAATTGATATCACCACTTTTAAAATTCTTGGATGTTTGTATCAGGAGATATTATCCAGAGTGTTCACAGGAAGGAGCACAATTCAGAATAGTGTTAAACTGGAAACATCTCAAATATCCAATTGGCAAAAAAATCATAATCTATTACTACAATGGAATATTAAGTAAGCAGTAAAAATTACTGACCTACAAGTAATTACATTCAAAATGAATGAATCACAAAATAGTAAAAATGTAAACAAGCAAAAAGTGCCATTTTTTCTGTATATAGGATAATGTCATTTTGAGAAAATTTTAAAATCATAGAACTAAATAATACACCACTTAGAGAGATACATGTGGTACACAAACTATATTTTAAAGCAATACAATCATAAGAAAAAGCTTTGAGTGTTTCGGGAGGAAGATGGAAAAGGTCATCCAGAGGAGAAATCAAGTAGCTTCCAGTAGCAGTAATGTCTAGATATGAAGTTAATTGATGCATTTTCATTTGTATATTTTGTCATTTTCCTAGAGTTTTGTATGCATATAGTTTTGTATGCATTATGTATGTCTTTTTCTATATTTTATGACATCATATATGAAAGGAAACCATTTCTACAAGATGTTTGTGTCACATTAAAACATTTCTCTGAAAGAGTAATATTTAGAAAGCATTGCAGAGGAGTTGCAGTCGTAGTAGAGAGAGAAAACACCTGGAAGAGTTATATGTAGATCAGATAAATATAAAAGATAATTAAAATTAACAAAGTCATGGGTCTCTATAAGAAGACATCTCCTATCATATGTACAGTTTTTGTTTACCTTAGAAATGCATTAATTATCCAAGCAAAACCCATTTAAATGATTCTAAAAATATCCAAATCCCCTCTTAAATAGACCTGCTGTGGAATCGAAATGATATTTTAATCCTCTAAAATATGGTTGGGGATGTATTCTAATGCAATTTAACTTCTATAGAAATCTGTGTGCATGGCATGCTATTTTATTTTTCAGTGCTCTAGCTAATGCATCCTTAGAGGAAATGATTATATCGCTGTATGTTAAAGTGGATAACATGTCTGAAAATAGTCAAAATATATGTAAATCAGTATTTCAAGTAGGACCTAATGGAACCATTTAAACAGGCTTGTTGAAGTTTGACCCATAATTGTGATTGTACCAGTGTGTTGTCAGTTTTACTTCCCACTGCTTGTTGATCACCAGAGGACATAAATAGCCATGGAGTATATAATTGGTGCTGTGTTGCCACAAGTAGTTATTTAAATTCAGCTTCTTTCTACTCCCCTGAAATCATGTGCATTAGTAATAATAAAGCTGCTGAAATAAATAGATCCTTTGGGAATATAATGAAATCTTGGAAACATGTTAGTTTTATATATTTGTTTTTTCACTAGCATACTAACCTGGAAACCCCTTGTGTTTATACTTTATGAAAGCTAACATTCCAACCCAGTCTATGAGCAGTAGACGATGTGGATTGTTTTTAAGCACAGCATTGCTTTGAAAATTAATGGGATCAAACATTCCATTAAAAAAAAAAAAAAAGATGTTAGCAGTCCTCTCTTGGATATTTTAAAGCAAGATTGAAGGGCCACTTTTTTTTTTTTTTTAACCCATTTCAATGTGATTCAGCTCTTTGATGAGACCTACTTTATCATTGTGTGATAAGAAACAAGCCTGTCAAACCAACGTGCCCAGGTCACTATGTCCCTTTCAATCAGAAAAGTTGGGGCTGTCGTGTTGCTGACCCAGAACTATGCAGATTGTTCATTAGCATAATGGCTGATCAACTTAATGCATTTTAATGACATTAACTTTTCCCTGTATCCAGAAAGGAAAGAAAATGTAGAAAATTACAATTTCAGATTTGTTATGGTAGATCTTCAGTTGAGCTTCTTTTTCCCAAATTTCGTAGACTAAAGGTCAGTTACAGAAGCTGCATTCACATATTCTGATCGAGGTCAAGATTGAGAGGTACATTACTAGAAAGACAGGTGAAAGCAACAGTTCAACTATTCTACCTATGCTCGTGTTCCACCAACCGTACGACTAATGTCTGAGTTTTGGGAAAAGCAAGGTCTTGAGACAGTAGGTCCATCTTTATTTTTGTTAGAGTATTTATTCGGGAGAGACAGAGGAAGTGGGTGCATAGGCAGTGGGGAGCAGCAGGCAGAGCAGGCAGAGGAAGAAGCAGGCTCCCCGCTGAGCAGGGAGCCTCAGGCGGGACTCAATCCCAGGACCTGAGATCATGACCTGAGGCCAAGGCAGAGGCTTCACAGACTGAGCCAGTCAGGCATCCCAGTGGCTCTGTTTTTAAAACAGCAGGGAGGATAAGTATTTCTTGGCTTTGAAAGAGTAAAATATTCATTTACCTTATTGGTCACATGTAGCAAACCGGTGGTGGGCAGCAGGCATGTGACATGGCCAAAGAAATGCTAGAGGAAGTTGAATGAACACAAAAAACAGGCAAACTTACTAAAAGTTATGGAAATCAAGAGGACAAGCTCAGTGGCTATTTGAAACAAAAGTTCAATAAGAAGAGGAAAAGGGATCACTCTAGCTCAGAGATCTCTTTGGGCAAAAGCTGTCCTGTAAACCTGCATCAGTCTACCTGAAGAAGGTGACCTGATGGGCTCTGAGGTTGGAGAACTTAGGTTTCCAAGCCTGACTCACTTGGTAGATTCTAACCTTTCTCTGTATCCTGTTTGTATCACTGCTGGTTCTAGTTGAGGCCACAGTCAGTGTCAGATGAGAAGGCTGCATATTAGAAATTGACATGCACAACCTGTTACTGCCGCCTGATTCTTGACACTTTTCCTAATCCCTGATCACTGGCTGCAACCTTTTTCTTTTCCAGATCTCTGTCGTACGTTGCAGCAGGTATCATGCTCTGCTTTGTGTAGTAATTATTTTGTCTTACCTTCACTGTAAGATGATAACCCTCCTAAGAGTTGTGGGTAATTTGTATACACACCAGGTACTCCCTAGTACAATCACTTGTTGAGCTGAACAAATTTCATTACCCAACCCCATGAAAAGATATTAATCTGGCTTAATGATGATGATGATGGCATTTGAATTTGTCTAGGTTCTTTTTAAGATAAAGATAATTTACATGAACTGTCATATATCTGAGACTATAATAATATCCTTTCTCCGCTAAGTGTTATGCGTAGCATGAAAAATTACTGATTAATCATTCTCTTTGTTGGGGTACCTGGGTGGCTCAGATGCTTAAGTGTCTGCCCACAGCTCCAGTCATGATTCCAGGGTTATGGGATCAAGCCCTGTATCAGGATCCCTGCTCGTTTGGTGGGGAGCCTGCTTCTCTTTCTCCTTCTGTTCCCCCTGCTGTGCTCTCTTGCTCTCTCTGTCAAATAAATAAATAAAATATTTTTTTAAAAAATCATTCTCTTTGTTAACTAGACTGAAAAATAAAGGATACTGCTAATATTTAGAGATAAAAATAATAAGAACATCCAATCTACCAAGAGCTCTTTAACTGCATTATCAATTGCTAGAAAGATCCTAAGGTCCCTCTCATGTGATGTATATTTCAAGAGATCATCTTGTCCTTAAGGGCCTTTGAGAGGGTCAGTATCTCCACAATTGAAAAGAGAAATATTCATAAGGGCATCTTTGCAATATTGCTCAATCTTGTAGGACTTTCTGAAAGAGGTGACTTCTCAGAGTGTAGATAAGAGAGAAGTTGTATTTCATAAGATTAGATTTACATGTTATTTAAATTAGGGTTATGTTAACAGGTTTTAGAAAGATAGAGATTTTTATTTTCTTCATGTCAGAGGTAAGTGGGACTCTGCTTCAGAAAGTCCTTAGGGACCCAGACACCTTCTAGTCATCCGAAGATGTAGCCTTTGTTCTTGTGTTCCAAGATGGCAAATGGAGCTCCAGCTATTACTCTCAAGGTCCGTGGACAATGGAAAAAGTGACAAAGGTTAGAGCCATACTGTATTTTAAGGAAGTGTTCCAGAAGCCCAGAAGTACAAGGCATTTCTAGTTGGATTTTATTAACCTGAATTCATCGCATAGTGTAACTTAGTTAAACAAAAGAGCCGGGCAAAGTAGTTTTAACTCAAATCAATATAGGTACTCAGGTAAAAGCCAGACTTTTTACTACGGTAGAAAAAGAGGATTATGAATATTGGAGGACACCTATGAGCCTCTGCCACAAAACAGTACAGATTACAAAGGAGGTATTTAGAGAAATAAAGCAATGAAACAAAAGTAGAGGAAGAAACAAGGTCTTGATAATTTTTGCAATTTGCCATACTGGTCCTTTTTTTAAAAGATTTTATTTATTTATTTGACACAGAGAGAGAGAGAAAGAGAGATCACAAGGAGGCAGAGAGGTAGGCAGAGAGAGGGAGGGAAGCAGGCTCCCCACTGAGAAGAGAGCTGAATGCAGGACTCAATCTCAGGACCCTGAGATCCTGACTTGAGCTGAAGCAGACACTTAACCTACTGAGCCACCCAGGCATCCCATTACTGGTCCTTATTTAATATCCCTTCAAAAAGATACTAATTTACCAACATGTTACAAATATCAGGTGTCTCTTTCATTGAGACAGGCACATTATAATAAGGCACAGTAACTTAGAGGGGCTATTAGAAGCACATTTATTAGGGACTCTTGGGTGGCTCAGTTGGTTAAGGGGCTGACTATTGCTTTCAGCTCAGGTCATGATCTCAGGGTTGTGGGAGTGAGGCGTCAGTTTCTGTGCTCAGCATCTGCTTGGGATGTGCTCTCTCTCTCTCTCTCTCTGTCTCTCAAATAAGTGAATAAATATTTGGGGGGAAAAAAAGAACATTTAATAAACCAAGGGTGAACAATATATTAAAAGGCACTGTGGAAAGCTGAACATGTTAGCTCTACCCACAGGAAATAAATGTGCCTGAAGCTAAGGCTGAGGCCTAGTATACATTTTTTATTTTATTTTTTAAATTTCTTTTAAAGAAGCCAAATGAATTGTACTAGATACTATTTTCCAGCATGGTCACTTGAAGATATAAGTGAAACTATTAATGTATTATACAATTAAGTTCTTTGGAAAATTTTTCTTTGAGACTAACATAAGAAATCTGTGATGTGCCTTGCATTCAAAATTATAGGCAGGAAGCAGTTCATCTGCATGAGCCTTGTATCATAAATTATATTCTAATTACCTAACCTGTCAAGTTTCTATACTGCTAAATATTCAGCGGAAGCAAAGGGAAGGAAACCTCATTATATACTGAGCTGTATTTAAATGGATTTTCTGATAAGGGGAATTTTTACAAAGCCAGCTCCTACAGGCTTATGGAAATTAATGAGTGTTCAAAATATATTTGTGTATTTTATTGTAAATAAATTATAACTGAGTTAGAAACAAATAACAAATAATTTTTATTAGCCCATTTATCTTACATTTGAAGTTCCAAAATAAAGGAGGAAACTATATATATTTTCCTTATTTTCATCACTGGTAGCAAAAAGATATTTTATTTCTGTATTTGGAATCTATTAAAAGCACATTAAAAGAGGTGCAGCGTTACTTTCCAAGAACTTAAAACTATTTTCAAGTAATAATTTTCATCGCAGAAATTCTTTGGGGGGTGGCTTTTAATCGTATTGGTCTCTCTATCTAGAATGTCCTTCTTCAATTTTCTTCAGTCCCCTCTGCCCATGCCCTGTCCCCATCATACACTTTTCTCTTAGAGCAAATTTTACTTAACTTTCAGACTCAGCTTTCATGCTGTCACAGCAGTGTTTGGTGCTGTCCCCATCTGGAAGCCAAGGCTGGCTTTTTTATTCTCTGTGTGTGCAGATCTGATATTATGCAGCACATACTGTTTTGTTATAGTACGTTGTCTCCATTTTATCACCCCTACTAGATGACTTATTTGTTGAGTATCAAATGCCCATTTGATTAATTTTGGCTACCATGGCCCCCATATAGCCCAGGGTACCCAGTACATACTGAATCCTCAAAAAATGCAAAAGCTGTGGATACAAAAGAAAGCAACACTTAACTAAATCCTGGATTATGTTGACATAGTCATAAAATTATGTTTTGTCTGTGGGCTTTTTTAACGCCAAAGAGCTGATTTGCTCTGAATGTTCCCTTATAATCATTTTACAAAATTAGATACTGTTCTCAGAGATCAGACAAGGTCTCTAACTTGCATTTTTGGCAGTTTTTGATGTGAGTTAAGGTGCTATTTAGATTAAGCAGAGTCCAGAGATAGGAAGTGACTGATTATTCTGTGGTTCACTAAAGCCCCACAAAGAAGGGCCCAGATAGATACAGTTTCCATTCAAGACATCATCTTCACCAATCATCTTAAACATAAGTGAATGATTCTTGTCTTCTAAGCACTTTGATTTTCCATAACTACTTTAATAGTGCTTACTATTTTCTTTCTTACCTGATAATAAGGTACATTGTATCTTCTAAGGCCGTCTAACTTGATGCTAAGGCCTCACTATTGAAACATTCTTGCAAAATCCGTGAGGATCCTCACATTTCTCTAGTGTTAGAAGTTCTAAGGTGCTTATAATTTTGAAATTCTTCCAAATAAACACTTTCAGTACCACATGTTAAAAAACTGCAGTATCCGGGAGTAATTCAATCCAAAAACAAAAAACAAAAACAAAACAAAACAAAACAAAAAACCACCTGACAAAACCAACCAATCCAACAAACAGCAAAATAAAACAAACAGTTTCTGTTCTGCAAATTTCTAAAGGTTCACAACATTTAATTAAGTTAGATAACTTGATATTTTGCCTCATTTCAGAGATAAACTTTGCTTTTCTATTTTTAAAATTTTTTTAGTATTTTTCCAGTAATTTCTATACCTAGTGTAGGGCTCAACCTGAGAACACCGAGATCAAGAGTCTGTCTCGTGCTCTTTCAACTGAGCCAGCAAGGTGCCCCTAAATTGCTCTTCTGAAACACATATACTTCCATGAATTATGATTAATATGGGTTTAAGTATCATAACAGATAATGTCCTATCTATCATGTGAAAGCCACTGAATAAATAATACGACTTTTCATTGACTTTCCATTCTGGTGTACCACAAATAATGGTTAAATCTTGTGTTTGACTTCTGGCTAGAATTTGTTCTACTTGTATGAAAAATGCAATGCTAAATTCACTAGATTTCATAAGCACTCATCAAATGTTAGCTTAAACCCTAAAGCTATATTTTAAGGGTTTGGTTGTTGTTGTTGTTGTTTTAAGTAAGTTTACGTACTCCAGAATCTGTTAATCCATGATCTTTGCTTCTTCATTGCACCATTCTTTATACTTTGACATATGTCATCTTGGGGAACAGACTCACAGCATAGTAATGACCTTGCCAAGGAACAAGAGGTGTGTCTTAAAGAATTATAATCTCTTATAACTCGATTTATGTGATTACTGTGTAAAACAGAACTTGTTCAGCAATGATGGATGGCAATGCTGCAGGTGTTGACTGATCTTTAGAAATATTTATATGACAGGTCCCTTAAGGTTTTGTACATTGTAGGAGAGAATAACTGCATACAGAAAAGAAACGAGTTGTGATTCAGGTTCTCAAGCAGTGCACTTCATTATCATATTTCTTCCATGCCCAGTCTAAAAATTGAACATTTGCCAAGGAGGTAGAAACAAGTGGCACTTAAGTAAATGCCCTCTGGCCTTTCAGAGCATTACCTTTGCAATATATGTATGTATACGTGTGTGTGTGATTTTGAAAAAAAAAAAAAAAAGAATTATTGGAAAAGGTAAAGAATGTATTTAAAGTCAAAATCTATTTGAATTATTTAGCTTTTAAACTCACTATGTTCTCTGATATATTTCCAGTCTGGGAACTTTCAGGCATACATAGACAAATGAATGTAAGAAATTCAGCCTCTACTGGCAATTCTGCTTTGTTTAGAGAATCCCAACTCTTGGTTCATGTGACTATAGGTTTCCTTCCATGGCTTTCTGAATTCCCCTGGGTGTTCCCAGTTTTTAAAAATACTCACTTTTAAATTTTAATTTTCCATTAAATATTTGCTTTTGGGCGGCTAGAAATAGAATGTCTTGACAAAGCTAAAGTTTTTCAGGAACTATACTTTTTAAATGTTTTATTAAATAAATTAAGTAAAGGATATTCACAATTATTAAAACTGTAAAGTCCTCTGAATAAGCTGGACAAATGTGATAGGATCAGAAGACATCTTTATTTTTTGTCCCTACTGCCCCTTAAAAATTTCCTCACTGTGGGGAATTCTCTAGCTAAGGGTTAAAAACGTCCATAGTTGCTGCCTTGTTTAGCAGCAAACAGTTCCATGTTACATTCAGTTCTATATAACAATCAGAATCCTAAGAGTAAATTTTTTCACCTTCCAAAGTGGGGGTGGGGGGGGCTTGGGAGGAGGCTCATAAAGGGTGGCTGCAATTTAAGATATTGCCTTTCCAATCCCCTTCCCCTGTCCCAAGCTTTTATTCCCTCTTCCACTATCATGTGAAGTAAGATTTCTGAGCTCAAAGACTTGCAGAAAGATGGAGAGAGGCATGCGGAGAGGAGAGGTAGGAAAGTTGACTGATAAAATGGCTTTGCCTTCCCTGAGCCTAGTGGATATTTAAGCTCTCCCATAGGCTGCTTAACAGAGACCTGTCACCTAACATTCTCTTAGTCTGGATAAAGTTTCTTTATTTCAGCTGGTTGCTCACTGCTTTAGCAGTTACTAGAAATTCGCCAGTCCACTTCCAGCTCTGGTGTGCTGAGTGTCCCTCCATTGCCCCTTTAGGTGGTCTTATCAATCAGGACTCTCTGTTCCTTTTCTTGAATGTAAGCTAATTCCAACACAGCAGCCACTCTCTGTCAGTTCAGCATCAAAACAGTTAGGGAGCTTCTTTCCTGTGAGGTTTCCTGCCTAGAAGCTGGACCCTGGTTGTGTCTCCCAACAGCAGGGAAACGTGTAAAGGTTTCCCAAGTGGTCCCATTAAATGCTCTGTCTCTTGACATAAGGTACCCTGGGAGCAAACTCTCTTCCGTCTTGGTGGAAACAGGCTCACAGACAGCTCTTTCCAGGAAATCTGCTCGGCAAATCTCTCATTTCATATCTGCTTTCCCAGCCAAGTTGCAGGCTTGAAGAAGGCAAGGCAAAGCTGGGTTTCCAGTTTCCACTTAGCTCTTGCAAAATTCTTGCAGGGCATAACCCCCTTCCTCTTCCGCTACCTATTGCCTTAGGATCTAGGCTGGAATCTATTTTAACATCTTGTTAAAGTACATGTAATCCACCTCTCTTCAAACACTTAGTTCTTTTGCAAACATCCTAAAATGGACCAAATTCAAAGACAAAAAGAGGGAAGAGGAAGTCGAGGATCATATGTTGAATGTGTATCGCATGCTTTCTCAGCAACTCATACTTTATTTATGAAATAAAATCAAATGGCATATTCAGGATAAAACCAACAATAATCCATGCTAATACTGCAAAGTTTATGTTTTAGAGCCAGAGATAACAAATTCATGTCCTAACGAGAGAGAGAGTTGAGAGCTGTGTGGACAAGAACACATGTGAGATTGGGTCCTCTTAGTCACTCTTTAAGACCCACGTAGGTTTGTCAAACTTTCTGCTCTTTCTGCCTTCCTCCCTTTTACTCTCTCCCCTTCCTACACCATCCAGCCTGTTTCCTGCAACTTTGCGCATTCTTTCCTTCACTCCTCTTCTCTATTTACTTTTGACAATGATGAAAACTTGTCCACAATTCTGCTCATAATACTTCAGTGTTTCTATATTTAGTCCCTTCTCAATCCTGAGGTCCCCAACTATTCAAGACTGCAAAAGGTCATCCAAATGTTCATGCAAACAGATTGGCAGGTCCACTTTGTATGAAACCTGTTGTTTTATACAACTTGGAGAGTATGGGTGGGGAGGGAAGGAGACACATTAGGCAATAGAAACAATACAAAACAATGAATATAAAATTCAGTTCAGGACCTTGGAAAGAGCCCTTGCAAGAGAGGGGCCCTGAAACTTCATTAGTTTTACAGCAAATCCGCCTCTGCATCCATATATAAAAAGCCTTGAAAAATTTTTACTCCTCTCTTCTATCTTTCTAAAACAGTCATAATTAGATAGCTGCTTCCCTCTGTCTTTCCCCTAGGTTATATAAGAATAAATAATGAAAGAAACTTGTTAGCTCAGATCTTCAAGATCTGATTCTTAAGTGGGTGTTAAATATAAAAGCTACATCACAGTAATTAAGTAACTCTTTTTGGTATGCACAAATATATTATAGTGTACAAAACAGAATTTTGGCTCATTCACCACCTCGCACTTATATAACTAATAATGATGCCAAAGTAATATTACTATGTCTCTTAAAATAATGCTTTAGTTCAAAACCTGCAATAAATAGAATAATTTTTGAGTTCTTCATTCCTTATTACGCTAACAAAATTACTTCAATACAATGAGATGTGGAATGTTAGCTTTCTATTGTTTCGTCATTATTTTATATAAACCTTAAAATTATAACCTTGAGAATATGGATCTACTTTTATCATTCATTGAAAGAAGGCTTTATGTTGCTTCTTATTGTAAATAACTAAATTTACAATGCTTGTCCCCCATGTTATAGTTGATGACAGTTAATTGTTAGTTGGTTTTAATTATACATCATAGTCTTTGTTCTGGAGACAATCCAAAGAGTAGATCATCTTGGTGTGTAATTTACTGAAACAGTTTCTGGGCAACCTGCCATATGAAAAGACTGTGTGGTACAATTGTCATTAAAATTAGAAAAATATTGGTATACACGTTTGAATTAAGGATTAGGGGGTGGTTGTATGAATTATGGAAAGCTCTGCAAAGTATTACTAAAGTTTGAGTTCAGCCAAAGGCCTAATTTCTATCATTACAATATACAGATATACTTCTTGTACCTGTGGTAGGACTTTAATGAATGCTCCTTCTGCTGGTAGAATTCTAGATCACTCATGAATATTGATATGCTCTTTTTTAGTGGGTGAGTAGGTGGGTAAATATTGTCAGCATCTGAATATTGGATAAGACATTAAGAAATACTGTCCCATTACAAAATGTAGAGCACTTTAACTTTTAAAATAAAGGGCCCAAATTCTGGTTCATATTTTTTTTTCAGCTAAAGAGAACATTTTACCCAGTTTAAAAAATAATAAAAGTGCTTGGGCAGTATTTAAAGTCATAAATTCATTTTCACAAAATATAAAGCAACGGCTCTGCTAGCTACCATTGACTAACATCATTAAACATTATCTTATTTTTATTCTTTTATTTTTGAAACTCAGTAAAAATATGTCAGGCAAAGACGAGCATGAGCTGGTTGAAGATTAAAAAAAAACAATGCACCCTTTTGAAATAAAAGACCCATCTTCTCTCTCCTTCTTCCCCTTGACATCTATCTTAGGAATCTTCAAAAACAAATCTCAGGGCAGAGTGCAAAAGAAACAAAACAAGACAAAAACAGAACTTGTAATTGCAGAAGTAAAGCATTCAGCTGCAAATACAACTCTGAAAAACTCAATCAGTTGTTTTTATTTTAGTATTACAGCAAAGCAATATTCTTGTAGAGTAAAAATTAGGAAAATATAGAGAAATTGCATGTTTGTGATTAAAATAACAAAAAAAATATTTTTCTTTTTTCTAAAATCAAATTCTGTCATGTCAATCAAAAATCTAAAGTTCAGTGAAGTCGTTTGCCCCTGGACCACATCAGCTTACATACTCTCCAGCTTTGACACTTCCCCCTAGGCTTACCTAAACCCAGAGAGATATTAGAATGATACATGAATAGCTAGCAAAAGTGGGAAACATTCTCTACTCAGAGTCAATAAGAAAGATAAAGGAGAAAAAAGAACTTATAGAGAACAGTTGAGTCATGAGGATTAGATCTGCTTAGTCTTAAATTTACCCACTATTCAGTAACCTGGGTACAGGTGCTGCTTGCCCTTATCACTTCTCACTCCTTTTGACCTTGTAATGAAAAAAAAAAAAAAAAAAAGCACATTTGACATTAAAATCTATCTTCTTATCAAGAAAAGTAAATAGAGAAATCTTTAAAATGTTTTCTTTGATATTAATAAAGGAATTTTAAAAGTAATTTCTATATTGTATTTGCATTCAATAATGTAAATTATTGTTGATTTGAAGCCCTCAATAAGAAAAATGGCAGTATTGCCTTCTCTTTCTGTTTTTTAAATCTTCCCCCCATAAAATTTGGAAGTCAGAAGAAATACATTAAAAAAAGCAGATATTTCTTTAAATAGTCTGGGATTATAGTTTTACCTAATAAATACTGAGCTCAGTTTTTGTATCAAGAAATGTGATAGATGCTGGGTACACAAAAATAATATGATTCATACCCTTGAGCAGCATATAGACAAGGGCAGCGGTTGGTTAATTGGATTAGAGCAGCATACTAAATGATGCCAAGATCATAGATTCCACTTATGGACCAATTAGTTCGTCTTTGTTCTATAGCCATAGATTGCATACAGATTAGATACTTTCATGGGTTTGTGCATTTGTACTCTATCTCTTGCCAAAAGGAATTTGAACGAGCATACAGCAAAGATATATAGAGTACAAAAACTCAGTGAAAAATAATAGAAAAGGTTTTTGAGACCGTATTTCATCATAAGACTGCTCAAGCATACAAAAAGTTTATTTGAACTTGAGCCTATAAAACACTTTGGTAGCAAAATTACTGATTAACTCAGTAATGTGGAAAATATTTAAAACTGTGGGATGATTTTAATAGAGGAAGGAAATTTAATAAATCCCTAATTCATTTATTAGAAATCATGCCCTAAATAGAGAATTTAGATTTAGAATAAAGGATATACATAGACAAAGATAACAATTCGCAGAATAGAGAGCTTTCTTAGTTGTAGCTGAACTATCTGTAGACACAATTTTCCACAACAGAATTATCAGTGAAGACCTGTTTAAGTTTCTTATTTAATTGCGATACATGATATTTGCATAAGTCTTTAATCGGTGTCGGAATCATAATAATCATCTTACTTATTCATTTTCTGAGGAAACAAACAAGAAGAAACTAAGGATGGCATATCTGATTAAATATCATAGGCTGAGGGGTGCCTGGGTAGGTCCGTGGGTTAAAACCTCAACTTCGGCTCAGGTCATGATCTCGGGGTCCTGGGATTCGGCCCCGCATCTAACTCTCTGCTCAGCGGGGAGCCTGCTTCCCTCTCTCTCTCTGCCTGCCTTTCTGCCTACTTGTGATCTCTGTCTGTCAAATAAATAAATAATATCTTTAAAAATAAATAAATATCATAAGCTGTGTTTATGAATTTATATATATTATACATATGACACATTCTTTGTTTTATAGTGATAATCAGTTGATTTGGTTGGTTCAGCTGAACACCCAAACTGGTTATTTTACATTATTTAGTGAATACATACATGAACATAAGTCATTGCCTTCATCTTTTGATCAATTACATTAAACATTTTTGAAAAATAGTTTTCATTACTTTTGTTCTTCAGAATAGGGACTTGAAAAGGATAGAGATGTTATATCTAGAACATCCTTTTATGAACCAGATCTATAGTTATTTATCAAATTTGTTGAGAATGGTTACATTTGTTGACTTTTCTGAAATTAACATATGTAGCAGAGACTTCTGGTTATCCTCAATATATCTGTCCTCTCCTTTTTCGTTACTGATATTCACCCCAATTTTTAGCTGGGGGTGTGATCATATGGAATAAAGACTGCTTTCAGCCTTTCTTGCAGTTAGGTGTGACCAAGAGATGAAGTCTGGCCAGTGGGATGTAAGCAGAAGTCATGAGTGTGCATTTTATATGAAATTTCCCCTATGGGAGGGGGCATGTTTATTCTTTTATTTATTACTTTTATTTTAAGACTCTTATTTATTTTAGAGAGAGAACATGCACACGTGCTCAGCAGGGAGGCAGAGAGAGAGGGAGAGAGAATCTCAAGCAAATTCCACACTGAGCATGGAGCTCAACACGGGGCTTAGTCCCATGACCCTAAGATCGTAACCTGAGCTGAAACCAAGACTTAGATGTTTAACCCACTGGGCCATCAAGATGCCCTGAGCATGTTCATTCTCTTTCCTCTTCCCTGTTGGTTGGAATGCATATATGATGACTAAAATTTCAAGAGTTATCCTAAAAGATGAAGTGATCTGGAGAAGGGGACCCTATGTGTTATGGAATATCAGGATAGAATTTGTCTGGATTCCTTATATCATGGATATAAGGAATATCAGCCCTACACCTCTTAACTGTGGATTTTCTGGTGAAAAAGAAGTATGTTCTTATCTTACATAAGGCACTATGTTTTTTTTAAAGATTTTTTTAATGTACATTCCAAATTATACTTTAAAAAACATATAAAAAAGGATTTTTGATATGACATGGCAGTAGGATTATATATGTTTAAGTTGATTTTCATATAAACAGTTCATAAACATAAGCTCATTGATGGTAAATGTCAAATATTTGGAAGTTTAGCTTGAAAGTATATCATCCTTAATTTTGTGATAAGCTTTTTCTCTTTAGAGACATATGACACATAGAGACGTGTGAAACAATACCTTTTTAAGAGGTGTTAGGAGTCTATATTGCCATTTTGAACATTTTAATGAAATTCAGAGTTTTGTTCATTATTAGCCACCGTGTAAACTGAGGCACATTTACAGAATTTTAGTCTTTTATTAAAATACAAAAATTATCAACAGAATTGGTTGGTTTTCTTTTCCTCTTTGTTTAAATTTATTTCTTGGGTGCCTATGTGGCTCAGTTGGTTAAATGTCCAACTCTTGGTTTCAGCTCAGGTCATGACCTTGGGGTCATGATCTTGGGTCATGATCTCAGGTCATGAGATTGAGCCCCACATCAGGCTCCATGCACTCGCCAAAGACTCTGCTTGTCTGCTTGTCCCTCTACCTCCCCTTCTGCACCACCAACCCCAACCCTGAACATAGGTACACACTCTCTCTCTCTCTCTCTCTTAAATAGTCTTTAAAAAAACACAAATGCCTCAGGTTTCAAAAATACATATTTAACTGTTTCCTTGATTCATTAATTACCTTAAAAACTGGCCCCAACAATATGTAAAGTCATTGTTATGAATGGCGGAAATTCTGTTGTGTCATAAGAATTACATCTTTTCTGCCAACTGTGTGGCATCCACTTATATTACCTATCACCAAAAGCAAAATCGATGAATCCACTTTTACCCTCCTCCAAATACACATTCTCAATTTAGAAGTTACCTTTTATGATTTTTTTTCTTCAATAATTCCCCCACCTTTGCCCCCAGCCCCACTGTTGCCAGTGACTGGCACAGATTAAATATTAAATAAAATACTGGATACTGATAACATACTACATACTGATAAAATATTAGAAACAAAACATATTTCTGAATATGCATGTGACATAAACTGGCAAACATGGAAGAGATATTTCTGCCAAGAAGTTTTCAAATCAGCATAAGGAATGTATCAATTAAGATTTTTATTTAACTTGTAATTATATTTTTAATGTAAAAATATTATGGTAACTGCCACAGCCAAGAGGAGTCTAAGAAAAAATGACTACTAAATATAATGTGGTATCCTAAATGGGATCCTGGAACAGGAAAAAGACATTAAGTAAAAACTAAGGAAATCTGAATAAATGATGGGCTTTCGTTAATAATATATCAATATTGCTTCATTAATTATAACAAATGTGCCACACTAATATAAGATATTAATAATAGGGGAACTTGAGCATGGGATATATGGGAACTCTATACTTTTAGCAGTTTTTGTGTAGACTTAACACAATTCCATAATGAAAAGTACATTTTTAAAAATACATTAAAATATGTTATCCAGAGATAAGTGTTCAAAAATAATCTCTTATCTAGGGTTAGAATCATCACTTCAGTTTACCAGCTTCACCTTTTTACCTCTTTTGGCAATATACTGGAGGAATCGAATGGCTTGTTAAAAGTCAAATGGCGTCTTAATTTTTTCATGTTTATTATATCTGTTCATGGAATGGCACATGCACCCTATCACATTAACAAGTCGCTACAAGGACATTAATTTTATTGTTTATTTCAATGCACCATAAAGCAATCTAGTTGCAAAAACATTTGCCAACTTATGGTCATAAACTTAAAATGGATTTTACCTCTAGGTAAGAAAATAATTCCCACAATTCCATCAAGAAGGTATAAACTATTTAGGTATAAACTATTTAGGTATTTAGGTATAAAGAAGGTATAAACTATTTTATGTTTTTTATTTTTCTTCTTTATTTTTTTATTAACATATAATGTATTATTAGCCCCAGGGGTACTGGTCTGTGAATCGCCAGGTTTACATACTTCACAGCACTCACCATAGCACATACCCTCCCCAATGTCCATAACCCCACCACCTCTCCCAAACCCCTACTCCCACAAACCTCAGTTTGTTTCGTGAGCTTAAGAGCCTCTTAAGGTTTGTTTCCCTCCTGATCCCATCTTGTTTCATTTATTCTTTTCCTACCCCCCAAGACCTCCACATTGCATCTCCACTTCCTCATATCAGGGAGATCATATGATAGTTGTACTTCTCCGATTGACTTATTTTGCTAAGCGTGATACCCTCTAGTTCCATCCATGTCATTGCAAATGGCAAGATTTCATTTCTTTTGATGGCTGCATAGTATTCCACTGTATATATATACACCACCTCTTCTTTATCCATTCATCTGTTGATGGACATCTAGGTTCTTTCCATAATTTGGCTCTTGTGGACATTGCTGCTATAAATATTCAGGTGCACGTGCCCCTTTGGATCACTACATTTGTATTGTTAGGGTAAATACCCAATATTGCAATTGCTGGGTCATAGGGTAGCCCTATTTTTAACTTTTTGAGGAAACTCCATACTGTTTTCCAGAGTGGTTGCATGAGCTTACATTCCCACCAAGAGTATAGGAGGGTTCCCCTTTCTCCACATCCTCACCAGCATCTGTCATTTCCTGACTTGTTAATTTTAGCCATTCTGACTGGTGTGAGC